>NW_019154148.1:7014857-7363011 GCF_002288905.1 Enhydra lutris kenyoni | reverse complement strand
GACAGAGAGAGAGAGATCACAAGTAGGCAGAGAGGCAGGCAGAGAGAGGAGGAAGCAGGCTCAGTGCTGAGCAGAGAGCCCGATGCGGGGCTCGATCCCAGGACCCCGAGATCATGACCTGAGCCGAAGGCAGAGGCTTAACCCACTGAGCCACCCAGGCGCCCCGGAAACCCATCTGTCTTGGCATGTATGAAGCAACCCCTGGGTTCCCGATGGCCGCCTAGCTTCTGGTTCTCCTTTCATCCCATCTCCCCAACACCCTTGATCCCCGTGACCTGGAGTTATCTTCACTTTGACAAAACCATTGGCCTCTCCCTGAAATAGCCTCTTTGCATTTTCCAATTACTCATTTTCTTTTAAGCCCCCCCATTTCCTTGTCTTGTTCAGCTTCTTCAATGTTTCGTCTGCCTTTCCCTAAGGAATGACCGTGTTTTGTCAATGTTTTACTTTCCAAAGCTTGGTGATTGCGCAGTGGACTTCTCGGGGTCCTATCCCGGTTCATGCTCTTGGTATTTTCTGCACCAGAACTTCTCTGTGACACGGGAGGGGCCCTCCAAAGCCCTGACCTTTCTGCTCAGGCACAGGAAGGGTCTTGGCAACCAGTTCATGTCACGGTGTCACCTGAGTGTAATTGCCCTGACTTGGCGGCTTCCTGAATCTGGTCAAAGGTTCCTGCATCTTCAGAATGTTCAAGGTCATCCACATCTTTGGGAATGTTTTTTAAATCATGTATCGAAGTTTTCAACGGTCAAATTCAGCACTATGTGCATGACCTAGATTGAAATATGTAATCGCACATGTACTTCTGTTTAACTGTCATTCTGTAGGCTTACATGTGGTGATTGGGTCATTTCACACAACTTTAGCTAGTTAAGGCATCTCGATTTGAGGGCAGACATTTTTGCCATCTTTCAAAGGTTGAGGAATATGCAATTTATATTCCCTGCTGTTGGGAGACTTTTTTTTTCTTAAAGATTCATTTATTTATTTTGAGAGAGAGCGCACAAGCGGGAGGGGCAGAGAGTGAAGGACAGAGAATCTCAAAGAGACTCTGCTCTCAGTGCAGAACCCGATGTGGGGCTCGATCTCACGACCCTGAGATCTGAGCCGAAACCAAGAGTCAGGTGTTTAATGGACTGAGCCACAGATGCACCCCATGGGAGTCCCTTTTATGCAGAGTCCTACTCCCACCCCTATCGCCACCACCATCCCCATTGCTTAATGCAATGGACACTTGGGAATTGAGGTTCTAACTTAAAAACTCAGCTTGCTGGTGGGTTTCCTTCTTAATATCAGGATTTATGCACCCAGTTTCCTGATAAGCAAAATTACGCCAATTTCATGTTATTGGAACGAGGTGGGAAGTAAATGCGTAAATTGATCGATATCCTATTGTTGGCATTGTAGGAGGACATTTTTATATAGTTCAGAAATGTTTGGGAAGCTCAAGTTGGTAGAGCTGTACGGTAACCACGCATCACCTAACAAAATTCTCTTCATTCATTTATTCAACCCACGTTTATTGGATGCTCACTGTGCTTATTTGCTAAGCCCTGGAGACCTGTGGCCAGAGTCTGACAGCTGATGGGCATGCCATGAATGCTGGACTCTTTAAAAATATGTCCTCTTATTGGTCAGGAAGGAAGAAAAACATCAAGTTCACTCCCATCACCCATAAAGTCTGGGGATCCAGACGCATGAGCAGTCATCATGTCACTTGATCATTGTTGATAGTCTCCTACACAGGGTTCATGGGATGGGGCCAGTAGCTCTGCCCTGGAGACCGCATCCTTGTTCTTTCAAGAAACTGCCCTGAGTTTTGTTTGCTTATCTTGCTTTGTTTTATTTTCGATAGATTTGTCATTTGAATCATCCTCCAAACAGAACAAACGAAAATTTCTTTTGAAAATCTTGTGCCTTGGGGCGCCTGGGTGGCTCAGTCAGTTAAGAGTCTGCCTTCTGCTCAGGTCATGATCCCAGGGTCCTGGGATCAGGTTCCTGATTCCATGACCCAGCTCGTGCAGAATCTCACACCCCTCCTGAGAGGGCTGGTGGGATGGACCCATGATGGAAGAGGAAGAAATGCCCCAATTACACTAGCCCACCTTTTCTCTAGCTCTTTCATGATAACTACCCACCCCAATTCCAATCAAACTTGAAAGAGTCTTGCATCAGGCTCCTTGGTCAGTGAGCAGGGAGCCTGATTCTCCCTCTGCCTGCAGCTTCTCCTGCTTGTTCTCTCTCTCTCCCTGACAAAGAAGGAAGGAAGGAAGGAAAGGAGGGAGGGAGGGAGGGAAGGGAGGGAGGGGAGGAAAATCTCATGCTTAGCAGAGTTTGGCTCCCAGGGGAATGTGTGCTGTACTAGAGGTAGACAAATGGGCATTTCTAAATCAGTATTCCTTTTTCTTTTGTGCATTTACCAACCCTAGTAGAAAAGTTTCCTTTTAAAGCCAAACCAAACACTCTTGCACAATTCTCCTACAACTCTCTAGGCAGCTGGGTGGCTCAGTTGGTTAAGCCTCTGCTTTCGGCTCCAGTCTTGATCCCAGGGTCCTGGGATTGAGTCCCGCATCGGCTCCCTGCTCAGCGGGGAGCCGGCTTCTCCTCTTGTGCTCTCTCTCCGTGGCTGGCTCTTTTTCTCTCTCTCAAATAAATAGATAAAAATCTAAAAAAAACAAGCTCAACTCTGTGGGATAAAGATGGTCAAGTTGGAATTAGAACCCACAAACAAGCCAAAGTGAACCTAATACTGGAAGAATGGACCAAGACCAAAACAAAATCAGAAGAAAACAAAACAAGAAAGGGAGGGAACTGGATGTGTAGGGGATAGAAGCTGAACTTTTTGAGTATGACTTGTGGTTTTTAGATGGGACTTTGGAAACATGTAAATATTTAAACATGTAAAAAGTTAAATGAATTTTGTGGGGAAAATTTGACCTCGTACTTCTTATTTGCTCATATGGACTCCCCACTTCCAAGCTGTAGTCTGCTGAGGCGCCGGAAAGTCAGATGGGAAGACGTGAGCAGAGAGAATCTTCCAAGTTGTGCATCTTGAGGGAGGCTATCCCCATGAGCTCTCATTCCTTGGATCTGAATCTGATCGAATCTCACTGGGGATGCTGCCCAGCACCAAATTACCTATCTTTTGGAGATTCTTTTTTTTTTTAAATTCCTGTTTCATGTGGCATGTGTTGCCTTCTCTGATAAATTCCTGTATGACTGTCCCCCCAGTAATTCATTTCGAAGGAGAATTATGCGAAATGACATGCAAATGCTTAACTCTATTTAGGTGTCTGTTTAGCTCCAAATTGATCACTTGCAGGCCTTAATGGTGCCCCAAAGTGCTTACCAGTGACCTGTTGGTTGACCCTATTCACGATTTTTTTTTTTACGGTGATAGGATATACATAACATGAAATTTACCTCTTCCACCGTTTTTAAGTGTCCGTTCAGTGACATGACACATATTCGCATGGTGTGACCATCACCACCATCCATCTCCAGATACTTTTCATTTTTCTGAACTCAAACGGTATCCACCAAACAGTAACTTCCTTGTTTTTTCTTCCCTTTAGCCCCTGGCAAGCAAGCATCCTTCTACTTTCTGTGTCTAGGAATTTGACAATTCTAGGTACTTCATATAAGTGGAATGCTACAGTTTTTGTTCTTTTGTATCTGGCTTATTTCATAAGCACATTAGCACAGTATCTTCAGGGTTCATCTGTATCATAGCCTGTTTTTGGAATTTGATTCCTTTCTCTGGCTGAATAGTATTCTGTGCACTACAGAATGACTGTTTGGGTGCCCCTTCCCCCAAATCCATATGTTTAAATCCAGACTTGCCAGGTGATAGCATTTGGAGGTGGAGCCTTTAGGAGGTGATTAGGTCATGAGGGTGGAGCCTCATGTGTGAGATCAGTGGTCTTATAAAAGAGACCCCAGGGAGCTGCCTTGCCCCTTTTGCCATTTGGGGACACGGCGTTTTATATACCACATCTTCCTTATCCATTTTTCTGTCGATGGACACTTGGGCTGTTTCCGTAGTTTGGCTGTTATTGATAATGTTGCTATAAGCATTGGGACACATATGCCCCTTTGAATCAGTATTTTTGTATGCTTCGGATAAATACGCAGTAGTGCAATTGCTGGATCATAGGTTAGTTCTGCTTTTAATTTTTTGGGGAAACTCTGTACTGTTTTCCAGAATGGCTGGGCCAGTTTGCATTTCCACCAACAGTGCAGGGTTCCCCTTTCTCCGTATCCTTGCCAACTTCTGTTGTTTCTTTGTGTTTTCTGTTTTGATACTGTGCATCTTTTCAAGTGTTTACTCACCATTTGTATGTCTTCTTGGGAGAAATGTCTATTCAAGTCCTTTGCACATTTTTAATTGTTTTGTTTTGTTGTTGAGTTGTAGGATTTCCTTATGCATTCTAGATCGATCTATGTATCTATCTATCTCTATCTATCTATCTACATTTTTTTAAGTGAGAGGGTGAGTGGGGGTTGGGGCAGAGGGAGAGAGAGAAAGAATCTTAAGCAGGCTGCACACTCAGCACAGAGCCCAGTGCAGAGCTCAGTCCCATAACCCTGAGATGACGACCTGAGGCAACATCAAGAGTCAGACACTTAACCAACTGAGCCATCCAGGTGCCCCTGCATTCTGGATATTAATCACTTATCAAATATATGATTTACAGATATTTTCTCACATTCGGAAGGTTGTCTTTTCATTCTGTTGATAATGTCCTTTGATGCACAGAATTGTTTAGTTTTGATGAAATATATTTTGTCTATTTTTTTCTTTGCTGCCTCTGCTTTTGACATCATAGCCAAGAAATCATTGCCATATTCAATGTCATGAAAAATTTTCTCTATGTCTTCTCCCAGTAGTTTCATAGTTTTAGCTTTTGGGCTTAGGTCTTTGATCCACATTAAGTTAATTTTTAAAAAATATTTATTCATTTGACAGAAAGAGAGAGAAATCACAAGTAGGCAGAGCAGCAGGCAGAGTGAGAGGGGGAACAGGCTCCCTGCTGAGCAGAGAGCCCGATGTGGGGCTCGATCCCAGGACTCTGAGATCATGATCTGAGCTGAAGGCAGAGGCTTAACCCACTGAGCCACCCAGGGGCCCTTAAGTTAATTTTTGTATGTAATCATATTTACTTTTGATATTAAAAATATATATATGAATATACAAGATCTTATACAAAGATGGCAGTCAAGTCTGCTTAAAATTGTGAAAAACAGACTTCTGTATACTTGTTGACCACTTATCATCACTTTGCTGACCTGGTTTCATCTGTCTCCTCTGCCTTTTGTTTTTCCTGGAGTTTTTTTATTTTTAATTTTTTTTTTTTAGAGAGTGCTCATGCCCATGTGCATGTACAGTTGGTGGGGAGGGGCAGAGGGAGAAGAACAGAAAGATTCCCAAGCCCCAAGCAGGGTCAGGGCTCAGCATGGATCCAACATGGGGCATGATACCTTGACACCAAGATCATGACTTGAGCCAAAATCAAGACTTGGGTGTTTAACTGACTGAGTCACACAGGTGCCCTTATCCTGGAGTATTTTTATTTATTTATTTATTTTTAAAGATTTTGTTTATTTACTTAAGAGAGAAGGAGAATGTGTAAGCAGGGGGAGAGGGAGATGCAAGCTCCCCATTGAGCAGGGAGCCTGACATGGGGCTTGATCCCATGACGCTGGGATCATGACCTGAGCCAAAGGCAGACACTTAACCTACTGAGCAATCCAGGAGCCCCTGGAGTATTTTTTAATATTTTATTTATTTATTTGAGAGAGAGTGAGCAACAAAGAGCATGCGATTGGGGAGGGTCAGAGGGAGAAGCAGACTCCCTGCTGAGCAGGGAGCCCGGTGCAGGCCTCAGTCCTGGGACTCCAGGATGGTGATCTGAGCCAAAGGTGGAGGTTTAACTGACTGAGCCACCCAGGAGCCCTTTTCTAGAGTATTTTAAAGCAAATGCCAGGCACCTTATATTTTACTTGCAAATATTTCATTGTGCATCTCTCAAGGATTAGGTAGGGATTTTTTTTTTTTGTCCTTATAACCATAGTGCCATTATCACACCTAAAATGAATACGAATCCTAAATATCACATAATTGCAGTCCAAATTCAGATTTTTCCTCTTGAATTAAACCATGTCACTTCAGCATAGTATCACACAGACCCCCTCTGGCCCCTTCCTGGGAACTAGTCCCACATCCACTGGCTTCCAGGAGCCAGAAGTATTTCTGGAATGTAATCAAGAGTTGAAAATACTTGTGTGCTTGTGGTGGGGGGAGCATGGTCATGGGGGGGAGCTGGTGTTCTCTGCATCAGGCTAAGCGAGACTGCCCGTAGAGGAGCCAAGAGGGAGAGGGAGCCAGCAGCTCCAGGTTATGCATGTCTGCAATTAGGAGCACAGGTTTGGGGTAAGATAGCCTGTTGCTAGTGTGTGTGACCCTGGGCAGGTGGCTTCACCTCTTTGAACCTCCATTTCTTTGGCAATGGGAACAATAAGAGTGCCTGCTTTGTATTAAATAGTACACAGAGAGGGCCTGACAGTGTTGTTAAGTATTCAGGGAAGGTCGGATGTTATCAATGGTGCCATCACCGTAATCATTATTGGGGTGATTATTGTTATCCTGGTGGAGATCACAGGCCACTGAGGCTCATAGCCTGGCTCTTGGCTGTCCCCCTGGGAACATGGCCTGGGGACACCAAAGTTTCAGGGCCACCCAGTGATTTGAAGAAGAGTAGTACCTCTTGGAAGCCCAGTGGTGTTTTGATATTCCAGTATGGTGCCCACGTCCAGAAATTGTGGCAGAATTTCAGTGCCAGCTCACATTTCTCTGTGCCCTTGTTCTCTGGGGGAAACCTTTTGATCAAGTCTTGTGTGACTCAATGGAAGGACAAATGGAAGGCATTGACTCTTTCAAAGGTCCACACCAGCTACTTTCATAGCGACTTTCAACCTGAGTAGATCTGGCTTCAAAGGTAACACGACTGGTGCAGGTGTTTTCCCCAAATGCTAACTTAAAACATTAGATTCCTCCAGACACTCTCTCCGTGAACAAGGGAAAGGAGGGGGTTGGCACAGGAAATGTTTGCTGCCCAGAGGGGACCCACTCTAGGGGAGGCCACCCAGATGTTCCTTGGGCTGTGGGCCTTGATGTTGGTACAGAGGATGCTGGAAGGAAAGAGCAACTTCCAAGTAAAAGGGACCGGAGCTAGGAAAACCCACAGCATTTGGGTAATAAATAAATAGTGCATAGATTATATAAGAAATGACAGCTATTGTTTTGAGTCTGGAGGCTGGTTCCTTCTGGAGCACTCAGCTGTGTAGCCCAGGGGAACAGCTGTTCCAGCTAGCTCAGGATAATCCTGGTTTGTTTCCATTTCCCAAACCCTCAGTGAATGCTCCTACCAGCCGCTCCCCAGGCATCTGGGCAACCCATTGGTTCTTCTGGCCAAACCCTGGTATCTTCCCATCTCACACGTAAATCTCCTGGTTGGGGTCCAAAGAGCTTTCATGTCAAAGGCCCCAGTAGAGTTCATTGGGGACCTGCCAGGGTCCCCACCAGCGCCATGTGGATCAGCTGGGTCAAACCCTGCCAGATCCCCAACCCCGGCTGCTTCCCTGCCTACTCTCCCCAGAGCAGGGGGTTTCCCTGCCCCACCGCATCCATGTGCCCAGCCACGTCCAGGCCCTGTGACCTCCCAGCTGAAACAGGGGGCCCGAGAGTCTGTGATTCTGCTAACGCATTGGCCATCTCACCTTTAGTTCCTCGTTCACAAAATGAGGATGATTGTTCCTTCCCCATGGGGCAGCCATGAGCCTCCCAATGGCGCAGGTCACCCTGGGGAATCAACCGCCCAAACAGCCCTATCCTGTGAGACAAATGACTTTCCTGCTCTATTTGAAATGTTTCTTATTTTATGTTATTTGGGGAAGAGAAAGGAGGAGGAGAGGTTGTGTGGCTGGTTGTAAACATAGATGTTTTTACATGGAGAGGGGCTCAAGCTGTTTTGCATTTCTTCGAGGAGCCTTCAGATGTGTCCTTCAAGGTCTTTGCCTTCTGATTAGGCAAGAGGCGCAGTGATTAACCACTCTTTCCTGTGGGCCAAACTGTCTAAAAGACCTACTGGCGCTTAATAAGGAGCCATGAAAGACCATCTTGGGGGGACAAGTTTGCTTACATTGTCTGCTTTCCATTTAAACAAGCTGTTTGTTTGCCTGCAAGATAGATGGTTGGGCTCCATGGGCCAGCCGGTGCCCTGCGCAAGCATGGGTAATGCTGGAAGGTGCTGCGCATGCGTGTCTCTGGTTTGAGCCCGTCCAGCCCGGCCTCTGCTTGGGGATCGGTGCTTTCTCCCACCAACCACCACACCTCACCCCCTACCCCAAAGCCTGGGGACTGCTTCTCCCTCACTCAGAGCTTTGTGGTCCTCGAGATGACTTAATGTTTTGGTTGTTTTCTGAATCTGTGGGTTTGCCTGGAAAACAACTTCTTCCAGGAAAAGAAGATAAAAGTACTTAACAGGAACGTCAACAGTCACAATCCCTTAGCCTTTTATGGCCCTTCGATGTTTAGAAAATGCAGTTCAGCCATGATTGCTTAGAGAACCCAAACACTAGCCCCAAGAAGGGAGGAGGCATAGGTATTCTGTTAACGCCCCTGTATGGATGGGCAAAGTAAGGCTGGGGGAGTAGAGTGACACAGGTAATGTGTTAGAGCTGGACTCCTGATTCTCTGACACCCTGGGTTTGGTTCCTGGATGTTGGCCTTGGTATGGGGAGGCTTAGAGAGGTCATTGATATCATTTGAACCCTGGTTTTTGTTTTGTTTTTTATCTGTGTGACAGAGAAGTTAATCATCCTGTACCAAAGAGAGGATTGGGTGAAATTGCACCTAGAAAGTCCCCACAATGGGAGCCGGCATTATTCTTGCTAAGACTCTTACTAATTATCATCAGCAATTATTCTTGCTAGTCGGATGCAAAGAGTCAGGTGCCCAGGCAGCCCCACCCACATTGCTGGCAGGCACACTCGGTCACCTGCAGAGTGTTATGCAGTCTGTAGACCTCTGGTGTTTCCCGTGATGGGCATGGAGGATGGGTGTGGCAGGCAGAGTCCTGGTGACCCCAAGATTCCTCCCCCTCCTGGGGGTGTGGCTCTGCAATCTCTTCCCCTTGAGTGTGGGCAGCCTGGGAAGGTGGTGGATTACCCCCAGGATGATGTCACATTTGACGGCAAAGGGATTTTGAAGATGAAATTGAGGTTAACTTTGAGTTGAATTATTTGAGATCATCCCGGTGGGTCTGACCTAATTACATCAGCCCTTGAAATCTGGGTGAAGTCAGAGGCAAGAAGTCAGAGGGATCTGAAGCATGAGAGGTCTCTGCAGAGGGCCACCTGGCCTCTAGGACCTAAAAGTGGCCCTGGCCAACAGCAAGCAAAAGGCTGGGGGCCTCTGTCCTATACCCGCAGGGAACTGAATTCTGACAACCATGTGAGCTTGAGAGAGGCCCCTGAGCTTCAGAAAGGAATGTGATTTTACCGTGATTTCAGCCCTCACAGGACACACAGACCTTGAGCAGTGGACCCAGACTTCTCACCTACAGAGACCGTGGGTTAAGTTTTAAGCTGCCAAGTGCATGGCAGTTTGTCGTGACAGAAAACCAACGCAATGGGCAAAGCCGCTTCGCGGTGGGGTGGGGAGGGTGGGATTAGTTATCTATTGCTGTGAACACATTTCCACCAAACTTAACGGCTTAAACCACTGCCATTTATTGTCTCATAGTTTCCAGGCGTTCGGAATGCAGGTGGGGCTTTACACCGTGCCACTACTTCAGGGTCTCTGCTTGGACCCAGACGTTCTCAGAGCTGTTTCCTCACTTCCTTTAGGTTCCTCCTCCCCAGACACCTCCTCCGAGAGACCTCCCCGACATGCTAGCATCCATCCCACTCTGTCTCCTGTATGGCCATTTAATTTCTTTTCATGGTACTTGTGTGTTAAATTGTGCCCCTCAAAAAGATATGTTCAAGTTCTAACCACTGCTCCATGTGAGTGGGACCTTATTTGGAAATAAATCTTGGCAGATGTGGCCAAGTTAATAGGGGGTCACCTCGGATTAGGATTGGCCCCTACCTAATGGCTAGTGTCCGTCCATAGGAGGGAAATTTAGACACACAGACACAGAGGGAGCACCATGTGACCGACAGATGCAGAGGTTGAAGTGATGCGTCTATAAGCCAAGGAGTACCAAGGACAGCTGGCAGCCACCAGAAACTAGGGAGGCAAGGAAGATTCCTCCTCTAGAGTTTTCAGAGAGAGCATGGCCCTGGTGACACCTTGATTTTGGATCCCTGGTTTCCAGAACTACTAGACAATAAATTTCTGCTGTTTCAACCTCCAAGTTTATGCATACTTGATGTAGCATATACTTGATGTAGCAGCCAAAAGATATTAATACACTACTTGTATTAATACTGATTGATCAGTTGATCTATCCATCCATCCATTGATTCATCCATCCATCCACCGGTTGATCGATCTATCTAGTGTATGGTTTATAGTGTGTGTTCCCACTGGCATTAAGTTTCTTGAGAACAGTTGGCTTTCTTTTGTTCCCAGGGCAACCTGCTGTACCTAAATCAGGGCTTGCTTGGAACAGGACTTTATAAGAATGTGCTGAGTGAATTAATGAATATTTATTTAGTTAAAAAGTGCCCATGTTATAAATCCTGTATATGCCACATTCTTCTACCATTAAGAAGGTTAAGAAAGAAATATGGTGAGTTCCACTGATGTGTTTCATGATGAATTTATTTTTTAACATCTAAAGACCGAATCTTTAGGAAAAAGATATTTCCAATAAAAACCTCAGCCAGGAAACTCAAGAAAATAATGATTTCATTGTGAATAAGAAAAAGGGACAGAGGTATTGAAAATTTATTTTTCCTGTAGCCTGCTGCTGGAGCATAACTCTTTGTGAGCTAAATTCCACTGACTGCCTGGTTTGGGAGCAGGACGTAGTTTCGCTGACAACAGAGAGAAACGGATGGGGGAGGGTAGCCTTTACAGTTAATTAGGAATGAAATTGATACAAAACTCTGACTTTTGAGGAGCTCCTTTGAAAATCTGATGAAAGCTAAGGACCGAGACAAAAGTGCCCATTCATGTGAACCCTCACATGTGGTGTCAGGATTTGGAGGATTTGCTGAGGCTGGAGGTGAAAAACACTTGTCCTGAAGAGTCTGTCAGAGTACGTCCACGTTCCTGACTGGGACTGACCCCCATCCCTTCGCCAAAGTCCAAATCCCCCTTGGCCACAGGCGAGCTGGGGCAGTGTCCATACATCAAAGCTGAGCACCATCTCTTCAGATCTCAGGGAAATAAAAATGGTTTGCTGTTATTCAGGGAAATGCAAACTTTTGGACAATTGTAAAATGAATGACTCCATGTGGTTGTTCCGTGTCTTTGTTTCAAAGTTCTCAGGGCGCTTTGTTTCAAGCAACTAGGAACAAAACCCCCACAGGGGTGTGCCAGGTTAGGGTGTAGGACTTGTGTGAGGCCCCCCTCAGGGACCTTTTGGGGATGCAGGGTGTTAATCAGCCTGTGGCCTTGACTGTTCAGAGGTGAATGCCAGAAGGAAGTGAAAAAACAACACTGACTTTGGACAGACTCAAAGGGCCAGCTCGCCCATTCACAAGCTGTGTGATCTTAGGCAAGTTACTTAACCAGCCTGAGCCTCCATTTCTCCCTCTACGTAAGATGAGACTAATAGCACTTAGCTTTTAGGATTGTTGTCAGATTAAGAATTACACATTACAAGCACCTACGGTAGGAGTGGTAGCTGTTGGTGATATCCTTAATGTTGATGGTACCTTGCAGATTGTGATGGATATCCCATATCTGGTGGTGTATCAGAAATATCCGGGAAGCACTTAAGAAAAGCTCTCAGGCCCCACCCAAGAACTACTGAATTGGACTTTCTTGGAGTAGAGCCCATATACGCAGGGCATCAGCAGTTGGCTTCTCCAGACCCTTCCATGGCCCTGCTCTGGGCCCAGGAGGCCACCCAATATGGCCGGTGACTTCCAGCTGGGTCTCTGTTAACCTTCCAGAAGGTCACTGCAGACTTACTGGGTCCTTCAAGCAAAGGGATGTCCCTCTAGTTCCCATCAGACAGCATCTTCACACAGTTCGCACAGCTGTTCCCTCTACCAGCCCTTTCGGTCTTTTGGTTGTTTAAATATGTACCTGGGACTTTGTTCTAACCAAGGGTGGTGAGATGACAGACACGGAGACAACAGGCTTGAGAGAAATGTTTATTCTTCATGGTTCCCAAGAGGAGGGGCCACAGCCTGCCATGCAGGATCACACGGAGAAGCATCAGGAGGCAGAGGGAGTGAGGAGATGCATGCATGGCCAGAGCCAGTGTTGTGGTTTCCATGGAGAGGAAGGAGTGAGGCAGGCTAGGCAAGATGAGCTAGTTCAGGATTGCATTGTTTAAAGAATTTTGGCAGGCTCCGGACAAAAGAGATGGTTCCTAGTCGTCTGGGAGTTGGCCCTGGGGTGATCTGGGGCCGGGGGCTTGCTGCTTGTGGCATGTGAGAGTCAGCTAAAGGAGGCAGCTAGGGGTACATATGGGCTTTGGATTGGTTAGTGTGTGTATAAAAGATGAGCTTGAAGGAAAATTGTTGGCTATTTCTTAGGAATTCGCTTATCCAGATAGAGTGGTGGTTGCTTTCTGGCCAAAAAAGCCTCAGAAGATGTCAAGACATCCTAAAACATAAAAAAGCCCATAAAACACAAAAACTAACAGAAGGTGATGAGTGTGTCTTTGGCTACTGAGAGTTGCCCCACCCCTTGTTGCAGCTTTGTAAGTTTCTTTCTTGTCTTCGTCGTCGTCGTTGTCGTTGTCTTCTTTGTTGTCTTCTTCTCCTTCTCCTCCTCTTCCTCCTCCTCCTTCTTCTCCTTCATCTTTTTCTCCTTCGTCGTCTTCTTTGTCTTCTTCTTCTTCTTCTTGCCTTGTAAATTTTTTTATTAAACTCTTCTCAAACCACCCCGGAAGAATGCTGTTTTCTACCAGGGGCCTGACGGACATGTGAAGAGGGTACTGAGGTAGCTGGTGGCTGGAATGGGGGGGTCTTTCAGAACCACTTTGTGCATGTACGGAGCAGATAGTTTGCAGAACCCGCTCAGATGGTCTGATTAGGCCTTCACAGTAAGCCAGCGAGGAAGGGAGACTTGAGAATGGTTGTCACATGTGCTAACCAGGAACAGACAGCACAGGCTTTGCGTTGGTGGTGGGGGTGGGGTGGGGGGGGAGGAGGTCGTGCTGGAACAGGCTTCTGAGGCTCAGATGCCTGCCGCAGACCTCAGGGCAGCTTCTCCTGGTGGGCTCTTGGGAGTTGGTGGCCTGCCCGGTGGGGTCCCTCAGTGGGACTTGGCTCCTTGATACAGGCGGTGTATCCATGTTCAGTGGCCTAGCCCTAGCTACTGTATTCTGTGACAGTCCAGATGGCTCTAGGAAGCAGGTGCCCAGGAACAGGGGCATCTCCAGATTTCTAGCTAAGTGAGCTGCTTGTATGGCATGAGCCAGGCATTTTCCCCAACACCCCATCTTTGGTCCGCATTATGGTGTCCATTCTCCTCCCTGTCTTGCAGCTCTGTGTTCTTTTCCACCCTCTGGCCTGTTAATGAGCTTCGCTCTCGACCTTTCCCCTCTCCCCGCCAGCATCCTCTGCTGCTTTGTGCTCGCTATGACTCCTGGATTGACGGCCAGCTTGTGGTCTGAGTGAGGAGCTGGGAGGATTCATGGCCTAGGTGGGGAAAGGAGGGCAGTGCCCAGCTCTATGGCTCTGGACAGTTCTTCCAGACAGTCTCTAGTGGAGGGAGGGCTGGGTTTGCAGGGATCTGTAATCACAGGAGCCCAGGCCTGTTTGGTCAGCCCTCGGACACTGACTCCTGGCAAAGGATGGACACAAGAGCACAGAGGTGAGGCCAGGTGGGAGCTAAGAGCTCGGCTCACAGCTGATCCAGAGCAGAGCCTGGATTGTCCACTTGAAGCAAACTACAGCCCCATGGAGGAGCCCAAGAAAGGACTGAGCCAGGCTTTGACCCATCAGAACTATCTCTTGATTTACGAGTGTGGCCTGACAGCTGCTGTTTATCAGGCAGGTAGACATCCGCATGCTGAACCTCCAGGGTCTGGATATGGAGGGGATGAAGTCCTTGGAGTGTGAAGAGTAAAGTTTTGAAGGGGCTGATTGAGCTGCCTGGAGTGCCATGTGAACCATGAGCCAAAATTTGTTGTTCTAGGAATGATGCGTTAGGATGCTTGCTGTAAGAAGGGCCAGCAAGAGGAGATACCTAAGAAAAATAAAACAAAAACCTTGCTCGCGTGACAAATGCTCCCTTTGGGCCTCTGTGCAGTGAGGGTTCCTGGATGAGACATTTGTGGCCTATCCCTGCTTCTGGGACTAGAAGGTTCTATCCATTCTAGGACTCGTAGGGAGTCCTGCCACAACCAAGCGTGCTTATCACCAGCTACCACCAACCTGCCTGGGAGATGGGCAGCTTGGCCACTCTGCCCGCGGGCGTGGGCTCTCTGGGGACGGCAGCAGATGGCAGGTTGCCCCCAGCTCTGTCAGATTGTGACAGACTCCAGTGCCCATCCTGGCTGCCTGCTTGGGTCTCGGCTCACCCAAAGGCACTTGGCTGGGGCCTTTCTCCAAGATCCTGGGTGCAGATTGCCCCATCTCCTGCTTTTTATCCAAGCCCTATTCCTGAAGCTGACCCACCTTCCGAATTTGGGTTCTGGTCTCCCATATGTGTGTAGGGGATGCATAGACTTTGTAGAATCTGGTGGGGCTGATAGAAACAACATCTCAGAGGAAGGATATGAACACTGCCCAGGCAGACAAGGCTAGGAGCAGAGAGGGATAGACAGGAGGTGGACAGAGGGATTCTCCCCCAGGCAGTGTCCTGGGAGTAAAGAGGGCCTTTCTGATCATGTTTAAAGTTGAGAATTCTCAGTCTCTGCACACGTATTCAAAAAAGTCGAAAGCCAGGGCTTGAATAGATATTTGCACACCTGTGTTCATAGCACCATTACTCCCCATCATGTCCAGTGAGGCATGGACTGAGAAGCACAAGGTAGTCTGTCCACACAATGGAGTATCATTCAGTCTTAGAAAGGAAGGGAATTCTGGCTCACGCCATGACATGCATGAGCCTTGACGACAAGATGCTAAGTGAAATTTATTAGTCCCAAAAGAACAAATGTCATTTGATTCCAGCCATACAAGGTGCTAGTATAGTGAGATTCACAGAGACGGAAAGTAGAATGGTAGCTCCCTATGGCTGAGGGAGAGGAGGAATGGGGAGTTGTTTCATGGGGACAAGGTTTCAGTTTTGAAAGAGGAAAGAATTCCAGATGGTGGCGATGGCCTCATAACAACGTGAACAGACTCCGTGTCACTGAACCATGCACTTAAAAATTGCCAAAATGGTGAATTTTATGTTATGTGTATTTTACCACAGTAAAAACATGTTTTTACCTTTAGGGTTTTATAAATTAAACATGAGGTCCTGTCCTCCAGCACGCCACAGAGGGGAACTGTAGGCTCCAAGACCTTGGCACGGTCCTCCCTGCTGAGCTGCCTCCCTGGCAGAGCGACAGTGTCTTGTCTGGGCCACAGGGGCACCTTGAGGATGGAGGGAGGTGCCAAGCTCTGCTCCCGGCCCACCTTGGGCTCGTCCCACCATCAGTCTGTCCCCCTCCCCTAGTGCTCCCAGTCATCCCATTGTGTGTGTGTGCACTGTCGCCCGCTCAGAGGATGGGGGGCTGGGTGTGGGGAAGGATGCGCGGCCGTGAGACTGAGACGTGGGCATGATCTCAGATACTTTCACAGACGACGGAGGAGCTTGTTTTGAAGCTCAAGGCCAAGACCTACAAGGTCTCTCCTCAATCAGAGGAGAGTATTCCTCTCCCACCTGTCTCTCCCTCTGAAGTGGGTTAAAGAGGAAGTGGAATGATGCTGCCATGCGCCCTACCCGCCAACCCCAGGTCATGTGGGTTGGGCTTGTTGCTGGACTTGCGCTCAGTCATCTGCACACCCCCCCTCAACTCTGAGCTCCGTCTACTCTGGCTCATCCCAACTCTGAGCTCCCCAAGCGTAGAACCATGGCAGAATCCAGCCACCTCTCCAGCTACAAAGCGCCTTCTCCCAAAGCGAGGGACGTGCATCCCCCAGGAGAAGGTGTTCCTCCGTACGCAGGCGCACAAACACATACCCACGCATGCGCGCCCGGCATCCACGCCCAGCAACCGTGTTGGAGAATGTTCCCCGATGCTCAGCAGAAAGCCGCGTGTGGGTGCCGCTGTGTCCCTAATGCCTCTGACTCCGGCCCCTCCCCCTTGTTTCGCTATCTTAGAGTTCAGGCTGCAGACTCCGTGTCTCCAGCAAGCTGCGGTGCCTGGTTATAATTTAATAACTTCCTTTCCTTGTATTTATTTTTAGGGTCTCTTTCTATTTTTGGCAAGTGGAGCTGGTTTTCTATTTACCGTAGTGTATAACGTTTACTTTTAGAATAACTTCGAGTGCAAAAAAACCTGTGAGTTGATTTAAAGAGAAATATTAAATCAGTAACCGGAGAAGTGTGTGGCTCTGGTGGGACTCCAGGAGGTTGGGGAGGGCGTAGCACAGTGCGGATTTGGCAACACGGGGTCGGAGGTTTGAGAGACCCTGCCCCGGATACTCCTGTGCATCCTGTAGATAGTAGCTCAGACTCGAGCTACTCCGTAGTTTTGACTGACACCCCAGCGCCCCCAAGGCAGCGTGGAGAGCAGCTGGTGTTCATGGCACGCGTCTTGCTCTATGGAAATTGCCTCTTTGTAGGTGCAAAGAATATGCTTACTGAGACGGAGCGGAGATGGGGCCACCTCTGGATCCCCAGCCCTCATCTCAGAGCCAGCCTGGAGCAGACATGAGGAGATTTTTTTCCGCCTGCAGGCTGCTGGCTGAGAGGGGTGGAAGGTGAGCTCACCCCAAGGTGAGGTCAGCTCTCCCAGATTTCTCTCTTTCCCAAAGGTCCTGTCAGTGCAGCCACAGATGTTCCTGTTTGTCCCCTGAGCACCTTGTCAATGAATTTTGTCAACTCATCTTTTTATGAGATTCTTCATCTTGTAGTAATAACACGAGTGTATTATTATAGGACTCTGGCACTTTACATTTCATACCTTTTTCCCACATGTATTTTTTATTTATTCTTTAAAATACACTCCTCGGTGGAGGGAGTATGATCCCCATTTTATAGCCGGGGAGGCTCTAGCTTGCCCTGCGGTCGTGCAACTAGAATAGGGACACACACTGCCATCTCCTGACTAAAATTCCTGTACCTGTTCTGCTGCCCCACTGTGCCTGCTGTGTCACTCGCTAACCCTCAGACATGGCTGTCTCCTGCCTGGCCAAGCCTGATGGGGGTTGGAGCTGCTCTGATGACCTCACTTGGTAGGCAAGTGTTAGGGTTCCCAAGCAGATACACACTGAGCCCCAGATGGACCATGACTGTGGCTCTGAGGTTGTCCTATGCAGCCAAGAGCAGCAGGTGCAGGGCCACCCCCGCCCCCGCCCCAGCTCTAAGGACCCAGGAGACAACAGCCTGCTTGGTCCATGGACGGGCAAGACTCAGAAGGAGAGGGGTTCTCTGAGGGTACTGCCTCGTTGTGCACACTGCAGCCTGGAATGCACCCTGCTGGGGGCACCCAGGCCCTTCTCCGGTTTCTGCTGCTGTGTCTGTAAGCACTGGGATCCTCCAGCCTGGGGAACCTCAGAATGATCACACAAAGAAAAGTTAGGACTTTTCTTTGTGATAGCAGTAGGAAAAAAACAAAACAAAACTCATCTCTTAGGATAGTGCTCCTGATGGCCAGCGAGCAGTGCTCCTCTTATCCTCCCACAAACTGGTGGGTCTTGTTGATGTGTCCGTTTGGAAGATAGGATAACAGCACAGCACAGAAGTAGAGAGGCATTTAGGAGGGATGTGAGCCACCCTTGGGGACAGTGATGATGACCCGGGACCTTGAAAACAGAGTAGAGGGGTAGTAGCAGGGAGGCTCAGAGGGTGGGTGAGTTTGGTCACCTAAGAGGCTTTCTGAAAGCTTTTCTGGAGGCTTATCTTTGGAAGCAGGCACTGTATAGGAACATCTGGGGTTGATTGAGAAGCTGGTTTAGAAACTGAGTGGTCACCAGCATCACTGAGTCACTCACTGGTTAATACTCAGTACCCCCTGGAGAGACAAATGCTACATGACCGCATTTACATGAGGAATCTCATAAAACAGACTGAGAATCAGGGAGCCCCGGCTGGTTGCCTGGGACTCGAAGGAGGGGGATCATGAGGTGATGGTCCAAGGACCAGAGTCTCATGTTTGCAGTTAGGTTTACAGCTGTGGTCCCAGCATCAAGGGGCCCAGATCATGCTAGATAGTATGCTGGGACGGAGGAGGGGGTGGTGGCCAGAAAGCACAGGCAAGCTGGACAAGGTTCTCCTGCTGCTTTTTGGCATGCCAGGTTGGAGCCGTCCCTCCCGGCCAGGCTCAGCCATGCTGTGGTCGGAGAGCAATGTCAGGGGGGTTATCTGCGGCTGTGTGAAGAATGCTATTAAACCCTCGCCTGGGTTCCTGACCTCCAGAGAGAGAGAGAGAGAGAGAGAGAAAACAGATGCATACTTTAACCCCTTCTTGCCACGGGAGGAGCCCGGCACCTGAGGTTTTAGCAACTCAGCCCAAGCTAGGGAATTTCTGGCCTTTGGACCCTAAGGGTTAATGAGAGCCCCGTGTTCCCAGGGCCAAATGTTGGAAGTCCCGGAGCTTTGCTTCAGGATCTCTGAACCCCCAGCCCTTAGAAGCCCATCACCTGTCAGGGTCTGATTAACAACTGGAGGGCCCACCCTTGCTTCCTGGAGGGTTCAGTGTACACATCGTGTGGGGCACGGAGGTAGAAGTACTGTTTTCTTTTGCCACTGGGAGGTCAGGAGCCCTTCACAAGACCTGCATTCTCCACCTGGCTGGGCTTTGGATATGCTTCTAAAATCGAATTAACTCATTTGGGGGCTCTCCGCAGAGCTGCGCTTCACTCCTGTTAACAGTAATGTGTTAAATACATGGCCCGTGTTGTCATTTACAAAATAGTGGCATTTTGGAAGCACACAGAGCTTAAGTTGAATACTTCTGTTCAGGTACTGTGGTGGCTGCTGTGTGACCTTTGGCAACTCACTTACACTCTGCGCTGTGCTTCTTGGTCTTCAAAGCCACGCTCATCCTCATGGAACTGTTATCAGGCCTTGTGCCCTCAGGGGATCAGCAGACCTAGCTTCCAGGCCGGTTTTGTTTGGCTGGTACAGCACTGGAAAGCGTTTGAGTTAACAGTTAAAAATATAGGTGTCTGTTTAAATTCCTTCTTTCCGTATTCTCTCTTTCTCTTTTCTTCTTTTTTTTTTTTTTTTTAAAGATTTCTTTATTTATTAGAGAGGGAGAGAGAGAGCGTGAGCAGGGAGAGGGGCAGAGGGAGAGGGAGGAGCCCACTCCCTGCTGAGCCGGGAGCTGGACGTGGGGCGGGAGCCAGCGTGGGGTTCAATCCCAGAACCCTGGGATCATGACCTGAGCCGAAGGTGACACTTAAACAACTGAGCCACCCTGGCGCCCCTCCATGTTCTTTAACAAGTGGGAAACTCTAGCAACAGAGGCTGGCATTCCTGCATTTCCAGAGTCAGGGCTGAGTGACAGCCACAGCCTTCACGTGTACCCCAGGGAATGACAACATCCTTATAAATAAATGCCTTATAAATAGCGATGTGCTGTAATTACATGTCCATCAGGTAGAGAAGATACTGTGTCTCAAAGGGGTGGGTGCTGAATGTGGAAGCAGTCCACGTATCCATGGACAGACGCATGCATACACAAAATGTGGCATTTACATTGGAGTGCAGAAATCTACAAGTGAGATATTTACAAAGAAATATTATTCAGCCTCTAAAAGAGGGGTGTTCTGACACACGCCACACTGGATGAAGCTTGAGGACATCGTGTTAAGTGAAATAAGCCGTGCCCAAAAAGACAAGTAGCATATGATTGCATTTATGTGAGCGGATTCCGCTTACATGACACCTTGGACTTGTCAGATTTATAGTGGCAGAAAGGAGAGTGGTGGTCGGCAGGGAGATGGGGAGTTAGTGTTTAACAGGGACAGAGTTTCTATTTGGGATGATGAAAAAGCAGAGATGTGAATGGACTTCGCACCACTCAACTAAACACTTAAAATGGTTAAGATGGTACATTTTATGTGAAGTGTACGTTACCAAATGGAATAAATGTGAATGACTTGCTAACTGATGCCCGCAGACTTGTGGTGGGGGGTGTCAGATTTCTGCCCCTCAGCCTGCACCCTTGCCCATTTCAGGTTGCTGGAAACCCTGTGCAACAAGGAGCAAGTGGGCTGCTCCCCGGGACTGCTCCGTAACCAGGCTGGTTCCCCAGAGAGGGGAGACCTCCTGGTATTTGTGCCACATGGCCCAGGCAGGCCAAAGGGCCCATACCTGCACAGTGTCCTCCACTGCAAAAGCAAGACCAGATGTTTGAGCTCTCCCTTGTTTATAAACGAAGCGTCTGTTCCTATCCAGACCCTCCATGTTTACGGGATGGAAGGGGAAGGGGCTGGGGGTGGGGGAGGATTGGCCGTGCACACTGGGGTCAGTTGATTTAGGGCACCTCCCTCCTCCCTGCCACCCTTAGCTGTGGGTGTCTTCAGAGAGTTAATTAACTTCTCCTACCTGTTTCCTCATCTGTAAAACAGAGATGCTAATAATACCCATCTCATAGGGCCAAGTCTCGGGAATGTTTGCAAAGTACTCACAACAGCTCCAGCCCTAGCAAGTGCTCAGTATCTGCGTGTTATCCACATGTCAGCCCCTCTTTCCCTGCCCTTCCCCCCACCCCCACACTTTTGCTGCCCCCTTTCCGGACACAATAATGCTTTCATTCAACCCCACCGCTCCAGCCTGGGAAAAGAAAGCCAAACCCATGGACATCTTGGGCTTTCTGAGAAAATAAACTCCACTCCACGCATCTAATTAAAAGCAGGGTTTTCGCAGAACACTTAAAATTCGGAATGTTTGTGTATTCTCCAGCTAGAGCAGAAAGAAATCTTTCTTTGACTCACGTGTCACTTAGCCTGATGTCAAAACCCTGGTCGGGGCTAGGAAGGTGTACTGTGGCCTTCCAAAGAAGTGGGATCCCCAGAGCAAAGCAGCCCACTGGGGCGTCCGAAGTTCAATTACACTTAAAAAATTTTTTTCCCTTTATTTAGCTGGGTAGTGAGCCATGAAATTGCACCTAACCACCCACTTACTGGGCCCTTTGAACATTTTCCCCCTCTAGGAGCATCGGGGCAAGGTACATGCAGCCCGCTTTCAGATGGTCCTGCTTTGCTAATTATGCCCAAAACACAGCAAATGCTGCCGTCCCGTGTCTCTCCTTTCTCTGCTGTCGTCTGCTGTTCATAAATGCTCACGAGTTTTCACACCAGTTCCCACTTTGGGTCTAGTTCTAAAGAGGGCACCATGGGGACATTCGTTAATGAGAAATCTGGGAACTCTGATTTGGGAACCGTTCTTCTCAGAGGAGCGCTGAATTGTTGAAAGGATCGGACTTGCAATTTGTAGTGAAATTGGCTACATCCTGGAGGGTTTTGTTTGTTTGTTTGCTTTTGTTGTTTCGGTAGAGCAGAGTCAGAACAAAGTTAAATTTTCCACGACTCTTTGGCCCGGTTTTGTATTTTCATTAGCCGTGATGGATGGGGAATATTGAAGAGCCCAGCAACAGTAATTGAGGGCTTTCAGAGCTTGATGGGGGTGATTTGTAGAAACTCGAAGCTCTTAACCTAATATTTTGTTAAAAATGTTTCCTCTTTTTGCCCCTGATTTAATACAGACTCTTCTCTTTTGTTCTTTATTTCTTGAAATGACCAAAATAAGTTAAATGCATACAGGTTTATGTGAGCCTCAAATGCAAAGATAAAAGGAATCAATAGGAAAAGACCCCCATAAGTCGTATCAATGACTGAAGAATGTTGAATTTTCATTACTGACCCGGGTACATGCCTCAGCTGCTTTTATTTAAAAGCTGTGTCAGGGATTGGGCCTGATTGCTGCGGGGAGAGACCCGGGACTTAACCTCTTGGAGACTCAGTGCCGTCTGTGAAATCGTGGTCGTAGAACGAGGTTTAAATTACGTGGAAATGTTTACCATGCACGGCACAGAGGAAGTGTTGCTTGTATGGCTGCTTTTATCCCAACTCCTTCCAGAAGATCAAATGAGCTCCATCTCCATGCCAGGAGCCCAGTGCTGAGCTAACTCACCCTCTGAGAACCCCATCTGCCCAATGGCAGGTGCTTAAATTTGGGCATTCCCCCAGCCCCACACCACCCCCAACGTTTTCCTTCAGTCCTCTCTTGAATTTGTGTCAAATTCCTGTTATTTTGAAGAGTTTGCCAAGACTGCCTCATGCCCATGACCTCAGTCCTCTCACAGACCCCCTGAAGTGAATGCTGAGCTCTTCCTTCCCCTTGTGTCACAGAAGGGGAAACTGAGGCCTAGAGAGGTGCAGTCACAGAGCTTGAAGGAACTTTCAGATGCAGAGCCTTTGTATAAACTGTGGCACCTTGGCTACCCTCATGGAGAGAAATTTTTAAAAAATTTTATTTATTTATTTTTTGAGAGAGAAAGAGTGTGTGCACTTGAGCTGGGTTGGGCGCAGGGGTTGGGGGAGGGCAGAAAGTGAGGGAGAGAGAATCCTAAGCAGGCTCCACACTCAGCAAAGAGCCCAACATGGTGTCGGTTTCACGGCCTTGAGACCATGACCTGAGCCATCATCAAGAGTCAGGCACTTAACCCACCGAGCCACTGAGGCGCCCCCAGAGTAGAGAATTTTTTTTTAAAGGACTTTATTTATTTATTTGTCAGAGAAAGAGAGAGAGAGAGAGAAGAGAGCACAAGCAGGCAGAGTGGTAGGCAGAGGCAGAGAGAGAAACAAGCTCCCTGCCGAGCAAGGAGCCCAATGCGGGACTCGATCCCAGGCGAAGGCAGCTGCTTAACTGACTGAGCCACTGAGGTGTCCCAGTAGAGACATTTTTTAAATGTCCCAAATTGCTTCCACCGTTGTCCAGACTATTAAAAACTGGTTTTGTGGGCGCCTGGGTGGCTCAGTGGGTTAAGCCACTGCCTTCAGCTCAGGTCGTGGTCTCAGGGTCCTGGGATCGAGTCCCACATCAGGCTCTCTGCTCAGCAGGGAGCCTGCTTCCCTCTCTCTCTCTCTGCCTGCCTCTGTCTACTGTGATCTCTGTCAAATAAATAAATAAATAAATCTTAAAAAAAAAAAAAAAACCCTGGTTTTGTATTTTCCAAGAGCAGTACCCATTCACTTCCACCAAATGGCCCTTTCCTGGGTGGGACCGTCTTGTGCCACCCATGCCTGGCGCCTGCTCGAGCCCACCTTTGGGAGAGCAGGGGTCACCGGGGAGTGGTCAGCAGCTCATCTCCCCCACCCCCACCCGCCCATGCACCCAGGCCCTCTTCTCAGCGCAGGGAGGGCTGGCCTCCTTTGCTGCTGCTGCCCCCTGTGGTGGAAACGGTCATTACAGTCAGGAGGGACTACCAGAGATGGCCCCCACTGGTAACAATGGTGAGCACCCTGGGCACCTGCCCTGCAGCTCCCTGGATTGTCCTTTGGCTGGAAGGTTAGGGGAAGTGACCCACCCCCAAGGGGTGAGGCAGCACCGGTAATCTACTCCTGGACTGTAGCCAGTTCCCATCCCCACACTACGGTCCTGCTGCCAAAACCAAATGCAGCAGCTGGTTTCTGCCCACCTGCCTCCCTTAGAGAACAGCTCTCTTCAAGGAGGTGCCGTCCAGACTTTTCCCATGGGAATCGCCTCTCTTTATGTCCTTATCCTTAAGTCTTTAAAAAGTATGCTGGTATGAACTGAGACACCCCCTCTACAGCCCCCCCGCCTCCATCCCCATCCAAGCTCGAGTATCATAAAACTAGGGGAAGGAGGTGGGGAGATCTTGGGTATCTAACTTGGGTATCTGACTTCCCTCCCCAGGGGACTGCAAACCAGACATCAGCAAGGTCTGGGACTTAGGGTTTCTTCCCCGCATGGGTCCTAATGACGTAGGGTCGGTAGAGTTGGTAAGACCTTTTGTTAAATGAAAAGGACAAAAAAAAAAAGTCCATTTCTTTTTCCAATAGGAGCAGGTATAAGGCAAGAAAAGGAAGGAAGTGGATTCCATGGGTGTGTTTGTTTTCATTAGAACCCGGGGCAGCTAGGTAAGGGGGTAGATTAGTCAGAGTAGATGGTGGAGCATTCTGGAAGCTAGGCTTTCACAACAATTTGAATCTTACAGATGACTCTTTACTAGAGGGAGGACAGTGGTCACTCCCAGTGAAATGAACGTCTTTGCCACTACACCTCACAGAGCCTCTTCTGTTTCCTAGTTGGGATTCCCAGGTTATTAGGATTTGTTTTCACTGACAGAGCTTTCCTTACAGGTTTTGTGCATGTTGTTGGCACAGATCCCATGCCTGTCTCGGCTAATGGTCATGGGCCCACTGCCTGGTACTGCTCTGTCCCCATGGGCTGGGGTCCCTTGTTGGGCCCTGCGCTGGGACCCGCTGTCCCCTGCTGGGAAGGGCACTACTGTGCTTATCTTTGCAAGGGATTATTTTCTGCTTGGTTCTTTTTCCCTTGGGGTAGAGACTTGGGGGCTCTATAGCCTTGGCCCGAGAAAGGTGCTTCCGTATTAGGTCTACTGAACATTGTTTATTTTATGAAGTCTGGGATTTCTCTGCGCAGTGAGGGTCTCTGGGTTTCTCTGGGTTCACAGCAGTTCCAGAGACTGTTGGAAGTGATTAGGCTGAAATAGAAATAAACACACAACGAGCGTAACAGCTTGGTTTTCCTTGACAAATTCTGAGTTGAATGCTTTTATTAAAAATATATTTCTGTAATTATAAAGTAAGGCTTACTAAGTGTACAAAACAAAATACATAGAAATAGAAACCACCCATCACAACCACCATAAAGAGATAAAAATTATGTTGAATTTTCTACTTTTTGCCTCAAAATTCTTGATGTATGTATAAGACTGAGATAACACTACATAATAGTTCTGTAGCTTTTGCCATCATTGCCATATCTTAAACATTTCCTCATGTCATTAAATTGCTTTGAAAAAAAATCTCATTTTCAATGTTTTAACAGTCTTTTATTCTGGAAAACTTTAAACATTTAAACATTTCATAGAATAGTATGAACCCTAGGTACCGATCACTGATGTTCAACAACTGTCAAATCATAATCAATCTTGTTGCATTTCAGCTCCCACCTATTAACCACCTGGATTATTTGGAAGCAGTTGAGGCATCATAGCTTTTTTTTTTGGTGGTAAATAGTTCAGTGTAACTATTTAAAAGTCAAATGCATTTTTAAAAACCATAGCCAAAATACCACTTATTGTACTTCAGAGATTTTAAAGTTAGCAAATACTGGGGCGCCTGGGTGGCTTGTCTGGTTAATCATCCAGCTCTTGATTTCTGCTCAGGGTGGTGAGATCAAGCCCCTCTTTGAGCTCAATGCTCAGCACCGAATCTACTTAAGATACTTTCTCTCTCTCTTTGCCCTTCTTCCCACTTGCACTTTCGCTCTCTCTTTCTCTTAAAAAATATTAAAAAATAAAGTTAGCAAATACTTAATGTCAATTAAATATACAGTTGGCATTCAAGTGTCCCCCATTTTTTCATGATTTTTTTTTAAAGAGTTTAAATCAGGATCCAAATTAAGTTTGTATGTTATGATTGTTTGGTACATGTCTTAAATCTTAAATCTCTTTTGGTCTATAGGTTCTGTGTCCTTCTCCTTCAGATTTCCTTGTGATGTATTTGTTGAAGAAACTGGTCATTTGTCCTGCAGAGTTTCCCACAGTCTGGATTTTGAGGATTGCATTCTTGTGGTGTCATTTAATATGTTCCTCTGCCTCTGTATTTCTTGTAAATTGGTGGGTAGATCTAGAGGCTTGATAAGATTCAGGTTTGGTTTTGGGGGAAAGAATACTTACTAGCTGATAGTGTGTGCTTCGACCAGGAAGCACGTGGTAGAATGTGTCTCTTTTGTGACGTCAACAGACATTGATGGTCCTTGCCCAGGTTGGTTATTTAACTAGGGATTTGTGAAACAGTGATAGTCTAATTCTGGTTTTCTTCTTGATTTGTTAGCTGGAATACTTCTTCTTCTTCTTCTTCTTCTTTTTTTTAAAGATTTTATTTATTTATTTGACAGAGATCACAAGTAGGCAGAGCAGCAGGCAGAGAGAGAGGGGGAGCAGGCTCCCTGCTGAGCAGAGAGCCCGATGCGGGGCTGGATCCCAGGATCCTGGGATTATGACCTGAGCCGAAGGCAGAGGCTTTAACCCACTGAGCCACCCAGGTGCCCCTGTTAGCTGGAATACTTCTGTAAAGACCAACTGTTTGGGTTAACCTGTGGTAGAGGACACTTAAGAAAAGCAGAATATATGGGCTTTTTTTTCCCCAATTATTTACCGATTTTCAGAATAATGAGTTTCCTCCCTAGCATTGCATAAGATGACCACTGAGTTCTCTTTCTTAGTACCCTGATGACATGCATTTAAACATCTTTGGTATATTTTAATCCATTGCACTTATTTCTATTGATGTTTAAAGGGGTCCTGTCTTTGGCCAGTGGGAACCTCTTCAAGGTGTGCCGTGAGTCCTTTTGACCAGACCCTCGTTGTTTCTGCAGTTTCTTTGCTTGGACAATGATTAGATGGCCCAGGTTCAGCATGTATATTTCTTTAAGTAGGACGTTTATAGAGTCCATAATCAGGGCACTGTGGGTAACCCACTGGTACTGGGTTAGTCATTTTTGTCTTTGGCCTTTTCCATGGAAAGCACTAGAAAATGCTTGTTTGTTCTTAAGACAAAATGCTTCCTCAGATCATGCTGCTATTTCCAATTACAAGTCAGGCCCGCTGGGTTTTCATTGAACATGGCCTTTTTCATAAGAAAAATCCTGCCTCTCAACAACACATCAAATTCACTTGCTTTATCTCATGAGACACGTATAGCAGTCTTAGAGTAACCACATCATCCTACTTTCAACAATAGTATTACTCTACAGTTTAATGGAGGGAGGAGGGGGCATTTCTTTTGGTCTGTAGGGAAAACCTTTTGCAAGAGGGGGACATGATAATCTATATTTGAGAGAGAATTTTCTCCACTTTTTAGACATTAGGGTTACCTTCAAAGTTTGGCTATTACAGAGAACGCTGTGATAAACATCCTTGCCTTTGCTTTTATTTCTTATCATTTCTTTAGGCCAGTCTTTGGGAGTGAAAGGAGATAGTCAGAGGTAGTGGACGTGTCCATGCCCCACACATGGAGTACACAGTGCCTTTCTCAGCACCAGCTGTGCCTGTATCCTGGTCCACATTTTCCATAACATATGGTTCGGTGTTATCAAATAGGCCCAAGAAAGGGTGCCTCGTGGTTTTATCTCTGCAGTTTTTAAAATTCTTATCACCAGCCATATGTTTATTAAATGGTTTTAGTTCTATTTCAAATTGTCTTTGTGGTGAGGAAGCAGGGAGTTTTGGGTTGTTCTTACGGATTTGCAAGATATTTTCAATATCTTTTTTTTTTTTAAGATTTTTTTTTTTTTAATTTATTTGACAGATCACAAGGCAGAGAGGCAGGCAGAGAGAGACAGGAGGAGGAGGCAGGCTCCCTGCTGAGCAGAGAGCCCGATGCGGGACTTGATCCCAGGACCCTGAGATCATGACCTGAGCTGAAGGCAGAGGCTTTAACCACTGAGCCACCCAGGCGCCCTCAGTATCTTTTTTTAAAAAAGTTTTTATTTATTTATTTGACAGAGAAAGAGATTAAAAGCAGGGGGAGAAGCAGAGGGAGAGGGAGAAGCAGGCTCCCCCACCCCCAAGCAGGGAGCCTGATACAGGACTCAATCCCAGAATCCTGGGGTCAACCTGAGTCAAAAGCAGACACCCAACCAACTGAGCCACCCAGGTGCCCCGATATTTTTAATATCTTAAGGATAATAATCCTTTGTTTGTTGCAGATGTTTTTCTCACTTTGTCACTTGCCTTTTGATATTTATGGGGTTTTTAAATGCGTATCACTTGAAAAAATTTTTTAAAGGTTTTATTATTTATTTGAGAGAGAAAGAGTGAGAGAGAGCATGAGAAGGGGGAGAGTCAGAGGGAGAAGCAGACTCCCCGCTGAGCCAGGGACCCGATATGGGACTTGATCCTGGGACTCCAGGATCATGATCTGAGCTGAAGGCAGTCGCTTAACCAACTGAGCCACCCAGGCACCCCACTTGAAATTTCTTAATGCATCATTTTTGTTGATCTGTTTGTTTCACTTCTTTTATGCTGAGAAAGTCCCTCCTAGGACGGCCTGTATAGCCTTCGATTGAGCTTCTGACTCTTGATTTCAATTGAGGTCATGATCTCAGGGTTGTGAGATGGAGGGCTACCCCCAACGTTTGGGCTCCGGGCTCTGCTGGGAGTCTGCTTGAAGATTCTCTCCCTCTCCCCCCACTTGTGTGTGCAGAGTGCACACACTCTCTCTCAAATAAATAAAAAATCTTAAAAAAGAGGGTGCCTGGGTGGCTCAGTGGGTTAAGCCACTGCCTTCGGCTCAGGTCATGATCCCGCCATCCTGGGATGGAGTCCCACATCGGGCTCTTTGCTCGGCAGTGAGCCTGCTTCCCTCTCTCCCTCTCCGCCTGCCTTTTTGTCTACTTGTGATCTCTCTCTGTCAAATAAATAAATAAAATCTTTAAAAAAAAAATCTTAAAAAAGGAAAAAGAAATTCCCACCTGATGTCAGTTAAATGTTTTACCTCTCTTTCCTTCTTTCTGGTTTATATAAGACTCATTTGTGTGTTTTTTTTTTTTAAGATTTTATTTATTTATTTGTCAGAGAGATAGAGTACAGGCAGGCAAAGAGGCAGGCAGAGGCAGAGGGAGAAGCAGGCTCCCTGTGGAGCAAGAAGCCCGATGTGGGACTCCATCCCAGGATGGCGGGATCATGACCTGAGCCAAAGGCAGCCGCTTAACCGACTGAGCCACCCAGGCACCCCAAGACTCATTTGTTTTTTTTTTCCACCTTTATTATTCATTCCCTTATTACAAAAGGAATGCGTGTTTGCTGCAGAATTATAACAGCTGGGGGGAAACAAGGAGGTATCCTCTATGTGTATACTTAACTTTTTTAAAATCTGTAATTATGATATACGGAGTGAGGAAAAGATCTGACTTGAAGGTCTTCAAAATAACTAGTGAAGCCAACACGACCTGTTTTTTTTTCCTGTATCATACACAAAACAGTTTGGTACATGAGTGCCTTTTTAAAAAAAATCTGTACCAATCCCAGCTTATTTTAATTCAGGTGGTTGTGTAATAATACTCATTTAGCAAGTCAGGTCACTTTCTGGTTACATTTCATTTGTAAAAATGCCATCGCTGTTCTTGTCTATTTATTGTCTGAATACACAGGAGAATTATTTGTCAAGTTAAACCCATAATCTATTGATTGGAATGGCTTAAAATGGAATTGGGAGTTTCTCCGATGAGAATGTGTGCGGAGTGGAGGTCCGTTTTACAGGAGGAGTGACAAGTTAGGGTCTGTGTTTCCCACGTGGGGCCGGGGGGCGGTGGGGTTGCCACTGTGCAGGAGAAGGATGCTGGGATCCCGGCCAGCTAGTGGGGTGTGGCTGGACTGGTGTGGGGGAAGCATACTGAAGGCACAGTAAGGAGGGGGATGACATCACACTTGCATATGGAGACTAGAGCAGACAGGAATCTGGGACAAGACCCCTTGGTCTCCTGTTTGGTCAACCGGCTGGATGGTGGAGCTTTCCACTGTCACAGGATTTAGTGGCTCTGAGATTGTGTTTCTGTGACTTGAGACTGTGTTTCTGCATTCCATGGTCTGTGCTCATGTCCCTGCTAGTGCTTACTGTGGGTGTCCTCGTAAGAGGGAAGACATGAGGGGACAGATGGATAGGGAGCATGCCCTGTGATGATGGCGACAATGGGTGCAGGAACTACAGGGACACAGCTGTGGGCCAAGGAAGGGGAGTGTTGGCTGCTCCCAGGGGCTAGGAAGGAATGTGACCACCTGGGGGTGGGGGGTGGGGGGCGTGGCCACCCAGTGCTGCGCCCTCCCCTGCTGGGAACCAGGCTCCTTCATTGTGAACAGGTTTGCTCCTCTGAGCCTCACCATTAGGTGAAAAAGGGTATCATCATCCCCATTTCACAGACAAGCAAACTGAGGCCCATATGCATCAAATGCCTTGCCCAAAGACTGCAGGCTTCTCCCTCTGGGCTACACCCAGCTGAGCCAGGGGCATCCCTGCCCCTGTGTCCTTGCTCGGGGCTGTGGGGCTCCTGCTCCTGGACATGTTCTTTTCGGCTGACAGCACACAGACACCTAGGTTTTTCGTCCATTTGCTAACCGTAAAGAAAGTGGCCATTTCTCCACTTTCAGATCCGAGCTGCTTTTTATAGGCTCTTAAACTTAGAAACCAGCTGAAGTACTGTAATGAGCTGTATTATTCCGTGTCAGGGCTTGGCACAAATGTGGCCTGAATTTGTTAAGCTAGTATTTGAGGTAAGATTGGTGGGGGTGGGTGGGCTGCATGTGGAAAGAAAGCCCCTTCAGCTTCATCTGTGACCACTCTTCCAGGCTGTTACGTAATGACCAAATGTTGTGTTTGTGGGTAATAATTATGGTGTTGCACTGCATGGAGAGGGAAAAAGTGTTTGCAAAGACAAATGTCTCTCTGGTCTGAGAGTGAGAGGTTTGAACCCTGTGTAATGGCTTCATTATATTCTATAACGGTCTGGCCACTGTGCCTAAACCCTCCTCCGACACAGAAGCATCTGGAAGATGGAAGATGATTTTTTTCTTTTATTTCGATATCTCTAGTACAGTACGGGCATGGCCTCAAGCTGATTTTGAGAGTTCATGGGGATTGTGGTGAGGAGCAAGACAGACCTGGGTTTGAATCCCTACTTTGCCACTTGTAGAGAAAGAGCAGGTGGCTGTCGACAAATCTTTTCATCTCACTGTGCCACAGTTTTGTCATCTGTAAAATGAGAGTAATAGCTATCATCATCATCATCTTTGCCTTCATCTTCATCATGGCAAGTTGGTTGATTGAACAGTTGGACTGGCCACACCTAAGTATACGGGGGATGAGTCTTAAGAATTCCAGTATCTCTGGGGCAGCTGGCTGGCTCAGTCCTTAGAGCATGTGACTCTTAACCTCAGGCTAGTGAGTTCAAGCCCCATGTTGGGCATGGAGCCTACTTAAAAAAAAAAAAAAAAAAGAATTTCTAGCATCACCTCTTTAAAAAAAAAAAAAGAATTGGGGGTGCCTGGGTGGCTCAGTCATTTGAGCATCGACTCTTGATTTTGGCTCAGGCTTAAGTCATGATCTCAGGATTGTGAGATCAAGCCCCATGTTGGGTGGGCGCCATGCTTAGCAGGGAGTCTGCTTGAGGATTCTCTCCCTCCCTCTGTCCACCCCCTGCTCTCTCTCTTTCTCTCTCTCCCAGTAGCTCTGTGCCCTAGGATTCTGTCAAAGTTGAAACCTTTCTTCAATTAAAAAAATATATTTTTAAAATTTTAAGTAGGCTCCACTCCCATCTTGGGGCTTGAACTCATGACCCTGAGGTCGAGAGTCACATGTTGTCTGGACTGAGCCAGCTAGGTGCTCCTGAGATTAAAACTTTTTAATTAAGGAGCGGATTCTGTGTCTCGATGAAGCTTGGGCACTTGAGAATGAATGTGGCTGTGAACAGAATTAGAGAAGATTCCAAATCCATATCACGGTCTCCCAAAGCACTTAGAAGAGCACCGTAGTACACAAGAAATAACTTGGAAGTGAGCGGGTCCGTGAGGTAGGAAGAAAAGTGCTCCAACATGATTGTTTTTTTAATAGGTGAAAAAAATGTAACAGGTCATCCACTCATGGGGTTGAAAAATGTTGATGTCTGTAAGTATTCTGTCTCTACATAGTTTCCTGGCTGCCCAGCTTTCTTCCTCACAGGACCCAGTGCTTTGGTTGTATTCAGTACACATCCAGAGATTTTTTTTTTTATACATAGGTACAGATTTATTTGTGCATATACAGTCATCCCCTTACCTGCAGTTACTACAGTCCCCCAAGATCTGGAAGCAGGTGATCTAATCATCAGAAGGTCATTCCCAGTAGCCTAATCAACACCATATCACAACGCCTACGTCACTCCCCTCACCTCCTCTCCTCACACGGGCATTTTAATCACCTGACATCACCAGAAGGGTGAGCACAGGACAATAGAATATTCTCGGGAAGAGAGAAACCCATTCACATACACATTACTGGGCGTTGTTACAATTGTCCTTTTTTAGTAGTAGTTATTGTAAGTCTCTTACTGTGCCTGAGTTTTATAGATTAAACTTTATTGTAGGTGTGTATGTATAGGAAGAAAGCATGGGACATGGGGTCAGTACTGTTCACAGTGTTAAGCACCCGCTGGGGTCTTGCAATGGATCTCCCACAGATAATGGGGACTTCTGTATCTCTTTTCCCTATTTTTTTTTAAAGATTTTATTTATTTGAGAGAGAGAAAGAGATCCAGATAGTGAATGACAGAGATGATGAGAGAGAACACAAGCATGGCAGAGTAGGAGAAGCAGGCTCCCTGCCAAGCAGGGAGCCCAATGTGGGGCTCGATCCCAGGACCCGAGGATCATGACCCAAGCCGAAGGCAGACGCCTAACTGACTGAGCCATCCAGTCGCCCCCCTACTTTTTTCTTTACGACCCACAAACACACAACTCACACCGCTCTGCAACTTTTTCCTTCACTTAACAATACACTTTAGAGATCTCTCTCTGTCAGTATATAAAGAGCGCCCTCCATCTGTTCTTCCTGCCGTATAGTATTCCTTTGCATGGACGTGTCCTGGTGTCTTTAGCCAGTCCCCTCGTTATGGACATTTAGGTTATGGCTACTCTCCTGCCATTAGAGCCAGTTCCATAGAATAAGCTGATGTATCCATCATTTCCCATCTATGTAGAGATCCAGCTGATCAACTCCTGGTGGAAATCGTGGGTTGAAGGATACCTGTGTTGTTCATTTTTTAAAAGAGTCTATTTATTTATTTATTTAGAGGGCAAGTGGGAAGGGGCGGAAGGAGAAGGAGAGCGAGAGTCTCAAGCAGACTCCCCGCTGAGCATGGAGCCCAACATGGGGCTTGATCCCATAACCTTGAGATTACAACCTGAGCTGAAACCAAGAGTCAGATGCTTAACTGACTGAGCCACCCTCCCCCAGGTGCCTCCCTACGTTGTTGATGTTGATGGACCTTGGTTGACTGATTGCCTTTTATCAAGGTGCTTTGTTTTATGCTTCTTTTACCCTCCCCTCAGTGTGTTACCAGGTATTGATCGAATCCAGGTCATTCTAGTGAGTTAAAAAAATAGTGTTGGAGGGGATGTGGAGAAAGGGGAACCCCCTTACACTGTTGGTGGGGATGCAAGTTTGTGCAGCCACTTTGGAAAACAGTGTGAAGATTCCTTAAGAAATTAAACATAGAGCTACCCTATGACCCTGCAATTGCACTACTGGGTATTTACCCCAAAGATACAGATGTAGTGAAAAGAAGGGCCATCTGTACCCCAGTGTTCATAGCAGCAATGGCCACAGTCTCCAAACTGTGGAAAGAATCAAGATGTCTTTCAACAGACGAATGGATAAGGAAGATGTGGTCCGTATATACTATGGAGTATTATGCCTCCACCAGAAAGGATGAATACCCACCTTTTGTATCAACACTGACAGGACTGGAAGAGATTATGCTGAGTGAAATAAGTCAAGCAGAGAGAGTCAATTTTCATACGGTTTCATTTATTTGTGGAGCATAAGAAATAACACACAGGACATGGGGAGATGGAGAGGAGAAGGGAGTTGGGGGAAATAGGAGGGGGACACGAACCCTGAGAGACTGTGGACTCTGAGAAACAATCTGAGAGTTTTGGAGGGGGTGGGGGGGATGAGCCTGGTGGTGGGTATTTGTGGAGGGCACATATTGCATGGAGCACTGGGTGTGGTGCATAAACAATGAATTCTGGTACACTGAAAAAAAAATTTGAAAAAGTCTTTCAGGAAGCTGTCATTTGCGGTACTCTTGTTAAGTATTATATTGGGCATCTTTTTCTTTTCCGTAAATTGTGTCATCATTTTGCCTTTGCTTCCATTAAGTTGTTGAGCTTTTCCCCAACAGTGTGTAGGAGTTCTTTATGTATGAGAGATTTTCATCTTTGTAAATGCTTTTTGTAAATGTGAAATGTAAAATGTAAAATGTAAAATTTCCCGTGTGTATCATTAGGCTTTTGATTCTTCTTATGGTAGCGTTCAGGTGTGTAGACATTCTTAATTTTCATATAGTCCACGGTATCCATCTTTCATGGCTACTGGGTTAGAAAGAGCCTCACCATTCTGAGTTTCTTTTTTTTTTTTTTTTTTTTTTTTTTTCATTCTGAGTTTCTAAAATAACTTCCTGGGCGCCTGGATGGCTCAGTGGGTTGGGCCTCTGCCTTCGGCTCAGGTCATGATCTCCAGGTCCTGGGATCAAGCCCTGCATTGGGCTCTCTGCTCAGCCGGGGGCCTGCTTCCCTCTCTCTCTCTCTCTCTCTCTCTGTCTCTGTCTCTGTCTGCCTCTCTGCCTACTTGTGATCTCTGTGTCAAATAAATAAATAAAATCTTCAAAAAAATAAAATAACTTTCCTTTGGTTCCTTTTACACCATTTTATGGTCATGTGTTTACCTTTTAACCTTTAATCTCTGCAATTTATCCTGCATAAAGTATGAGAATGTGAATCCGGCTTTTTTTTTTTTTTTTTTTTTTTTTTTTAAAGATTTTATTTATTTGACAGAGAGAGGGAACACATGTCGGGGGAGTGGGAAAGGGAGAAGCAGGCCTCCCGCCGAGCAAGGGAGAAGCAGGCCTCCCGCCGAGCAGGAAGCCGGATGTAGGGGTTCGATCCCAGGACCCTGGGATCATGACCTGAGCCAAAGGCAGACGCTTAATGACTGAGCCAGCTAGGCGCCCCGCTTTTTTTTTTTTCATATGGCTATTCAGTTGGTGCAGCTAACATATTCCATCTTTGAGATGTCATCTTTCTCATAAATTAAATTCCTGTACATGGCTTCCTCTGTTTTTTGGGCTTTTTATTGTGTCCCGTTGATCTTTCTCTACTTGTATCATTGCCACGTAATTACCGAAACCTTATAATTTGTTTTAATGTGTGATGGGGCTGTTCTTACCTTGTTACTCTTCTTCTTTTTTTTTTTTTTTTTAACCTTGTTACTCTTTGAAAAATTTTCCTCGTTAGTCTTGCCTGTTTTGTTTCTCGTATGAGTTTCGGATTAAGTTTGTCTAGTTCAAAGAAACATCTGTTGGTATTTGTGTGTGTGTGAATCATGTTGACTTTAAAGGTTAACACAGGAAGAATTGATACCTTTATGATGTTTAATTCTTCTCGTCTAATGACAGGGTCTGCTTCTCCAATGGCTCAAACCTTCTTTTGCATCTCTTGCGAGACTGAGGCTTTTGGGGGCCTTCTGACTGGCTCAGTTGGAAGAGCATCTGACTTTTGCTATTGGGGTCATGAGTTCAAGCCCCACGTTGGGTCTAGAGATTACTTAAATAAAAAGTTAAAAAAAAAAAAAGAAGAACTAAGCTTTTTCATCACATAGATATTGTAAATTTTTTATTAAGTTTATTCCTAAGTATCTGCCATTTTAGACTAGGATAAGAAAGAATAAAATAGAAGTAGGATTTTTCTTCCATTAAATCGTATAACCTAATTATTGTTTTATATAGGAAAACTATTTATTTCTGTGTTCATTTTTTATGTCACCATATTACTGAATTCTTTGTTTATGATTCTCTTGGAATTTCTAGGTAAACAGTTATATCAAAGATCGAAGCATTTTGAGGTAAAATTCAGGTGGTAAGGAAAAGGTTAATAACGTTCCTTATTGGGGCATCGGGGTGGCTTAGTCATTAAGCATTTGCCTTCGGCTCAGGTCATGATCCCAGGATCCTGGGTTGGAGTGCCACATGGGGCTCCTTGCTCAGCACAGAGCCTGCTTCTTCCTCTCCCGCTCCCACTGCTTGTGTTCCCTCTCTCACTGTATCTCTCTCTGTCAAATAAATAAATAAAATCTTAAAAAAAAATGTTACTGATTAACAAGAAAACAGGGATCTTATGTTTCTCCTTTGGGGGATTATGTCTCAAAAAATACCAGTTCTTAAAATGTAAATAGTTGTTCAATAGATTTAAAGTTTTCCCCCTTTATAAACAGAAAAAAAAATTGCTTTGAAAACAAAGTCAGTGTAATAGAAGTCAAAAATTGAGTTCTGCCAGGATTTGGTTTTAATAAAATAGAGATCTATAATTCCTGATGTTATTTGTGCTTGGAATTAATCTTGGTTTAAGAAGTAGTATGTTCTCAAAAATAATTTTGTGGAAAGAAAAAGTACCTAACTTAGGGTAAGGACCCAACACGAGGTAGCGGAAAGAGCCCACAGCTGAGTTCAAAGACAAGTTTAAGCCCTGGGTCTGTCACCAATTCATTGTAATGTCACTTACCTCCTCCGGCCTTAGTTTCCTTGTCTATAAAAGAGGACTGATGATAACTACCGAACAGGGTTTGTTGTGTGGAATTGAATGAAATCATATATATTGAGAGAGCACCTAGCACATTGAGTGCAATATAGTCAACACACGATCGCTATTTTTATGTAACATACCTATTAATTTAAGCCACCCTTGATGTGTTCAGCTACCATTTAGGCTGCTATAACTTAGACCCCCTGATATTGCAGTAGAACAAGACAGAAGTGTGTTTTCCTCTTGTATGATTGTTCAAGCAGTGAGTATAGTGAGATCCAGGTCCCCAGTGTTCTGTGGCTCTACCATTCTCAACACATGGTCTCATCCCAGGGTCCCCAATGGCTGCTCAGGCTCTCACCATGGTATCCTCACTCAGCCCATAGGAAGCAAGAGAGCGAAGGGCGGGCATATGCACCTTGGCCTTAAGATCATGCCCAGGAGGGGGCATCTGGGTGGCTGAGTGGGTTAAAGCCTCTGCCTTCAGCTCAGGTCATGATCCCAGGGTCCTGGGATCGAGCCCCACATCGGGCTCTCTGCTCAGCGGGAAGCCTGCTTCCCTTCCTCTCTCTCTCTGCCGGCCTCTCTGCCTACTTGTGATCTCTGTCTGTCAAATAAATAAATAAATAAATAAAATCTTAAAAAAAAAAAAAAAAGATCATGCCCAGGAGGGCCCCTGGGTGTCTTAGTTGGTTAGGTGTCTGCCTTCGGCTCAGGTCATGATTCCAGGGTCCTGGGATTGAGTCCCACATTGGGTTACCTGCTCAGCGGGGAGTCTGCTTCTCCCTGTCCCTCAGCCCCTCCCCTCTGCTTATGCTCTCTTTCTCTCTCTCATGATCTATCTCTCAAATAAATAGATAAAATATTTTTTAAAAAATTATTTTAAAGGGGCACCTGGGTGGCTCAGTCGTTAAGCATCTGCCTTCAGCTCAGGTCATGATCCCAGGGTTCTGGAATCAAGCCCCATATTGGGATCCCTGCTCAGCAGGAAGCTTGCTTCTCCCTCTCCCACTCTCCCTGCTTGTGTTCCCTCTCTCACTATGTTTCTATCAGATAAATAAATAAAATCTTTAAAAAAAAATTTTTTAAGATCATGCCCAGGAAGCTGCTCTAATCATTTCTGTTCATGTGCCTTTGGCCGTGACCTAGATGTATGGCCACACCTAACTACAAAGGAGCCTGGGAAATGTAGTGTTGATGACCATCTAAAATGTTTCTTAGTATAGAAGAAGGGGAAAATAAACCCTGGGGACCACTAGCCATCAGAGCCATCCTTGTTATATGAAATTGACACTTCCATGTACTACCAGATGGCCACGTCCATCCACCACTGCTTATGGCCCATTTTGGCAGTGGGGTGGTGGGAATGGGAGGGCTCAGAATCTGATCTTGTGTCTTATTTCCCTGTAGGCCCATGAGGGTGTGTAATTACCATACCCAGATCAGCGATCAGCCTTGCTGATTCTCTGGGGCTTGCTTAGGGAGGCTGCCATTCCAGGGTGAGTGGATCTTAAATATGAGGCAGTGAGGTACAGCCTGGACCCAGATGTCTTGATATTTGCTGGGGTGAGGTGGACACTCTTGCCAGACGTCAAACCTCAATCTCTTATGCTATCATCTCAGTGCCTGGACAGTGCCAGGTGTATGCAGTAGTAGATGCCCAGAAATGCTGACTGATGAGTGGTAGGCTGATTCCAGTGAAAGGGTCATTTGGACATAGTTAGCAATGTTCAGCTCATATCACCAGCTAAACAGCACAGGGATGACATTCTAGTGCTATGGTCTTGGGATGTGGAAGACATGCTTTATGTATAAATCTTCTTAGCAACTTATTAAGACCAGACAACAAAAGCCTCCCTGTCTCTCAGGGTACTTCTCTAATTAGGAAAAATAGTAAGTAAAAGGATGGGGTGGGTTGGGGAGGTGCGGCATCCTTCGAGTTTGAAAGCTGTGTTTAGGCTGGGACAGTTGTGCCTTTAATTATCCTGTCTGAGTTGACTTTAATGAGCATTATTTTTAATGCCTTCATTTCAAGGAGGGAAAAAAAAAAAAAAAAAAAAAAAGAGTGCTTTTAGCATCCAAGCATGTAAAAACAGTGTTATTCACCGAACTTGAAAGAGAGTCGTTGCTTTTGCGTCTGTAGCAACTGTGAGCCAGAAACCTCCCAGGAGGGCCTTGGCCAGAAGACACATGGCCTTTTGCTATCAGGGAATCACTGGATTTGTGCTGTCCTGGGTGCCCCTCTTCCCATGACCATCGCCCAGTAGTAGCCACTTAAGAAAATAGTGCTGGACATAGGCAGTCAGCATCAGTGTCCTGAGAGCTGGACATTTCCCCATCTAGGTTATTTTTTTTAAGATTTTATTTACTTATTTGTCAGAGAGAGAGTGCAAGCGGATGGAGTGGCGGGCAAAGCAGACAGAGGCAGAAGCAGGCTTCCCACTGAGCAGGGATCCCGGTGGTGGGACTTGATCCTAAGGTCCTGGGATTGTGACCTGAGCCCAAGGCAGACACTTAACCTACTGAGCCACATCAGCATCCCCCATCTAGGTTATTCTTGACATGCTGTGCAAACTGTCCTTGCTCCAGGTTAAGGTATTACCATCATCTCATTAGTCCGACTAGAAACCATGTCAGCCCCACGTTCCAAGGTCCCCACCAGGCCAACCAGCATTCTCCCTGCCCCGCTTCAGACCCTTCCCTTTATCCCCCTTCCATCATGTTCTCAGTCTTGCCACCTAACTTCCCTCTTCTCTCCCTCTTCTGTATATAATTTCTTAACATTCAGGGAATAGAAAAAAGGAAGAAGTAATCATGGGTGCACCTGGGTGGCTCAGTCAGTTAAGCATCTGCCTTTGGCTCAGATCATGATCTCAGGGTTTTGGAATCAAGTCCCCCATTGGGCTCCCTGCTCAGCGGGGAGTCTGCTTCTCCCTTTGCCCCTCCCCCTACTCACACATGCACATGTGCTGTCTCTCTCTGTCTCTCAATTAAATAAAACCTTTAAAAAAAAAAAAGGAAGAAACAATCACGTAAAATTTTATATACTAACAGCCATCTGTAATTTTCATACATGTCTTTCTAGTATTTTCAATTGTAAGCAAAACTAGTCTCATAATCATAATGATAATTGATGAACAACCTTTTATCTTGGTATTCCCTCAGTGTGTTAATTAGCCTTTCCCTTAGAAAAAATTAGCCTTTCCATAAAAATTCTATCCAGTTCGGTAGATGTTATCCTATTTTATTTTACCACTCTCCTCATGTAAGACATTATGGTTGACTTCTAATTTCTCACCTTTGCAGAGAGCATTGCAGTGAACATTTTTAATTTTCGTGTATGTAGCTTTTTTTGTTACTTTGAACTCTTTCTCTGGGATAGATTCACAAGGTCAAAGGAAATGAAGTTGGATAGTCTTTAATGTCGCAAAATGGATGTTCAGAAGTTGCATACTGCTTTATCATGCCATAAGCAATGTTTGAGACGCTACTTTCCTGAGTACCTATGACACTGACGTCATGCTCTTTTCTAAACTTGTTCCTGCTTTGAAAAGGTGAAAATGCTCTATGGGAAGAAAAATTTATTTTATTTTTATTTTTTTAAAGATTATTTATTTATTTATTTGACAGGCAGAGATCACAAGCAGGCAGAGAGCAGGCGGAGGGTGGGGTGAAGCAGGCTCCCCGCTGAGCAGAGAGCCCAATGCAGGGCTCGATCCCAGGACCCCTGGGACCATGACCTGAGCCGAAAGCAGAGGCTTTAACCCACGGAGCCACCCAGGCGCCCCAATTTTTTTTATTCTTATTGGAAAAAGTAATACATACTTGTATAAAACTTAGAGAAGCCAAAAAGAACTAAAATTACTATAATCTTGCCCTCATACCATAAACACTGATAATATTTTGGTATGTATCCTATCTGAAGTTTTAAAAATATGTATATATAATTTCCTGTTCTTCTTTCATTCTTTTTTCCTTTTTCTCTTTGCTTTTTAAAATTGGGGGAGGGTAGTATTTTTCATAATAGTTTTATGCTACGTGAACATATTTTTAGGACTATTTACCTACTTTTTTTCCTATAAAATTCCCCAGTTTTGGAAATTTGGATTCTTTTCAGTTTTCTGCTATCTTAAATAATATTGTATAACCATATTTGTAAACTACGTCTTTGCAATTTTAAGGCTCCTGTATGTGAGAACACCCCTTGACATGCATTGAGTATTTGTTATAATGTTAAAAAAAGACATATATATTGAGAAATTTTCAGGTAAAACAACAACCTTATTACTATTTTAGTTAGTAGTTCTTAACTTATCTGGGTTCGTGTAATTAAATTAATGAAAGACATTTTCATATGCTTATCAGACAGTTGTATTCTTCCTTTGTGAATTGTTATTTTTTTCTCATTTCCCTTAGATATTTAAACTGTTTACCATATTGCAAAATCTTTTTAAATTTTATTTATTCTGGTTTGGTGGGATTGTGTGTGTGTGTGTGTGTGTGTGTGTGTCTTTTTTTTTTTTTTAATCTTCTCCTTCATGGCCCCTGTCTTTGGTGTCATACCTTGGCAAAGTCTGCCACAATCCGAGCATTACACTTATTTTTCTTTAGTATTTGCAAGGTTAAATCATCTATATATAAATCTTTGACTCTCTGTCCATCTCGTCACATGGTAAGTGTAGGTTCTCATCTACTTTTCTTTTCCAACTTAAATGGTGATGTCATAGAGATGGTTGGTTGACTGTTTTAGATGCCAACTCTTTCCAAATCAGTTTATGAATGTTATACAATTTCCATCAAAATTGTGATGACAGTAAGTTAGGTATCTGCCTTCAGCTCAGGTCATGATCTCAGGGTCCTGGGATTGAGCCCTGTGCATCGTAGGGCTCCCTGCTTAGTGGGGAGACTGCTTCTCCCTTTACATCTGTTTCTCCCCTCTGCTTGTGCTCTCTCTCATGTAAATAAATCTTTTTAAAAAATCATGATGAGTTATTTTGGGAATTTGACCAGATGATTCTAAATTTGATGTAAGAGAATCAAGATATAAAAACACCCAAGAACTTGGGCACCTGGGTGGCTCAGTTGGTGGAGCGACTGCCTTCAGCTCAGGTCATGATCCCAGACTTCCAGGATCGAGTCCCACATCGGGCTCCCAGCTCTCTGGGGAGTCTGCTTCTCCCTCTGACCTTCTCTCTTGTGCTCTCTCTCACTCATTTTCTCTCAAATAAATAAATAAAATCTTTGAAAAAAAAAAACACCACAGCCAAGAACTTTATTTATTTATTTATTTATTTGACAGAGAGAAACACAGCAAAAGAGGGAACACAAGCAGGGGGAGTGCAAGAGGGAGAAGCAGGCTCTCCCTCATGATCCCATGACCTGAGCCGAAGGCAGATGCTTAATGAGGCATCCCGGCATCCCTCAAAAACATTTTAGGAAGAAAACGTTCAAAGAAGAGGGACTCAGGCTATCAGATATTAAAATGTATGATAAAGTTATGGTAATGAAAATGAAAACCACATGTTGCCAGTATGAGACAGTCAAATCAATGAAACAATGGAAATTTCTGAAATGGACCCATGGGTATAAAGTAATTTAGTACAGCATATCATTGGAGCAAAATATTTTCTATCAGCGGAAAAGGGAAGGATGGTTAACATGAATGAGTTTGACTGTTAATGTTTTGAGTTATATTAACAAGTTTTGTAATACTGAGCCAATCTTACAATTCTAGAATAAATACTGGTTGGACATTGTGTGTTCTTTTAGTCTGTGTCACAATAGGATTTGCTGATGTTTTATTGAAAATGTTAGGGACCTGTCTTCGTAAGTGACACTGGTCTGTATAGCTATAAAGTTTGGGTACTGACCTGGTGAAAATGTGCCCATCTATCCTTCTCCCTCCCCCGATTACCTTGCCAGAGTCCAGAATCATTTTCCAGCATTTCCCAAATCCATTCCTTCTCTCCCTCTCTGCTGTACTTCCCACAGCTACCCACCTCCACTGTGGTTTCTGCTCCACCCCTTGTCCTTACAACAGCTAAGGTGATTTGTGTCTTGGTTATTTTTTTTTTTTTTTGGTATAAAATGTTCGTTTATTAAGTTTTGCAATCAGTAAAAGAACAGTGTAAGTTGCTTGATTAGTTGGGGGTTTTTGGTTTGCATTTTTCTTATATTGAGGTAAAATGCACATCACGTACAATGTACCATTGAAACTGATACAAAGTGTATGATTTGGTGGCGATAAGTGTATTCTCCATATTGTGCAGCCATCACTATTATCTAGTTCCAGAGCTTTTTCTTTGCCCCGAACAGAAATCCCGTGCCTTTTAAGCAATCGCTTCCCATTCTCCACCACCTTCAGCCACCTGCGACCGCTAATCTGCTTTCTGTCCCAATGCATTTGCCAAATGAAATCATATAGTATGTGGCGTTCTGTGTCTGGCTTATTTTATTTAGCATAATGTTTGCAAGGTTCATTTATGTCATTGCACGTACCCAAATTTCATTCCTTTTGTGGCTAAACAATATTCCATTGTATGAATATACCACAGTTTGTTTATCCATTCATCCTCCAGTGGACATTTGGGTTAGTTCTACTTTTTGGCTGCTATGAATAGAGCTGCTCTGAGCATTTGTGTATGATTATTTTTTGAATATCTGTTTTCAAATGATGGACCTGCTTTCAAGGGAGGAATGGAGTTGCTGAATCATATGGTAATTCTGTATTTACTTTATGAGGAACTGCCAAAGTGGCTGAACCATTTTACATTCCCACCAGCATGTGTGAGAGTTCCAATTTATTCTACATCCTTGCCAACACTTCTAAGAGAACTTCGTCAACTTTAGGTCTTAAATTTAGGCCTTTGAACCATTTTTGAGTTAATATTTGTGTATGGTGTGAGGTAAGAGTTTGCGTGTGGGTATCCATTCTCCCACTACCATTTGTTGAAGAGACTGTTTCTTCATTGAATGGTCTGGGCATCCTTGTTGAAAATCAATTAACCATAGATATATGGGTTTATTTATGGACTGCCAGTTCTATTCCATTGATCTGTAAGACTGTCCTTATGACAGTTCCACATTGCTTGATTATTGTAGCTTTGTAGTAAATTTTGAAATTGTGGAGTATGAGCCCTCCAACTCGTTACTCATTTTTCAAGACAGTTTTTGCTATCTTGAGTCTTTTGCAAGTCCATATGAATTTTAGAATCATAGCTTCCATCTGTAAAAAAAGGCCATTGAGGTTTTGAGAGGGATTGCTTTGAATCTGTAGATTGCTTTAGGGAGTATTATTATCTTCACATTATTTAGTTTTCCAATCTATGAACATGGGATGTCTTTTCATTTGTTTAGTTCTTCTTGATTTCTTTTAATAATATTTTATAGTTTTCAGTGTATAAGACTTGCACTTCATTGGCTAAATTTATTCCTAAATATCTTATTCTTTTCTTTTTGTAAGTAGGCTCCACACCCAGCATGGAGCATAACATGGGGCTTGAACTCACACACTGAGATCAAGACCAGAGCTGAAATCAACAGTCAGATGCTTAACTGACTGAGCCACGCAGGCACCCCAGTACTTTATTCTTTTTGATGGTACTGTAAATGGAATCCTCTTTGTATTTTTCATTGCTAGTGTATAGAAATACAACTGATTTTTGGGTGTTGATCTTGTATCCTACAACTTTGCTAAATTTATCAGCTCTAATGTTTTGTGAGTATGCATGTGTGTATCTATCAGGGTTTTCTGTATATAAAATCATGTCATCTATGAATAGAAATAATTTTACTTCTTCTCTTCTAGTTTTGATGTTCTTTTTTTTTTTTTTTCCATGCCTAGTTATTTTGGTTAGAACTTCCAGTTCTATGTATAGAAGTGGCAAAAGCAGGAATCCTTGTCTTTTTTTTTTTAAGATTATTTATTTATTTATTTATTTGACAGAAAGAGAGAGAGACACAGCAAGAGAGGGAACACAAGCAGGGGGGAGGGGGAGCGGGAGAAGCAGGCCTCCCACCAAGCCGGGAGCCCGACGCGGGGCTCAATCCCAGAACCCTGAGATCATGACCCAAGCTGAAGGCAGCCGCCTAACGACTGAGCCACCCAGGCACCCCTGGAATCCTTGTCTTATTCCTGATCTTTGGTGGAAAGCTTTCTGGGTTTCACCATTGAGGATGATGTTAGCTATGGGTTTTTCATAGATGCTGTATATCCTTTTTAAAGAAGTTCCCTTCTATTCTGAATTTAAGTGTTTTATCATGAAAGGGTGTTGGATTTTGTCAAATTCTTTTTCCACATTAATTGAGATACCAGTGGGTTTTACCCCCCTTCATTCTATTATCTATATGTTCATTGATTGATTTTATCCCTGTTGAACCAACCTTCCATTCCCAGTACAAATCCAGGTTGGTTGTGATGAATAATCCTTTTAATGTGCTACTGGATTCATGTTGCTAGTATTTTATAGAGGATTTTTGCATCTATGTTCATAAAGCTCATAGTTTTCTTGTGACGTTTTTGTCTGGCTTTTTTTTTAACAGAATAATGCTGATCTCATAGAATGAAGTAAGAGTTCCCTCCTCTTCTATACTTTGGAAGAGTTTGAGAAGATCTGATGTTACCTAGTGATATTTATTTATTTATTTATTTACTCATTCATTCATTTATTTATTCATTCATTCATTTATTTATTTGAGGGTGAGAGAGAGACAGCGAGAGAGGGAACAGAAGCAGGGGGAGTGGGAAAGGGAGAAGCAGGCTTCCTGCTGAGCAGGGAGCCTGATGTGGGGCTCGATCCCAGGACCCTGGGATCATGACCTGAGCCGAAGGCAGACGCTTAACGACTGAGCCACCCAGGTGCCCCACATAGTGATCTTTAAAAGCACAAGTAGGGATGCCTGGGTGGCTCAGTGGGTTAAGCCTCTGCTTCAGCTCAGGTCATGATCTCAGGGTCGTGGGATCGAGCTCTGCATCGGGCTCTCTGCTCAGCAGCAAGCCTGCTTCCCCCCCCCCCCCCCGCCGCCTGCCTCTCTGCCTACTTGTGATCTCTGTCTGTCAAATAAATAAATAAAATCTTAAAAAAAAAAAAAAGTACAAGTAGATCCTCTTCCTCTAAAACAAATAAATAAATCTTTAAAAAATTTAAAAAAAGACAAAAAAAGACAGTGTATCTGGGTGGCTCAGTCAGTTGATTTTGGCTCAAGTCATGATCCCAGGGTACTGGGATTGAGTCCTGCATCAGGCTCTGTGCTCAGTGGGGAGCTTGCTTGAGGATTCTTTCTCTCCCCCTGCCTCTCTCTCCACACTTGTGTGTGCACATGTGCTCTCTCTTTAATAAATCTTTTTTAAAACTATAGGGGTGCCTGGGTGGCTTAGTGGGTTATGATCCCAGGGTTCTGGGATCAGGCCCCACATCAGGCTCTCTGCTCCACAGGGAGCCTGCTTCCTCCTCTCTCTCTATCTGCCTCTCTCTCTGCCTACTTGTGATCTCTATCAAATAAATAAAATGTTAAATATATATATATACACACATATACATATACATATGTATATATAAATAACAATTAGATAACCATGCTCTCAAGTTTAATACCGTGTGCTGATTTCTTTTCAGAATTCCTAACATTGCCTACTCGACCCTGAATGTGCTTTCTCTTCATTTCCTGCTCTGCTTCAGGCATGGCATTACTTATTCTCAACCAGAAACAGATCTTAAATGCCTTCACTGTACATAGGCTGGGAAGCTCTCCTCTGACCCATGAAGCCCCAGGACCTTGGCACATTCTCTTCCTGCTACCTTCCAGAACTCTTCTTGTTCTATTTCACCCTGCTAAGTGTGACACATCTTTCTGGAAGCCTTGCCTAAATCACCAACCTACATATAGTAGTTTAAGTTTCTGCATATAGTAGTTTAAGTTTCTTCTGGTTATTCCCTTTCACAATATTTTGAACTTTCTTTATAGCAGTCACCTTTATTTATTTTTTTTTTTTAAGATTGTATTTATTTATTTGACAGAGAGAGTTCACAAGTAGGCAAAGAAGCAGGCAGAGAGAGAGAGGGAAGCAGGCTCCCTGCCGAGGAAAGAGCCTGATGTGGGGCTCGATCCCAGGATCCTGAGATCATGACCTGAGCTGAAGGCAGAGGCTTAACCCACTGAGCCACCCAGGTGCCCCCAAGCAGTGACCTTTATTATAACTAATTATTGCTAGTGCTGAGGTCTTGAGAGGGGGGTATTGTAACCAATTATTGATGTGATTTTTGGTTTATTCCTGTATCCCCCACAGACTTTGGGTGCCATATGGTAGGTGCCATGTCTGTCTTTAGTTTGCTACCAAAAACTCAGCACCTGGCCAACTGTCTTTAACGTGGTAGGTACTTGATAAATAACTACGCAAAGTATGAAGGATGACAGTAACTTAGAAAATAGAACTGGAAAGCTTTCTGTATTTCTTAAAATGTGAAAAAGTTGTGTGTTAAAATGTGAAAAATTGTGTGTTCTTTAAATTGTTCAAGCAGTATCTTAAAACACCTATTGAACCCAGGACTAGTCAATTCTTGTAATTCTATTTTTCTTTTCAAAAAAGTTTTTGAGTTGTATGCCAATATTCCCCTACAGTGTTTTCTAGTCTCCCATACCTCTAATCTCTGCTGCTAAGAATAGTGATTTTGCACTATTTGTTCTTGATTAGGCTTTCCAAAAATATATGTGTTTTATTTCCCAGCAATTGAAGCTTTTATTTTCTTTTGGATCTAAGCATTTTAAAAAATATTTATTTTTTGTGAAAGAAAGGGAGTACATGTGTGTAGACTGGGGTAGGGACAGAAGGAGAGAGAGAATTGCAAGTAGGCTCCACACTCAGCATGGAGCCCAACGTTGGGCTTGATCCCACAACCCCAAGGTCATGACCCAAGCTGAAATCAAGAGTCAGATGCTCAACTGCCTGAGCTACCCAGGCACCCTTTGGGTCTAAGTATTAAAACAAATAAATAAATAAGAAACTTAAAAAAAAATTCTGAGCTGTTTTTACATTTGAAAGCTGTATAGCCTGATGGTCAGCTTTTGTACTTTCTGATTTGACTACAATGTATTATGACTTAAAATATGGTCATCTATGAAGATATATGAAGAAAGATATAAAGAAAATGTCAGTAAATTCCCTAAAATATCAAGGCACGTCTCTTGTTATTAATTTTAGCTGCTACTCAGTGAGACCTTTTGAGCTTAAGACTAAGGGAAGCCTACTGAGTACTTCTTTCACAGTTATTTTCTTCAGTTCTCTCCTGAAATGTCTACTTTGAATATGTGTGGGTGTGCATTAGACTTTTTTTTCTCCATATCTCTTATTTTTGAAAAGAGAGGCAAGTGAAATGAAATGGTGAGACAGTACAGTTTCATGACACAACAAAAGACAAATTACTTAACTTTTTCTACCTCGGTATCCCCATCTGTAAGATGGGATAATATGGCACCTACCTCACATGAAGACTGTTAAATAACAGAAATCCAACTGAGTAAATTTTATTGTATGTATGTATGTATGTATGTATGTATTTATTTATTTTGAGAGAGAGAGAGAGAGAGAGAGAACGTATGAGCAGGAGGAAGGGGCAGAGGGAGAAAGAGAGAGAGAGCATCTGAAACAGACTCCCCAGTGACCATAGAGCCCAGTGCAGGCTCGATCTCACAACCCCAAGATCATGACCTGAGCTGAAATCAAGTCAGATGCTTAACTGACTGAGCCACCCAGGTGCCCCAAATTTTAAAGCTCTGATTGACTTTACTGAACAATTCATCAGTCTGGCAGCCTCCCATCCAGCAAGGAGAGGGGAGCTTCAGTGGACAAAATAGAACATTTTTATAGAAGGAGGGTGGGGTGAGAACGTTTTTAGTGAGAGAAAAGGACTGTTGCAGACAAGGTGGCTTTCCCTTAAGGGAAATAGAGGTGGTAGAGAGACCCTTGGATAAGCCCTTAAGATGTCTTATCATGCTGATGATCTCATCTTCCTTTTGGGGGCTAGAGGGGACCCCCATGTGGCAGATTCCATGGCACTGGCTGAAAAATCCCTGCCTAGCCAGTTATGACTGTGTTTCTTGGGGAAGCTGAAACTGGAATGAGATTAGGTACTAATGCCATCACGGGCCTGTGGTTGTCTTTTCACAGGACTAAAGGTGTTAATTTGTGCACAGCACTTAACACCATCTCTGGCATATCATATATGCTCTGTAAATGTCAATTGTGGTTTGTGTATGGGAAGGGGGCATTGCCAGGCTGGTGCTGGTGCCCACGGAGGTCTCAGGGAGCAGGGCCTGTGAGGAAGCTCATTCTACAGGTGGAATGCTTTGGCTGCAAGTAACAGAAAATCAGACTCGTAGTGCCTTAAACAAATAGAATTTTATTTTTTTCACATGTCCAGCGCTCTGGAGGTAGACAGTTGTTGAGTTTGACTCCATTGCTTGACAACACCATCAGGGTCCAAGGCTCTCTCTATCACCGTCTTTCGAGTGTCAGCTGTGGATCTCATACTTGGATTTCCATGGTCCCAAGATGGCCACTCTACACCCAGCGATTAGGTCTTTTTACCTGAAAGGAAGAAATGAGAGAAGCAGAAGACTTTCTTCTTGCATGGCTTGGTCCTTTCATTCAGGGAGGTCCCCCTCCCTTTACAGACCCTCTCTTCTGTCTCTTTAGCCTGAACTATCACCTGCACATCCAGGAGAATGGACCAGCCATGATTCAGCTCAGGAGCTGAGTGTGGGTCTGGGCTGGGGACCTGCTTTCATGAAACTGAAGCATCTCTATGTCCTCCCTGACCAAACTTGAGTTCAATGAGTGGGGAGAAGATGGAAGGAGACATGTTGTAGAGGAGATACTGGGACACGGTTGGCAGCCTTTTCAGAAGGTACCTGTGCAGTTAGTATAAAGGATTTGAGAGACTTTTTCACCTACCTCTTTTTTTGTTTTCTAGGATTTTATTGATTTATTTGACAGCAAGAGAGACTGCAAGAGAGGGAACACAAGCAGGGGGAGTGGGAGAGGGAGAAGCAGGCTTTCGGCTGAGCAGGAAGCCCAATATGGGGCTCGATCCTAGGACCCTGGGATCAGGACCCTAGTGGAAGGCAAACACTTAACGACTGAGCCACCCAGTTGCCCCTCACCTGCCTGTTTGTTAATCCTCATTCCAGATGTCAGAGACAAGGAGCTTTCTGACTACACTGTGCCCACGATACTCGCCGCACTATTGAGAAACAAAAGGCGGCTAATGTGTAGTGATTTGTCCTTAGGGAGCCATAGCGCCACCAGGACTCACCACTACCTGGCCTCAAGAGTTGTGTGCCTGATGGGTTTGCTCATGCTGCAATTCACCTAACCCTCTCCAGCTTGATATCCTCCTTCTTCAGAATCACCTGCAAAAAGTATAGACAAACAACAACATGTCTAAGTGGAGTTTCTCTTTTCATTGAGAGCCAGTAGGTAAAAACCAGCTACGTCCATGTCTCGTCCTGAGGCTGGGTTAAGTTGGGCTTGCTAGTAAATGTCTTGGGATAAGGTGTAAAAAAGCTCAGGCAACGCTGAATGCAGCAAGAGGGTTCTGTTTTGTTTTGTTTTTTACAACTGGTCCCTGTGCAAGGCTGTATAATCATTGGTCTGAGTCAGTGTTCCTGGGCCTCCTGCTGTGTGCTGTCACCATGCTGAACTTGGGGTGGATTCTCAGGTGAACTGGAGGTGTAGTTCCAGTGGGAGGAATACTGGGTGTGGGGCTGGGAGACCTACATGTGAGTAAGCTAAGCCTCTTAATCTCCCATCTCTGGTTTTCTTGATGATAAAATGGACATGGTAATATCTACCTCCAGGTGCCACGTGAAAATTAAATAAGGTGATGTGTGTGAACTTCAGTCGTACCTGGCACTTAGAAGGCATTCAAAGCACATGAGATGAACCTGAGTTGTTTGAATAAAAGGCAGTCTGTACCCTCATAGGGAGATAACATAAATTTAAACATTTAAATAGCTTTAATGCATATTAGAAAGTAAAAGGTGTCATGCTTAAAACTTTCCAGCCATGCGAGACTGGTTCAACGTACTAAAAACCAATCAGTGTAATCCCTCATACGAACAACTAAGTGAGAATAATCACACGATCGTAGCAGTAGATGCAGAAACAGCATTTGATAGGTTTCAACATCCATTCGCTGGAAGAGCTCTCAGCAAACTGACGTTCCAGAAAAGGCAAAACTGTAGTGATGGATCATTGGTCTCTAGGGGCTAGGGGTGGGGGAGGGAGAAAGGTACGACTGATAAAGAGCGTCAGTAAACACCTGCAGCAAACATTATACCTATTGGTGAAACATCCCAATAACCCGGGAGAGCATCCCTACTCAATATTGTACTGGTAGTTCTAGCACACACATAAAGGAGGAAAAAGAAATTGAAGTCATTCCAGTTGGAACGGGAGAAAGGGAGAAATAAAACTGTCTGTATTGATAGATGATATGATTGTCTACATAAAAATAAATCCAAAGGGACTATTAAAAAAAAGGGCTTGGAATTAATAAATGAGTTCAGCAAGATAACAAATACAAAATCAATTTAAAAAAAAAAGAAAGAAACAGCTGTTATATTTCCATACACTAGCAACAAATAATTGGAAACCCAAATTTAACAAGCAGCCTCATTTACAGTACTCCCCTCTAAATGAGATAGTTAGGCATAAATATAACATGTATAGGATCTGTGTGCAGAAAAGTACAAAATGTTGATGAAAGGAATCAAAGGAAAACTAAACAAACAGGGACATGCTCGGTTCATGAGTTGTGAGACTCAGTATAGTTAAGATGTATGTCATCTCTCCCCAAATCGATCTATACATTTAGTGCAATCCCTCTCACCAAGCAGGATCTTTGTAGATGTCAACAAGCTTATTCTAATATTTATATGGAAAGGCCAAGGAACTAGAATCGCGAAAACAGTTTTGAAAAAGAGGAACCAAGTGGGAGGTGTCATACTGCACAAATCAAGACAGGGTAATATTTGCAAATGGATAGTATATTGGTCAGTGGAACAGCAGAGAGAGTCCAGGGACATACCCAAGCAAATAGAGTCAACTGATTTTTGACTAAGGTAATTCACTGAAGAAAGGACGGCAGTTTGAATAAATGGTGGTAAAACAGTTGGATATCCAACCATATACCAAAAAAAAGTGAACCTCAACCCAAATCTCATACCATCTCCAAATAATTAAATCAAAATGGATCAGATGTAAATATAAAACTATAAAACTCTTAGAAGAATCTGTAGAAGAATCTTCATATCAGACAAAAGAGCTCTTAGAAATGACGACCAAAAAGCACAATTCATTTTTTAAAAATTGATAAGATGGACATAAATGTAGAACTTTTATTCTGGTGGGGTCATCCCAGATAGAATAAGACAAGATGCACACTTGGAGAAAATACTTACAAATCATAAATCCAACAAAGGACTTATTTGAGAAATACAAAGAATTTTCAAAATTCAACAATGAGAAAGCAGCAACCCAGTAAAAAATGAGCAAAAGTCTCTCCATCAAAGAGGACACGTGGATGGCAAATAAACACATGAAAAGACCCTTAACATCATGAGTTGTTAGGAAAATGCAAATTAAAATCATAGTGAGAAACCATCACGTACATATCAAAGTGGCTAAAAAAAAATACCAACAAAGCCAAATGGGGACGAGGATGTGGACTGCTTTGCTGGCGAGAATGCGTAATGGTCTAGCTGCTCTGGAAACCGTGGGCCAGTTTCTCACAAGTGAACATACTCTTAGCAAATGACCAAGCTATCCCACCCTTGGGCATTTCTTCCAGAAAAATGAAAACATATGTTCACACAAAAAACCTATACATGAATGTTCCTAATAGCATTACTCATAATCACCAAAAGCTGGGGGGAAAAACCCAAATGTTCTTCAGTGGGTGAATGGATAAAGAATTTTGTTGAAATGTTAGTCAGCAGTGGGCGCCTGGGTGGCTCAGTGGGTTAAGCCGCTGCCTTCGGCTCAGGTCATGATCTCAGGGTCCTGGGATCGAGTCCCACATCGGGCTCTGCTCAGCGGGGAGCCTGCTTCCCTCTCTCTCTCTCTGCCTGCCTCTCTGTCTGCTTGTGATCTCTATCTGTAAAATAAATAAAAAAAAATAAAAAAAAAAAAAAAAAAAAAAAAAAAAAAATTTTTAAGCAGAAAAAAAAAAATATTTTTTTTTTTTTTTTTTTTTTGAGAGAGAGAGATAGAGAGAGCACATGCCCATGAGGGGTGGAGGGGCAGAGGGAGAGGGAGAGAAATAATCTTAAAAGCAGACCCTGATGCAGAAATTGATCTCACGACCCTGAGATCATGACCTGAGCTGAAATCAAGAGTCGGACGATTAACCGACTGAGCCACCCAGGCACCCCAAAAGGAATGCACTATTAATGCACACAACAACTTGGATGAATCTTAAATGTATGACGTTAAGGGAGAGAAATCAATTGCGAAAGGTTACTTACATGCTGTGTGATTCCATTTACATCACATTCTGGAAAAGGTAAAACTAGTGATGGCAAAGGGATCAGTGGTGTTGCGGGTTGGACGTGGGGGCCTGGTCTGAGTGCAAGGGGATGGTGTGAAGGACTTTTGGGGGTCTTTTGAGGGGAGTTGTCCTTTATCCCATGAACTGATGGCAAGTTATAAGAATCTGCATGTTTCTGGGACCTGCGGGGCTCAGTCAGTTAAGCATCTGCCTTCGGCTCAGGTCATGATCCCCGGGGTCCTGGGCTTGAGCCCCACATCAGGCTCCTTGCTCAGTGGGGAATCTGCTTCTCCCTCTCCCTCTGCCTGCTGCTCCCCCTGCTTGTGCACTCTCTCTCTCTACCAAATAAAATAATTGTAAGAGAAAAAAAAAAAAAAAAGAATCTGCATGTCTCATAAAACTCCTAGAACAGCACACTTTAAAAAAAAAAAACAAAAAAAAACCCAGAATTTTTTTAAATTTTTACAACTCTTTCCTGAATCTGTACCAAGAGAAGGCAAGTGGCCACAGGGCATTTGGCCCCTGCATGCTGGCTGCTGGATCACCTTCCAAAGCAGGGGGTTTGGGTGCTGGTTTGGTGAAGTGTTCAAACCTCTCCTGTTTCAGCTCTCTTGAAATGTGGGGTTCGTTTGCTGCCTGGAACCGAAATGGCGTATGGTTAAGTGTTTTCACATGGGCCCTGCTCCTGTGACTCTAATGGGTTTCAGGGAAACGCCGTAAGTGGGTAGGGGTGCGGGGGGTGTGGATGAGCTGCCTCCAGTGGAGGACTGCAGGCCACACAGGCCTGAGCGAATGCCACGGTGCACACGAGACCCCACTGGGACCACACAAATGCACAAGCCTGCTTCGAATCTTTGGAAGGAAACCGAGAAGCCGCCTGGGGTGCTGGAAACATCCGTGACCTGGAGACAGGGGACGGCTTGGGGCCATGGCGGGTCTCCCTGGCTTGTAAACTAGGACAAAAGGGGGGCAGAATAGACTAGGGGTTCTCCGACGGAGCTCTGCCAGCCATCGAGGGGATGGGGACGGGATGAGGAGGTTGTGGTGAAGGGGATGCCGGGAGTCAGGCAGAGCACCCTTGTGCCAGGAGACAACCAGAGCTGTTGTCTTCTGATATTATAAATTGGGCCTCTGCAAGATGCTTTCTATTTAAAGAGTGGCTTCTTGCTGCTTTAAACAAGGCCAGATCACCATGGGGCCAGATCTGTTAGGGGCGTCGTGATTCCCTAAGTCAGCTGGAAGTGCGCTCCTGCTCCCCTGATCCTCCACACCCCCACCCCCCGGGGCTGTGGACCCTGACCCCAGCTCTCTGAAGGGAGATACTCAGGCCTATCATTCTGGATTGAGGAAGGCTTCACTGTAGAAAGTTGCTTTTGGGGCACCTCAGTGGCTCGGTCGGTTGAGCGTCTGCCTTCAGCTCAAGTCTCAGGTCATGATCTGGGGGTCCTAGGATTGAGCCCTATGTCGGGCTCCCTCCTCAGTGGGGAGTCTGCGTCTCCCTCTCCCCCTGTCTCCCCACCCTGCTTGTGCTCTTACTCACTCTCTCTCTTTCAAATAAATTTTAAAAATCTTAAAACTCTTTTTAAAAAAATAAATAATTTTAAAAGAAAATTGCTTTTGACATGCCTGGGGTAGAAAGTTTCTCACAAGAAGCTCCAAATGATTTAAGTGACATTTTAAGTCATGTGGAGGTGAGGGTCAGTCTTTTAAAAAAAGAAGTTCCCATCTAAGTTTGCAAACTTGTTTGTACAAACAAGTCAAAGGCAGTTTTCTTCCTGGAATTAGCAGCATGGAGGACCTTCCATTATACTTTTGTGCTTGCAGTATGTCTCTTCATCTTTCTTTCTTTTTTCTTTCTTTCTTTCTTTCTTTCTTTCTTTCTTTCTTTCTTTCTTTCTTTCTTTTTTTAAAAGAATTTATTTATTTCTTTGTTGGAGAGAGAGCACAAGCAGGAGGAGCAGAAGATAGAAGGAGAAGCAGGCTCTCTGCTGAACAAGAGCCCGACGTGGGACTCGATACCAGAACCCTGGGATCATGACCTGAGTGGAGGGCAGACGCTTAACGGACTGAGCCACCCACACAGCCCTGTCTCTTCATCTTTCTTGACCACACACACCACTACCACCATCACCACCCCTGGGTTTCCTAAGATGTAGAGAGACCAAGTTCAGACTCTTAATTGAGAGGATCTTGGTCAAGGATAAGAGGGGAAAGAAAGCAAGGGCCAGGCTGGAGATGCAGGTGAGGCCACTGAACTTGCATCAACTGGGATGTTCCAGAAGCTCAGGCTACCAAGCGGGGGCTTGGGTTGAAAGACAAGGCCCTAGCTAAACAGGGAGGTGCAGAGCAGAGAAACTGAGGCACAGACTGACTCCTGCGTCCTCAGCCCAGTCATGTTCAGACTGTGGAGTACACAGTTGCTTTTGGGAAGCCCAGATCCTTCTATCATGGGTGATTTGGGGCCCCTGTCAGACATCTGATGGGCTTTCTACCTCACTGTCCTCATACTGGGCTGGGTGGGCTCCTGTGATCTGGGATCTTCTGTGCCCCGTCCTTTAAGAGCAAGTGGAAGCTTTTCAATTTTCCTGCACCCCAGTCTCTGTCCTTGTGTCTGGGGCCAGGCCAGGCTTCACAGGCGATCACTGTGCACCCGACACCAAGAGGGGTCCCTCCTTTGGGTCAGTGGCTCTGCTCTCCCCATCTTAAATTCTTAATAGTTTTTGCACAAGGGGGACTCCACAGTTTCTATTTTGCCCTCGACCCCATGAATTACGTAACCAGTCCTCTCTGGAGATTTCGATTGAAATTATTGCTATTCCATTATTATTTTGATGTCTCAAAAAAATGTACTTGACATTTGCATTTCCTCTTCTAACTCAGCATTGATAGCAATCATTTGCACTTTTTGCTGGGGTTTGCTGCCCAGTCTAACCATAGGAGAATGTTGGCTAACAGCTTTTCAAAAACCATGCACCTGTTGCAGGAGAGGAGAAAATAATGAGACACACAGGGACCCATAATCACGTTGCGGGGTGGCAGTGGGGGGTGGGGATAACAGGTACACAAAACCTGACTTCCATTGAGCAGATAATGTACTGTGTGGCCTCTGGGTACCAAGCCCATGCTGAGCACAGGGATACAGAGAGGAGTATGCTACAACCCATGCCTCTAGGAACACCCTGTCTACTGAAGTGTTTTTCAGACTTTTGAAGCCTCAACCTCTAGTAAGACATAAGTAACTCGGTACACATATAATATATATCCATAGAATCGTGAAACGGTAGTGTCGCGGAACGATGTGTTTCCTATATACAGAGCATTCTATTTTCTCTTCTGTTTTTATTCCACTTCTTAAAAATGCTGGTTGATTTTACAACCCAGGAGCTTCCACTTTAAAAACACTGCTGGGTTGGGGCGCCTGGGTGGTTCAGTGGGTTAAAGCCTCTGCCTTCGGCTCAAGTCATGATCCCAGGGTCCTAGGATCAAGCCCCGCATTGGGTTCTCTGCTCCGCAGGGAGCCTGCTTCCTCCTATCTCTGCCTGCCTCTCTGCCTACTTGTGATCTGTCAAATAAAATCTTTAAAAAACAACAAACAAACAAAAACACCAAAAAAACACCTCTGGGGTGGGAGAGGTGGATATGTAAGCAAATAAGGATATTTTGGTGGGGCACCTGGGTGGCTCAGTTGTTTAATTATCTGCCTTGGGCTCAGGTCATGATCCCAGGGTCTTGGGATGGATCGCCCACATGGGGCTTCCTGCTCAGCAGGGAGTCTGCTTCTTCCTCTCCCTCTGCTGCTCCCCCTGCTTATGCTCTCTCTCTTTTTCAAATAAATACATAAAATCTTTAAAAAAAAAAAAAAGAAAAGGATATTTTGGGAAGTGTAATACTACACAGAGGTGGTGTGGACTTCTCAGACAAAGTGTTATTTGCTCTGAGTCTTAGAGATTGTGAAGGAGTTGGTCGGATGGAGAACCTGGCCATGGTAACGAGCTGTTCCAGAGACAGAGGCCATATATACAGTTTGGGAAAAGCTGAGAATTCTGTGGGGCATGGAGATCTGGGGCAGGGGCCTGGAAAGGCAGATCAGCATAGGGTGGAGGGCTTTGCCTAGCGGGCAGGGAATCTGTTCATTGTTCTGTGTGAGCCACTGGGAGGGTTTTTTTTTTCTAAAACAGTTGACCCTTGAGCAACATGGGTTTTAACTGCACGAGGCCATGTAAGCATGGATTTTGTCAATAAATACTATGTATGTATTTTCTCTTCCTTATGATTTTCCCAATGACATTTTCTTTTCTCTGGCTTACGTTTTTATTGTAAGAACGTGGTAGATAATACACATAACACACATAATATGTGTTAATCGATCGTTTACCGATGGTGACCGGTGAGACTTCCCATCAACAGTAGGCTATTTGTATTAAGTGTGGGGTGAGTCAAAAGTTATATGTGGATTTTCAACTGCAGGGAGGGAGTCAGGGCCCCCAACCCCCAAATTGTTTAAGGGTCAGCTATAACTTATACACCATAAAACTCACCCATTGAGAGTATACAGTTCCATGACTTCGAGTAAGTCTGCATAGTTATATCACCACTACCACGATCCAGTTTTATTTGGAACCTTTCCATCATCCCCAGAAAGTTCTCTGTGCCCATCTCCAGTCAGTCCCCACTTCTTTCCCCAACCCTGGGCAGCCATTCTCTTGATTTGTCTTTTCTAGAAATTTCATACCAATTCAATCACAGTTGTTGAGTCTGGCTGCTTTTCCTTGGTCTCCGTCTCCATGGCCCATCCATGCTGTGGCCAGTAGTAGTCCATGGACTGGATATACCGCAGTGTAGCCAATATGCATGCATGTAAATATTGGTCCGCCAGCGGACATTCGGGTTGTCTCCAGTTTGGTGCTAGATAAGTACTTGCTTCCAGGAGTGTTTGCATCCACGTCTTTGCATGGACGTATGTTTTCATTTCTCCTGGGGCACTCCTAGGAGGGTAATTGCTGCAGTAGATGGTAAGGATGTGTTTAGGGACGCCTGCATGGCTCAATCAGTTAAGCATCTGCCTTCAGCTCAGGTCATGATCCCAGGGTCCTGGGATCGAGTGCCACATCGGGCTCCCAGTTCAGTGGGGAGCCTCCTTCTCCCTCTCCCTGTGCTCCTCCACCCCACTCATGCTTCCTTCCTCACTCTCTCCCAAATAAATAAAATCTTAAAAAAAAAAAAAAATTCCTCCAGTTGCAGGGTGGGGGTTACCTCTGAAGGACAGGGAGAGGGCAGAAGAGCAGATGGAGGGGACAGGACCCACAGAGTGTGTCTCGAACTGGCTCCAAGTCACACAGTAAGTGGTAGAGAGAGAGAAGACGGGTCATCCAGGAACAAGATTTGCATCTGGGCTGAGTCAGGTGCCGAAGCCTCTGGTCTGTCGGGTTCCTATCAAGTGAGCCCGGCTCACCAGCCCTGTCCCGCCGGGGGTCATTCCCAGATCCATTGAGGGAAGTCGTTCACAGCCCTGACTACACAGATGAATCACCTGGGAAACTTTAAGAGCGCCTGTTGGCCCGTCCTGGTGTCATTGCTCTGGGGGATCCGCAGCCCAGATGTGGAGAGGCTCCAAACTCCCTGGGGACTCCAGGATACACCTGGAGAACCTCCACTCCAGGGCACAGGCCACCCACCCCGCCGCATGCTACAAACCCCTGGGGAGTTTGACAAGCTGCGGACGCCTGACTCTCTGACCCTGAGTTTTGGGTCTAATTGGTACAGGATGAGGCCTGACCCCCAGAACTTGTAAAAAAAAAAAAAAAAAAATTTCCCCAGGTAATCATCACGTGCGGCCAAATTAGAGACCCTGGTGCTCCGTGCAGCTAGCTTGTTTAGACGGAAGAGTTCATTCTGAGCATGGGCGTCCTGCGCCAGCATTTCCGCGACCAAGAAATCGCTCTCTTTTCCCTTTCAAGAAGGCGCAGATCATTTATTTCTCCAAAGCATTTTCTACTGCTCGTTGTTAAAAAACAAAACCAGATCCCAGGGCACATGTTCTATAAACCCATCTGGCTTAAATAAAATATTTATAAATACAGATCCAGAAGGAATTTAAAGCTCTTGGTGGGTAAAGAACGGGCGTGTTAGCCGTACGTGGCCGGTCCTGTGGTCTGTACCACGCACGTGTGCCGAAACACAGAGCAGATGCACCAGGAACTGAGTACCTGTGCGTTAAACGGTTTATTTTGCTAGGACCCCACCGGAAAGCTCACCGATGCATGCTTTTGTGGCCCGAAGAGTTTCCGATGGTCCAGTAAATAAACAGAATGATAGCTCGAGCCTCTCTGTTTCTCCAGGTGTTTGGCATTTGCGCATTCCTGCCTGTCTTTTCACTCTTCCAGCAGGAACTTGGGGGAGGAGGCCAGAGCCAGCTTTATTTTTTTTTTTAAAACTCGGACTGTTCCAGCAAGTGCCCTGGTGTATTAAACAGCTTGGTGCTGTTTGGATTCTTCAGATGGAATGCCTTAATCCCGTTGGAATGGACCAGAGTGGAGTCTCAGGGTGGAGACAGGTGCCCGGGAGGAGCCTGGCCTCTGCTTGCCTTTGGCCCTGGTCCTTCTCCAGCAAATTGTCACGCTTGGGCTGAGATTTTCCGAGGCCTGAACAGCAGCCTTGGGTCAAGTCCGGGTTTATTTGCTGTGGCCGTCAGGGGCCTCTGAGCCCACAGTGGGCACTCAGACCCGGCCTGAGGAGCCCAGGCGCCTGGCTGAGGTCCACCCCACCCCTTGCTGGCTGGGGGTCCTGGGTCCAGACTCCCAGTGCCCCCAGGTCTGGGTCAGCTTCTTGACTTTTATATCTTGGCTGATGGACCTTGCAGGAAGTTGATACTGGTGCCAGTGGCGACCCGGTGTTGGGCTCAGGGGATGTGTGGTGATGGGCGGGGGAGTGCGGGGCCATGACAGAGGGAATCCAGGTAGACAGTGAGCACCCATGGGGCCTCAGATCAGGACCCAGGGCCATAGGTTTGGCGACAGGATTCAGCCTTGGGCGGAGAAGCACAAGACAGGTCACAGGTCACGCCAGGCAGGTGGCACGTGGGGCCCAGCTGTGGTCCTACCAGGGACACTGAGGCAGAGGCCAGGAGTCCCACACATTTATTCATGCACTAGGAACAATTTTGGCATGAGGCTCGTTTTGGGCCCTAGGATACTGTAGAGGTGGGATAGCCCCTGGTGCCCAGCTGCTCCCTGGCTTGGAGCTGAGTTCCTTGCCTGCAAACCTGGCCCAGGCCTGTTTCATCCCAGGTTTGCGTGTAAAGAACCAGAAGGTGGTTACCGTCAGACACCAGCTGCTACCTCCCACCAGGAACGCCATGAAAGAGCGAGGTGATGCTCCACGGAGGTGGACAGCAGGGACATAAGAAGCTTGTACTTGGAGACAGAGGTCCTGGGTTCAAGTGCCCAGTGTACCACCTCCAACACTGTGATCTTGGGGTGGGAAACAGGAGTCTCAAGGACTTGGGGCCCTAAATGTGTCCTGTCAACTCCGCAAGCCTGGCAGTCCACCCACCACTCTGCAACTTTGACAGGCCTAAGGAACCTCTGTGACCCTCTGTCTCTTCTTTTTCAGATTCGGGGTTTCACCCCTCGAGGCCTGAATGAGTTGAATGTGCCAAGGGCTTTGCTCTGCTCTATACATATAAGTCCTTGCTAAATGTTAGCTGTTGGCTCTCTGCTCTCTGCCCTAGGCAGGCAGGCTGAGGAGTGAGCATGGCTCATCTTTGGGTCCCATCTCTGTGCTGGGAAAGGACGGCTTGGCTGGGTGCTTTGGAGGCTGCGCAGTGACACCGTAAGAGAAGCAGTAGCTTGTCCCCTATTCTGGTGCCTTTGGTCTCTCACAGCCCTGGGGCATCCTTGATGGAAGTGCATTTCAGGAAAAGCAAACAGGTGCTTCTTGATGGTTTTCACCAGAGAGGGTGTTCTGTGCATTCTCTGACTCCCAGGATCACCACCTACCCTGCCTTCCTTCCCTTCCCACTGCAGTCCCCTCTGCTGGGGCCCTTCCAGCCACCCGATCCCCCTTTGCCCGCATCCCAGGCCCTCTCAATGTCTTTGGCTCCCTACTGGTCTCCCCACCTCCCCATCTCTCTGTCTACACTGTCAACACAGCTAAACACAGGAGGCTGAGCTTGGAGCTCTGAAGCTGCTCTCCCCGAGGCTGCCTCACTCAGTCCCACTTCGGCTGCTGTCCGGAACGCGTATTTTTACCGGTCACTCCTCACGCAGTCTCCCTTTTCATTCACGCTGACCTAAGCCAGCAGGCCCTGCCCTGAGCCCAGAGCATCCTTTGAGGCCCTGATGAAATGTCAGCGGCTCTGAGAAGCTGGCCCTGGCTGCATGGGCCGAAGGAAACAGGCTCTCCATGCTCTCTCGTAATGCCTGGCCCATGAGGACACTGTTTTAATGGCTTGCTCTATAGCTGCCTCCCCCGCTGTTCCACCAACACATCCAGGGCAAGCTTCGTATCCTATTATTAACAAAAACAACAACAGAAGAATGGCAGCATATTCCGTGCTAATTAGGTGGCAAGCCTTGTACTGGGGCGAGTCTGGTACACAGGCTGAATGAGGTAGGGCCAGGGAGTTACATGGGGCTGGGGGCAGGGGGGAGGGACCTTCCCTGGGGGCACCCCCAAAACACACCACCTAAGTGAAAACAGGGCCCTGGGATGCAACTGTGGCTCCCACCTCACCGCCCTGAAACCGGATCGCCTCCCTATTCCCCTACGCTTTCCAGAATCAGAAACTGGAGCAGACAGGGAAGCCTAGATGGGCCTTGTCGATGCCCAGTTTCATAAACGGGAGGCAGAGTCTGAGAGAGCTCAGTACCTGCCCACTGGGTCACCTGGCCGAGCCGGCACTGGGATCCCGTGCATCAGCCTCTCCGAGCCCACCTTTGGAATTCAGGGGACCTCCCCGCCTTTCTATATGCTGGGTGGAGGGTTGGACTTGGGACTTCTGCACCATCTAAGTATGGTCAAGGGTCACTGTGGATCCCAGTGGAGGCCACCCAGACCCCTGGGGCTCCATGTCTGCAAATGACAAAGTCTTGCCCTCTTGCCCACTCACCCCTTTGCACTTCATCTGGTGATTTAAAAGGGAGGAGGAAAAATACAATATACCCCCCTCCCGCAGGGCTCTGGGGCTCCAGGATCTGGTTCCAGAAACAGAAAGGTTACTTTATTAGCTGTCACAGAAATTTCACTGTGACCCCGAAGTAATTTCCCCAGAGAGAGGCAAATCTCCGGGAGCCGGGAATAGACGAAAAGGTTATTGCTTTCCCCGCTGGGCAGGCAACGTCTGTATCCGGTGCTGGCTCAGAGTTGAGCTAGCTGCTCTGGGTCAATGCCTGCCTCCTCCCTCCACAGCAGAGGCTCCTGGGAAAGCTGGGGTCCAGCCACAGCTGGCGGCTGGGGTCAGTGCTGGGGTGCCCTGCGTGAGCTGCATTGGGCACTAGGACAGACAGGACCTTCCGGAAAGGGCCAGAGGCTCTGAGATCAAGCTAGGTTTGACTCCAGCCTTGGGGCCCTGAGAAAATTGTACCCTCTCCTTGCCCCCCCAGCACGCTCAGCTGTGGGATGGACATGGAGATGAAGCCGCTGACCTCCAGAGAGGCACGCTGGTTCTAGATCCTTCGCTCCCTCAGCGGCGTCATGACCAGAGGCCCCCGCCCCAAACTGCCCCCCTGAGGGACAAAGCGAAGTCTCCAGACCGGGAGTTGCTGCCCCAGAGGAGACTTGCTGAGCTGTGTGGGCTGAACCCTGTCTCTGGACCCAGCAGCCTCTGCTATCCACACCCTGCCTCACCATTTTACGGATGAGGACCAAGGTTCAGGGATGGGAGAGTCCCTACCAACCACATATAGCTGCCATGGGGCAGAACTCAACATTCAAGTCCCCGTCCGGGCATTTCGCTTGACCCCGCTGTGGTGTGGGGAGGCCCTCTGGGTGGGACCACATGTGGACTGTCCTGAAGAGGGAGACTTGGGGCCAGGGAGCGTGTGACGAGGCCATGCCCTGGGAGGCTTGAAGAGCACTTTCCCCCTGGAGGAAGAGCGGTGTGAGCCTTGGGCAGGAGCACATGACCACTACTTAAACTCTGCCGGCCTTGATGTCCCCATCTGTAAAGCAGGGAAGATAACGGCACCTGCCTCCTGGGGGTGGATGGGAAGCTGTTATCTGTCCACTGGGCCACAATGACAGAGAACCACAGACTGCGTGCTTGGCACAGGTATGCGCTCTGTTCCAGAAGGCAGATGCCACAAGGTGAAGTTGTGGGCAGGCTTGGTTTCTTCTCTTGGCTCAGATGGCTGCGTTCTTCCTGTGATTTCACATGGGCTCCCCTCTGTGCTTGTCTGTGTCCTGATCTCGTCTTATGAGGACAGCAGTCCTTGATTAGGGCACACCCTAATGACCTCATTTTAATTTTGTTACCCCTTGAAAGGCCCAGTCTGCAAATATTGCTACAATCTGAGGTCCTGGGGGTGGGACTTCAATATATGAGTCAGGGGAGGGGGGACACAGTTGAGCCCACACAGAGAGTTAAATTAGAGGAGAGAGTACTGTAATGAAAAATGAATATTGGGTCCCTGTCCGTGGTTCCTGGCACAGAGCTCCTTAAAGTCTCAGGATCTTGAGGAATGAGAGTCTTATATGCTGGGTGCCTGGGTGGCTCAGTCTGCCTTCAACTCAGGTCATGATCCTGGGATCCTGGAGTCGAGCCCCACATCAGGCTCCCTGCTCAGCAGGGAGTCTGCTGCTCCCTCTGCCTCTACTGCTCCCCTATGTCTTGTCTTGTATGCTAACGAGATGTTCAGTGTCTGGGGGTCCCCAGAGAGCTGCGGGGTGAGGGCTGGTTGCCAAAAAGACCAATCTGTGATAACAGGGTTGGAACTTTTAGTTCGCTTCCCACCCCCATGGCAGCACTCCAGGGCAGGAAGAGAGCTGGCCATTGAATGTCATCGTCAATGGCCAATGATTTCATCAGTCACATCTACTAATAGGATCTCCATAAACCCCCCAAGGATGAGGATGAATTTAGAGCACTTCAAGGTTGATGAGAAACAAGGAACAAGTTTCAGAGATGGGAACGTCCTCTTCCATGCCAGGAAGGTGGCACACTCCCAAATCCCTGGGGACAGAAGCTTCTGCTCTTGGGACCCTTGGGAACCTCATCCTCTTTGCTCCTCCATCTGGCTGTTCATCTGTATCCTTTCAGTAAACCAGTAAGCCTGGGAAAAGTGACGTCCTGAGTTCTGTGAGCTGTTCTAGCAAACTATGAGACCTGCAGAGGGGCTCTTGGGAACCCCCAGTTGATCGCCAGTTGGTCAGAAGTTCAGGTGGCCTGATACTGCAGCTTGTGGGAGTGAGCCCGTTGGTTTCAGCCAGTGGGATCGCAGGAGGGAATTAGAGGGCGGGAAGAAGGGAAAAGCCAGGGTATTTCTCCCTGCCCTTCTTGCCTGGAGCCACATCGCCTGTGGTCTTTCCAGCTTCTGTAGATGACTCATTCCCTGGGCTCCAGTAACACGCCTCTTCTCATCTGTCACCCCAGCTTAGGGGGGGTGGGAGTGGCTTCTTGCTGGTGCTAAACTTTGGGTTATTTTAAATGTCCTCGGTTAGCTGCTCGAACCCCCCCCCCCAACACCTGGGTGACTAGCCCCCCTGAATTAAATTCCCTCTGTTGTAAATACTTAACGTTCCTTCCTCTTAGTTCAACTATGTGAATAGATATCTACGTGAATAGATGTAAGGACTTTTTTCCAAAGCCCTCACAGTAAAAGGACAGTGTTCTAGAAGTTGCTTTGAAGGGCTCTGCGGTGACTAATTGCAGCCAGAGCCCTGACCCAGTTAAGGAAGGGCCACTGTTTTCTTCCGGGACCTTAAAAGCAGGTTGCAAATGTCTTCTCCTCTCATGGCGGGGTTTTCAGCTGCTTACGCTTCTAATCAGAATCGGCATTCGTACTTCTCATTTCTCATGGATTTCCGAATGGTTTCCATTCTCTGCCTGCGGAGAGTTGTGGTAAAAGATGTTTCTCCCCAGGCCACACTGAGCCCCCTTAGCGGCGGTAGCTGTAGATAACCTCTGATAGAATCCTTAGCCACGTGAGAGGTTTCATGGCTGGCGGTTATCACAGACTCGGTAGCTCAAAACAACCTGTGTTTACTCTCTGAAGATGTTAGAAGCCAGAATGAGTTTCACGGGAGTTAAAATGAGGGCGTCAGAAGGGTTGGTTCTTTCCAGAGGGGGAGAGAACACATTCCTGGCATCTCCTGGCTGCTCTTGGCCACCAGCGTCCCTCGGCTTGTGGCCATGTCACTCCATTCTCTGCTCGTAGTCCCATTGCCGCCTCCTCTTGCTCTGTCCCCTTCTCATAAGGACACTTGTGGTCACTTTTAGGGATAATCCAGATACTCTTTTATCCATTTTGGTTAACATTCACAAATTCTGGGCATTAGGACGGGGATTTCTCTGGGAGCCACTGTCCAATCATATTCAACCGCATTGTCTTTCAGAACTTCATCATGGCGACTATATTCCAGAACTTTCTTTGTGTAAGCCTCTGTCCTTACCCCACCAGAATGAGCTTTCCAAAAACCAGCTCCAACCAGGACACATCCCATGTATATGAGCTTCGCAGATGCGAGTCCAGCCCCAACCCTCGCAAGTGCCTGCTGGCCTTCTGGGCAGCTCTCCCACAGCCCCTCTGTCACCCACACCCTTGGCTCTCTCACTTGTCTCCCACTTGCCATGCTTTCTGTGGCCTTGCTTGTGCTTGAACTGTTGCCTGCATTAGACGACTCCCTCCCCAACCTGGAGCACTGTGCTCATCCTTCAAGGCCCATCCCCTGGTCGCTTCCTCCTGCGTTTCCCTGCTCTGTACTCCTGTCTCTGGGTCTGCTGCTAACACACCCATAAGAGTGGACTTACCCCCGCCTGACTCCCTGGGTAGGGATCTGCTCCCTCACTTCTGACCCCAGCATGCCTGGCAATTCCTCATGAGCACGGGCGTGAGTGAAGAATCACAACCTGGGTCTCAGGGCAGGACACAGTCGATACTCAGGGAACAGACACAGGTGATCTCGTTCTTATTTCATCCTAAGACCTTATTTCCCAAGATGCCGTTTAAAGAAACTATGGAATTCTGTCGGTCTCCTTTCTCCTGGAGATCAGGAAATCCTGTCTCTCTCCTGGAGATCAGAAGCAAGCCCCTGTGTTCCCCACACACTCACACCCGTGTGTGCTCACACCTGTGGACCTTTCCCACAGGGATGGACAAGCCAGTGGGGTGACAGGGTAAAGCTCACCTTTTAAAAACAAAACAAAATGAAACTGCTGTTCTTCCTCTTTTCTTCCCAGCTCCCATTTTGTCCTTTCCAAGGGACAGTGAGCCCTTGGGATGGGCTTGCCACTCACACGCTCGGAAAATCGGAATCCATTTCTGGAATCCTTAGCAACAGCAGTAGAATTCCAGTGGGCAGAGGCCCTGGGAGTGAAGGCCCTGGTGAGATCACCGCGCGTCTTTATTAACTGTGTGCAGAGAAGGAATCCTTTGTGGGGAAGGAACCCCATCCCTGTGTTCACGGAAGTTCCCCCTAACAACAGTGTGGAAACAGGCTGGGGGAGATTGTTGGGGAGCTCTGCATTGACCAGGCAGAGAGACCAGGTGTCCCCAATGAGGAAGTGGGGGTCAGACAGGAACTCTGGGGTGTCCCCAGCATGGATGCTCCATGGACCTGGATTACCATGAGGCTCAGATCAAGGGAGCGGAGCAACTTTCTCCAGAGGAAAGGAGAGGAGCGGTACTTTACTTTTGGGGTGTCAGAGGGGAGCTGAAGCGTGGCAGTAACACTGGGCTTGAGGCAGGCTCGCTTGGGGAGCCCCGGCTCTGCCCTTTGTTGCACCCCGTGGGGTGCATGTCCCCAACCCCCGTCTGTAGAATGGGGACGCCACCCAATGCCCCAGGCCGCGTCTGAGGCCAGGGACTGCTGGGCTGGTAGCTTCTGCTTCTGCAGCCCCCATTGGGCAGCCAAGGGGATAAAAATCCAGAATGAGGCCTTGAAATAAATTGCCACAGGCCAAGAGAGTGACAGTGTCCTGGGAGAGCAAGAGCGAAGAGCCTGAGATGTCCTGTCCCTAGCCCAGCCCCAACTCCCAAGCTGGGTACTGACATAATGAGGTCAGGAGAAATGGCTGCCGTCCTGGTTCCAGGACTGGAAAGGCCTGGGCCCTGAGCAGAGGCTGCCAGACACCAGACCCCATCCAGCAGGCTGGGCTGTGGTGCCCTGCAGCGGCTCCTGAAAACAGAGCCCGGGCCAAAACTTTCCTTCAGTCCTCTTCACAAAGACTGCTGAGCAGCAGAATGGGGCCAGGGCCCTGGAGGCCATCCCTGGCTCCCTGTCCCTGCCAGGGTGGCCAGGGGGATGGGGGTGGGGTGGTCACAAGCCCCCCCACAGAGCTTGGCATGTGCGTGCCCCCCCCTCCCCTGACACCGCCCTAGCCTCCAGGGCCAAGGCACTGCAGGCCCCAGTGCATAAACACAAAGCCACTTGTCCCTCACAAGAGAATTCGTGGTTTCTGGGCCGAAACTACTAAAGTTTATGTTCAGCTTTTATATCATGACTCCGTGTAATTAGGTTTAATTGCCTGAAGTTTCAGAAAAATAATGAGAAACTTGTAGGGTTATGGGGCTCATCTCGTCCCGTTCCCGCAGCGTCCCATGACTTGAGGTTTTTAACGAGAAAAGGCTCTTGCATGATTTTTGGTCTAGGATGGCCTCTCCTTATGCTTGATCCCTTCAGTTTGAAAAGCGAAAGAGCGGGGTGCCTGGGTGGCTCAGTCGGTTAAGCATCTGCCTTCGTCTCAGGTCATGATCCTGGGGTCCTGGGATCGAGTCTCACATCGGGCTTCCTGCTCAACGAGGAGTCTGCTTGAGATTCTTTCCCTCCTTCTGCTGCTTCTGCCCCCGCTCACGTGCTCAAGCGTATGCTCTCTCTTTCTTTCTCAAATAAATAAGTAAAACCTTAAAAAATAAAAAAGCAAAAGAGCTGGCCCAGGGTTCCCTCTGGTTCCAGAAAGGGAGGGCAGTGGGATACCTTCTTGCCTGGATGGAAGTCAGCCTGGGAAGCCAGGGGCTGCCCTCCTGGCACACGAGGCTTGGTCTTCTCCAAGGACTTGTGATTCCATCTTACTCCTCTGCTACCTGAAAGCTGAGGCTTCTGAGACTACAGACGGACATGTCAGGGGTCAGGATGCCCATTTTGCTGCTGGAAATGCTGGGCTGGAGGAAAGGGCTTGGCCCCGGGCCCAACAGGTTTCCTGGCACTCCTTCCCTGAGTCCGGACTGTGGAGTCCAGGAGGGTGACAAGCAGACACCCACTCAGCCAGCCTTTGGTGGGTCCTATCCATGCCTCCTCAAGGGCCCGGGACAGTGAAGACACTTGTGTCCACCCATTGGGAGGACAGAGGCCACAGTGGCCAAATCCTGCCCCAACCACTGGCCACAGGTGGCATTCCCATTGCTGTGCAAAGGGTCCAGTGAGGGGTTAGGAGTCAGCAGACAGTTTCTTCCCAAAACTGTGGTCAGGGCCAAGGTGCGTAAGTGAGCACGGGGAGAGAAGGGTCTCCCTGCATGGCTGTGAGACATGGTTAATGCCCAGGACACTTGTTTAATTGAGTTATAAGGGACACATAATATTATATTAGTTTCAGGTATATGACATAACAATTTGACATTTGTACACAGTGGACCCTTAAACAATGAGGATGTGAACTGCTCGGGTCCACGTAACATGTGGATTTTTTTCAGTACATCCACATATGGCACTATAAATGTGTCTTCTCATTCTTGAGTTTCTTAACGTTTTCTTTTCCCTAGCTAACTTTGTTGTGAGACTACTGTATGCAGGGGCGCCTGGGTGGCTCAGAGGGTTAAGCCTCTGCCTTCAGCTCAGGTCATGATCTCAGGATCCTGGGATCAAGCCCCACTTTGGGCTCTCTGCTTGGTGAAGAGCTTGCTTCCCCCCACTCTCTCTGCCTGCCTGCTTGTGATTTCTCTCTCTCTCTGTCAAATAAATAAATAAAATCTTAAAAATAAAAAAGACTACTATATGCAACAAAGAAAACATACAAGATATGCATAAACCCTAATGCGGTGATTGGTAAGGCTCCTGACCAACAGTAGGCTATTAGTAGCTAAGTTACGGGGGAGTCAAAAGTTATATGTGGATTTTCAACTGCACAGAAGGTCGGTTCCCTCGACCCGTGTTCAGGGGCCAACTGTATGTCAGAAACGATCGCTGCAGTAAGTCTGGTTAATATCCATCACTACATGGGGCTGCCTGGGTGGCTCAGTCAGTTGAGCATCAGACTCTTGACTTCGGCTCAGGTCATGACCTCAGGGTCTTGAGATCGAGCCCCACATCAGGCTCCACACCGAGCGGGGAGTCTGCTGGAGATTCTCTCACTCCCTCTGCCCCTCCCCCCACTTTCTCATATGCACTCTCCGTCAGATAGATAGATAGATAAGATCTTTTTAAAAATGCAGGTGGGGGGGGCTGCCTGCGTGGCTTAGTTGGTTAAGCATCTGTGTTCGGCTCAGAGACGACGGTCGGGACGGAAATTCAGACTGCTCTGGGATTCCTGTGCTCTGCCTCTTCATCTCTCCCTCCCCCCTAGACTCCTGGCAACCACTGATCCTTGTCTCTCAAGCGTTGCCTTTTCCAGAATGGCTTGTGGTTAGAGTCGTATAGCCTGTAGCCTTCTCAGATGGGTTCCTTCTACTCAGTGGTACGCATTTCAGTTTCCTCCATATCTTCTTACGGCTTCGTTAGCTCATTTCTTTTTTTTTTTTTTTTTAAAGATTTTATTTATTTATTTGACAGAGAGAAATCACAAGTAGGCAGAGAGGCAGGCAGAGAGAGAGGAGGAAGCAGGCTCCGTGTTGAGCAGAAAGCCCGATGTGGGGCTTGAACCCAGGACCTGGGATCATGACCTGAGCCGAAGGCAGCGGCTTAACCCACTGAGCCACCCAGGCGCCCCAGCTCATTTCTTTTTAGTGTTGACTGATCATATATTCTATTGTCCGGCTGGACCACTGCGTAGGAATCCATTCACCTGCCGAGGGACTTCTGGGCTGCTCTCAAGTTTTGGCAGATACAAATAAGGCTGCTGTGAATAGCCACATGCAACTTTTTGTGGGGACAGAAGTTCTCAGCTCCTTTATGTAAATACCAAAGCGTGTCATTGCTGGCTCGTATGGTAAGAGTATGTTAAGTTTTGTAAGCCACTGACGAACAGTCTGCCACAGTGACTGTATCATTTTGCACGTTCAGCACCAATGAATGGGTTCCCGTTGCTCCGTATCTCTGACAGCATTTGATGGTGTCAGTGGTCTGATTTTGGCCATTCTGATAGGTGTGTGATTTGTACCACCCCGATGATGTCCGATGTAGAGTGCCTTTTTATGTGCTTATTTGCCATCTCTGTATCTTCTTAGTGAAGTATCTGTTAAGACTGTTTTCTTCTTATTGACTTACAAAAGTTCTTTGTATGTTTTGGATAGCAGCCCTTTTGCCCCTCTCTATCCCATAGTGCCTCCTGAGGAGTAGGTGAGGGCCAGGACCCCTCTTTGGTCCCTCAGACCGAGAGGGGTGCCTCTAGGCCATCTTTACACCCATGATCTCTCTGAGTCCTCAAGGTGGCGGGGGCGAGTCTGCCCTGTCTGGAACTCAGAGGGTAACTAACCTGCCAGGGTGAGCCTGAGCCATGACCGTGACCATTGAGGTTTAACGGAGGGATTGTTATTTTAAGAGTGTGGACCATTCATTCTGACCCGGAGGACACTGAGTGACTATAAGTGCTCAGAAGTCTCAGCTCTGAGAGCTGTTGGTAGACCCTCTCTTTTCTCAGCTCCAGAAAACAGCATTCAGTGTTCTCTCTCCCACGGATGTGTACAGTTTACTGCCTCTTCGAGGGCAGTGATGAGGCAGAGGACGAGACTGGGACCCAGATCAAAGAGTTCCCCCACTCCACGCCTCGCTGTTCTGTCTGCTTCTCGTGCAACAATGCTCACCCCGGGTCCTGGGCATGCTGGCCAGATTTTAGGTTCACACGACCCTTCCGAGCCCAATGCAATGAAGCTGCTTTCGCAAGCGTTTTTATAGCCTTTGTCCTGGAGAGGATGGAGGTGCTTTGGCACCTAAAGCCGGGAAAGTCACTGTGAGGGCGTGAGGCGTAAGTTGCCTGTCTGCAGGCAAGGGTGCTCTGTCTAGTTCCCACCCGCCCCGGGGCAGGGAGCGAGCTTGCACTTTCTCCAACTCCCCCTTTCTTCCTTCCTTCCTTCCTTCCTTCCTTCCTTCCTTCCTTCCTTCCTCAAGGAAGAGGGCCCTAGATTCCGATATTTAATCGCTGTGTGCTGTTCAGAAAATCATTTGACAGCCAAGCATCAGCATCCTCATCTGTAAAATGGGCTTTTTCCTGCCTCTTAGCCCTCAGCCCTCTTGGCTGAGGTGATGAGCCACAGCTCACAGACGCCTCCGCCCCGAGCAGACAGAGCATGCCGATGCTAGTGAGCGTGACCCCTTGATGGGGCGCCCTGTCCCCACCCTGCAGCAGCCTTCCCAGAGCCTCAGTTTCCCCACAGTCCAGCAAGGACAGTCAGTATACCTGACTGAGCAAGGATCAGAGGAGGAGCGGGAACATGCCAGGGCTCTCTAGGTGCGTTCATGGTCGCATTTATATATAATCACGATTTAATCATAGATGCTACAGGGGCTGTTTGTTGCGATTATGATGACCTTTTCAGGTAAGTGCTTTTCTGGTCATGGCTCCCAACTATAATTGCGGAAGGACGAGGAACAAGCAGGATATAGAAATGCAAAATGTCCATACTCCCAGCCTCCTCTGTAGCCGGCGGGGGATGGTGGCCAGCAGAGCTTGTTGGGGGTGCAGGGCAGGGAGCTGACATTCCTGCCCCTCCCCACCCATTCCTGGGATCTGTGACCCCGTGCCTCCTGAGTGGGCTCTGTCTCGGCACAGCCCCTGTCTGAGTCATCCGTGTGGCGGATGCCTCCTGGCCCTTCCATATTCCGGTCCCCAGAGCTGCATGTCTTCTCTGATTTGGTCTTTGCTCCCAGTTGCTCAGGAACTCTGTTCCTGTGAAACCTGGCTTTGTCTCCTCTGCAGCTGGGGGCAAATGCAGCTGTCTGCGGGACGTGTCAGGATTCCAGCAGGAACGTGGGGGTGGGGGTGCCTTCCTAAGATTCCCCGAAGACTGTGTTTTCGGAGCAGGGACTGGAACTGGAGACTGCGCCCGCCCTGCACCCACCATGGAGCACAAGGGGCTCATGAGTTATTTAAGTACTGTGTGTTTCTAAATCATGTTGGAGATGTGGGCACTGGAAGCGGGTAGTGTCCGTACGGTCTTAGGACTGGGGAGCATGGAGGGCCTGAGATCAAGCCCAAGGTCTCACCTTGGGAAGGGGCAAGAACATGGTCACCCAGTGAGGAGCTGTCAGTGCCAGGAAGAGCCCCTGGTGGGCACTCCCCCTGCCCTGTCCTTGTGCATCTCGCCCCCCTCCCCACTTGCCTCATGTAGATCCTGATAGGCCCTGAATCTCAGATTCTGCTAACAAATGACAGCAGGGCGGGTCCCTAGGCAAACCTGTTTGATGCCTGAGAAGAGGGGTTGGTTGCCTTGTGTTGACATTTTCATCCCTCATCAAACTCAGCTCCCGGCGCAGGTGTAACTATCTCCCATTTTATGGGTGCAGGGGAAAACAAAGCTCAGAGAGGCTGAGGGACCTGAGCGCGGTCACACAGCGGGTAACGGTGGTGTCTGCTTGGAAATCCAAGCCCTTCGAGGAGAGTCCCAGGGCACCTTCAGCAGTCCCTGGGCTGACCCTCCACCGCGTCTGTTCTCCTCCTATAGAGAAATATTTTCTTATGGAACACGCTCATGGGGTCAACCTGTAGCTCCAAAAGTGAGATTGTGACTGTCATAATCGATCGTGCACTTCGAAGATGGTTTGGGGTTATGCCGTGGGAATTTTCAAGGACAGCACCGTTTTTTCTGGCCCATTCTGTTTACAAAGAGAAAATCGAAACAAGAACAGATAGTTTTAAAGCCTCCCAGTGAACAAAGAACATCAGTTGTCCTCTCCTGGGCTGGGGTTCCGTGACCCCACTAGCAGGGAGGGGGCGTTCTGTTTTTATTTCTGCTTTCATGGGAGTTTTCCTTGGGAATGGAGCTCTGTTTCAAGTTCTGCACATAAAATGAAAACAACAAAGGCCCTGTGAGGTCAGGCCTTCCCCCCGGGGTGGGTGTGATGACCACCCAAAGCACAGGACTTGAGAGCTCAGTGTTTCCCATTGTTTGGGAGATTCTTTGCGCTTTTTAAGTCCCAAGCCCAACATCCCCCCTTGTGTGTTGCAGCCAAAAAGGAAGTAACATCTCACAACAGGGAGGAAGGAATTAGGACCTGTTCTGCAGGCCCTCAGCTGCTCTCTGAATTTGCAGGACAGCCCGGCAAAAGGGCTCCACTCATCCCCATTTTATAGAACAGCAAACTGCGGGACACAACATGATTTCCTGCAGGTCGGACGGCTGCTAAGTGATAGGCTGGGGCATTGACTCTGCCTGCTGGCAACGGAAGGCTTGGGTCAGCATTCTCCAAAGCTGCAAGCGGAGTGGGGAGAAAAAGCTGAAACCTTCCCACACTGAGGACCAGGCGATGAGTAGGGAGGCAGCAGAGCACCAGAGATGGGTGCCGAGTCTGGACCCTGCCACCTGGGTTCAGGTCTAGCACTGCCACTTAACGCCCTGTGATCTTGGGCTGTTGCTTTGTTCATCTACAAAAGGAGAAAATAATAATAGCAATACCGACCTTGTGTGGTTGGGTGGGTGGAAGGAGGTAATTCAGGTGAATAGCATCTAGCCCCAGCGCCTGGCCCAGAACAGATTTTCAGTCAATGGTTAGCATCCTTATCAGTGACTTCAGCCTTGGCATGGAAGGGCTGGAAGCTTGCCTGTTCTCCCCTGGTCCTGGGGCAGTGACGCATGGCGTGGGCGTGATCTTCAAAACGGATGCCCGGGCCTTTGAAGGACGGGGGCAGGGAGCAGACAGTGTGGGGGGCAACTGGGTGGGCTTCAGTCATTCTCTGAGTGTTTCCTGAGCGTCTCCTGTGGGTCAGACCTCAGAGCACTAAGGAATGAAGAAGGCAGGCAGGCTCTTGCTCTTCCAGGGCAAACATTAAATTTGTAATTGCCTGATCAAGTCTTAGGCACGATCCCTGGATCTCTGTAGTTCCGCTCAAACTGAAATCCTTTGTTTAATGGCCCCTGACCATGGCTTTAGAGTGAGGCCGCCTTTGGACGCAGACAAGCAGAGGATGAGATTCAAACCTGAGGCTAAGGCAAGAGAGCCCAGGAAACCTGCTAATAATGATCATGAAATTAGTAGTAATGATAGCAGCCAACCCTTATGGGGTACGTGAAAGTCCCCTACTTCATGGCTACTAGCCCATTCAGTGGTCACCACACTGAAGCAGATGCTGTCCTTTGTCCACAATGTACAAATCATGGAACCAAGACACGGAGAGGTTAAGGAACTCACCCAGGGTCACACGGCTCCTGGGTGGAAGAGGTAGGGTTGGAGTCCACTGAGGACAGGGCGTCAAACCTTCCAGGCACTGGGTCGTCCACGTAGGACTAATGTCCTCCAGCCCTGCCAGCTGGAGCGCTGATCCCAGGATTGGGGGAGGCCTTGCCAGAGGAACCCAGGACTAAAACGTGAAGCTCAACGAGTAACAGGCCTTGAATAAATTTTTTTAATTGAACCTGAAGGGAAAAGCATGCAGTTTTCTTTGAGCCCGAGTCAGATGTTGTCGGTGTAGTGAGGTTCAGCATGTCCTTGTTTCTGCGGGTCGTTTGTGATCTTTATCCTAATGGTAGAGACAGGCCACATCTGTTCTGCTAATGAACCCAGTCTCCTTGGCCTGGATAAAGCGGGGGGTTGGGGGGGGGACAGCGAGGGGCCAGGGGCATAACTACCTATAAAAACCCATCTAATCAGATATTGGTATTCCTGAGCATTCTTTGAAATGTCCTTTTATCGTCAAGGGTTGGATTTCTCTCGGATGCAGACCCCGTGGTTTTCTGCTATAGAATGTTCTCTTGCTGGGGGAATGTGGGATGGACTGGGGAGGCAGCCCTGTGGCTTTCCCCCAGACAGAGAATCTGGAATGGTGCATTTCTGATTCCCTGCCTTGCACAGGGCCCAGAAAGCACAGTTTTGCTATGGAGAGAGGTCTGATTCTTTACCTGTAGAAACACTGGCAGTGATGTAAGGAAACACACAGTAGGGCAGGGGGGTTTCCCAAACATTCATAGGAAGGCAGCAGTCAGCAGGATGAATCCTCCACAGTTAGAAGTTTGCAGGCGCACACGCGTGTGTGTGTGTGTGTGTGTGTGTGTGTGTGTGTGAGAGAGAGAGAGAGAGAGAGAGAGAGAGAGACTGTGAGTGATTTCTCTGTATGTGTGTCCATGCATCTGTCTGCATCCTGTGTCGTCCGTGTGGATGTGTGCGTTTGGATGTGCATATGCACACGTGTCTTGGGCGTGTGTTTGCACGTGTATTTGTGAGTCCAGAAGAGCCCTCCATCCGGGAGGAGTGTTTCTGCCTTGTCCCGAATTCTCGTAAGCGCCAGCCTCATTTTCAGATCAAAGTTGATTCCGTAATAAGAATGTTTTTGTTGCATCGTGACTCATTCGACAAGTATGTTTGTCAACAGGCCCTGGGCTGATGCTTACCCGCATGAAATCCCTTACTTCTGAAAACTCCCGGTCTGATGGGGAAGACTGATACCTCCAGGAGGGACAGGAGATGAATGGACGAGGCCAGACCTCAGGTCATGGGTTAGGTTGTGAGGGGCCTGGATGTTGGCCACCTCCTCTTGCTGAATGTGCTCCTGCCTGTGCTCCCCAACTCAGGAATCAGCCCATCCAGAAACCTGGGCCATCGGCAGCAGCTCCCACTGCAGATTCCATTCATCACCTACTCAGCTGTGTGACTTTGGACACGTTATTTAATTTCTCTGAACCTCAGTTTTCTCATCTGTAAAATGGGAATGATATTACCAGTCGAAAGGATTGAGTGAGAGCTTGAAAAATGGTTAATTCTACTTTCTATATGCACGCAGACCCCACCCATCTCTAACCCCACTACATTATCCTGGTCCAGGCTACAGCTCTTTCGAGGCCCTCTCCCCTCCACACACATTCCAGCCAGAGGACCCTCCAGCCAGCACTGCCACCCGAGGGGTCTTCCCTGAGGCACATCTGATCCAGACAGAAAGGGGAGGACAGGTGCTGATCACAGGCAGCCAGCCAGTGATGGGAGCAACCTGTGGGACTCAGCCATCAGGTCCCATGACTCAGCACCCTGGGGGCTTCCTGAGTGAGGCGGGCTGGCCTTCAGAGCCCTGTATCTTTGCCCATCTCTTAGGATACAAGCCTCTCAAGGACAAGGATGCTCACTGTCTCTCTCTGTATCCAGTGTCTGGTGAAGAGTAGGTGCTCGATAAGTATTTAGTGAGTGAATGAGTGAATGGGAAGGTCTGGACTGAGGGAGAGTGGGATCAGGGCAACAGATGTTGGATTGGATTTCAGGATTTCATGACCTGGCAGATTGCCTCTGAACCTCTGTCCCTGGTCCATAGCTGAGGGACCCTGGTGTGCCCTGCTTTGCCTGCTGCCCCTACACCCATTAAGTTGCATTCAAAGCCCTGCCCTCCCATCTCTCAGGGAAGCTCCCTCTGGCCCCCTCCCAACCCTGACATCACCTTCCCATCCCATCTCTCTCTGGCCCCGCCCAGACCTGATAGCTCCCCCTCCTCAGTCCCCTCTGACCCTGCCCAGTCCTGATGGCTCCTCCCCCAGAAGCTCCCTCTGGCGCTACCCCTCTGTCTTCAGCATCCTCCTCTCCAGCAGCCAGGCTCTTACCTCTTGAGGTCCAGGGCTGAAGGAGGCCACTGTCTGGTCGTTTGCCTCTCTGTCTCCACTGGACTGTGGATGGGAGTGGTGGCCTCCTTCCTCAGCATCCCTGTGCCTGGCAGGACTTCTGGCATAGCTGTGGCATCAAAGTGTCTGTGTCCTATCCACCTCAGTGACTGCCCACACTGTCCCCTTATGCTTTTTAGAGGCAGACAAGTTCTTAGAACAGAATTTTCCTCCTGTTTTCATCCCTGAGGACCTCCTAGCAGCTGCAGACCCTTGTAGACGTAAGCATGTCTCACACAAGCCCTGAATCCATTTTTATCTGTGAGGAATATCTGACCAGTAACTCCCGTCTTTTCCATTAAGTCGAATAAGATGTAAGTTTGACAGAGTGCAGTAACCCTTACAGCAGCAATCCTCAAAGAGCAGAGCCCATGGATCATTGAGGTTTTGATTTGCAGACCCTCATGATTAGTGATGGTGAGCATCTTTTCACGGGCTTGTGGGCCATTTGTATGTCTTCTTCGGAGAAATGCCTGTTCAAGTCCTTTGCTCATTTTGAATTGAGTTGTCTTTCTGTTGTTGGTTTGTCAGTTTTTTGTTTGTTTGTTTGTTTTTAATTGGATGTATATTCTAGGCATATTCTGGATACCCGACCATTCTCAGATGTATGGTTTGAAAATGTTTTCTTGGGGCCCCTAGCTGGCTCAGTCTGTAGAGCAAGCAGTTCTTGATCTCGGGGTCGTGAGTTTAAGCCACACGTTGGGCATGGAGCTTACTTTAAAAATCTGTCAATTTACTTTCTTGATAATGTCATTAACACAGAAAAGTTTTTAATTTTGATGAAGTCCAATTTATCTGCTTTTTTTCGTTTTTTGCTTTTGGTGTCCTATCCAAGAATCCATTGCCAAATCCAATCTCATGAAGATTTAGCCGTATGTTTTCCTTGAGGGTTTCATAGTTTTAGCTCTTATATTTAGGTTATGGATCTATTTTGAGTTAATTTTTGTCTGAGGTGTGAGGTAGGAGTCCAGCTTCATTCTTTTGCATGTGGATATCCAGTTCTCCCACCATCATTTGTTAAAGAGACTATTCTTTTCCCATGGGATCCTTGTTAAGATTTAAATTAGGGGCACCTGGGTGGCTCAGTTGGTTAAGCTTCTGACTCTTGACTTCAGCTCAGATCATGATCTCAGGGTCATTAGATCAAGCCCCGAGTCAGGCTCCATGCTCAGGGAGGAGTCTGCTTGAGATGCCCCCCCCCCATTTGCATACTCTCTCATTCTTTCGCTCACTCTCTCTTTTAAATAAATAAAATCTTTATTTTAAAAAAGAATTAAATTAGCCATAGATGTTTGGACCTTTTTCTGACTCTCAATTCTATTCCATGGGCCTATAAGTTTATTCTTATGCCAGAACCACACTGTGTCGATTACTTAAGTTATTACTTACGTAGTAAGTTTTGAAATTGGAAATTATGAGTCCTGCAATTTTGTTCTCCTTTTTTAATATTGTTTTGGCATTGGCCCTTTGTGAGTCTGTATGAATTTGATGATTGGCTGAGCCATTTTCTTCAAAAGAAAAAAAAGCCATTGGGATTTGGATAGGGTTTGCATTGAATCTGTAGACTGCTTTGAGAAGTATTATTATCTTAACAATATTAAGTCTCCCTTCCTATAAACATGAGATGCAAAGTATATTTTTTCACATACTTATTTTCATTTTATGTATGTATGAATTACCTACTGATATCCTTTGCCCTGTTTTCTAATGAGGTGTTTATGTTTTCATGCTGCTTCGTTTAAGTGTTTTTAATATAAAAATGGGTTTTTCGGAGCGCCTGGGTGGCTCAGTGGGTTAAGGCCTCTGTCTTCGGCTCAGGTCATGATCCCAGGGTCCTGGGATCGAGCCCCACATCGGGCTCTCTGCTCTGCGGGGAGCCTGCTTCCTCCTCTCTCTCTCTCTGCCTGCCTCTCTGCCTACTTGTGATCTCTGTCTGTCGAATAAATAAATACAATCTTTATTTTTTTTTTAAGATTTTATTTATTTATTTGACAGAGAGATCACAAGCAGGCAGAGAGGCAGGCAGAGAGAGAGGAGGAAGCAGGCTCCCCTAGAGAGCAGAGAGCCCGATGCGGGGCTCGATCCCAGGACTCTGAGATCATGACCTGAGCCGAAGGCAGCGGCTTAACCCACTGAGCCACCCAGGTGCCCTAAATACAATCTTTAAAAAAGAAAAAAAAAAGGGGGGGGTTTTCATTATAGATATTGTAAATATTTTCCAAATTTGATGTTAGTCACATGACCCTATGTAGGATAATTTTTGATATATACAAGACTGTGTTTTTTTCAACATAGTCAAATGTATCAGTCTTTTATGAGTTCTGTGGTTTGTATCCTGCTAGAAAGCTCTCTCCAATCTAGCATTATAATAAATTCACTGAGGTTTTATCTTAGTGCTCTTATTTATTTTTATATTGACATCATTGATAACTTCGGAATTTGTTTTTGATATAATAAGTGAAGTAGCCATTCAGTTTTGTGGTTTTTTCATATGGTTAACCAATTGTCCTGAATAATCCGTCTTAACATTGCAGGAAATCCCATCTTGATGACACTGTGAATTTATGCCATTCTGAATACTGTATACTTTGTCATTGTCTTGTTGATTTCTTTTCCACCCGCCAAACTGGTTGGTTTTAATTTTTTGGTTGTTGTTTTCTATTTAAAATAATAATAGGGTCTGTGCACCTGGGTGGTTCAGTAGGTTAAGCATCCAACTCTTGATTTCAGCTTAGGTCATGATCCTCAGGATCATGAAGTCGAGCCCCGCGCCAGCCTCCACCCTGGGCATGGAACCTGCTTATGCTTCTAACTCCTCCCCACCTTTCCCTCTCAAAAAAAAAAAAAAAAAAAAAAAAAGGTAAATAAAATAATTATAGGGCCTTGGAAAGCTCAAACATGGTACAGGGAAGTCCCATGTAGTTTTCACCCAATTTCCCCTAGTAGTCACACCTTAGGTACTACAAAACAATATTGAAACCAGGAAATTGACATGGTACAATATTTATTAGAGTTCTGTGTTACCTGATCATGGATGTGGATTCATGAAACAAGGGAAGTACAGCGCTGTTTTGTCAGTGGGAAACCACCCCCTTCCACCACCGTCAGCCCCAACCTCTGACAACCGTGAATCTGTTTTCCATCTCTATATACTTGTCCTTTAAAAAAAATTTTATTCCTGGAATTACATAGCCTGTGATGATTTAGGATTGGCTTTGTTGCTCAGCATAATTCCCTTCAGTTCCATCCAAGTAGTTAAATGTATCAACACTTTTTTAAAAGGTTTGTCTTTAAATTCCAGTTAGTTAACATACAGTGTAATATTAGTTTCAAGTGTACAATATAGTGATTCAACACTTTCTTACATCCCCCAGTGCTCATCATAACACATGCCCTCCTTAATCCCCACCACCTATATAACTCATCCTCCCACCCACCTCCCCTCTTGTCACCATCAGTTTGTGCTCTATAGTTAAGAGTCTGTTTCTTGGTTTGTCTCCTCTCTGCCCCCCCACCCCATGCTCATTTGTTTTGTTCCATAAATTCCACATATGAGTGAAATCCTATGGTACTTGTCTTTCTCTGACTCACTTATCCATGTTGTTGCAAATGACAAGATAGCTACATCCATGAAGTTTTTTATTTGAAAGATTGTGTATTTCAGTTGCAGATTTTTCATTTGGTTCTTCCTTGTATCCTCTGTGCTGAGAATCTCTGCTTTTGTCATTTGTTTCAGGTGTTTTCTTCATTGCTCAAAGAAGCATTTTTATGATAGCTGTTTTAAAATCTTTGTCAGGAGAACCAGGGTGGCTCAGTCAGTTGAGTGTCTGACTCTTGATTTCAGCTCAGGTCATGATCTCAGGGTTATAAGATCAAGCCCCACATCGGGCTTTGCACTGGATGTGGAGCCTGCTTAAGATTCTCTCTCTCCCCCTGCCCCTCCCCACCTGCCTACATGTGCAACATGCTCTCTTGTTCTCTCCCTCTTAAAAAAAAAATCATTGTCAGATAATTCTAATATCCATATCACACTGGTGTTCACATTTGTGGATTCTCTTTCTTAATTAGGTTGAGGTTTTCCTGGTTCTTGGTACAATGAGTGATTTTCCATCGAATCTTGGACATTTTGGGTGGTATGTTATAAGACTTGGGATCTTACTTGGTATCCCGTGTTTTAGCTGTCCTCCTCAGACACATGCTCATTACTTCCAAAAGGATGGAAGGCCAGGTTTTCCACCCAGCCTCCACCAACCTCCAGGTGGGGGAGTCTCCTCATTACCCCTAGTGCGGAGGGGCTGGAGCTCTGGCTTCCCACTCAGCCTCCTCTGATACCACCCCAGTGGGAACTTCATGTACAGTCTGGGTAAGGGGGCAGTCTGCTCCCCACTCTGCCCTGGTCAGTGGAGGGAGGAGTGGGGCCTTGGGTTTTGGGGGTTATATGCCTGCTGTAGAGCTCTTATTCTCTGGAAGTTTTGTCTTGTTATTTTTATGTTAAGTTTTGTCTTCTTGTGTTAACTTTTTAACACTTCTCTAGGTTGGCTACAGAGAGTAGGCTTTTCTTGGGACTTTTGTGTTCATATCCATTAAGGTTTCTGAGTTGCTGGCTTCTCCAGCACTCAGTTTGGAATAGATGAGACAAAACAAAAATTAAAAAAAAAAAAAAAATGGTGCATGGGTGACTCAGTTGGTTGCAGGCCTGCCTTTGGCTCAGGTCATGATCCCAGGGTCCTGGGATAGAGTCCCACATTGGGCTCCCTGCTTGGTGGGGAGTCTGCTTCTCACTGTCTCTCTCCCCCTCTCCCCCTGTTCATTCTTGCTCTCTCTTTCAAAAATAAATAAATAAATAAAATATTTTTTAAAATTATTTTTAATTTAAATTTAAAAAATTCTTAAAAAGGCAAAAACAATGTGGGGGTGCCTGGGTAGCCCAGTCATTAAGCATCTGCCTTCAGCTCAGGTCATGGTCGCAGGGTCCTGGGATCAAGTCCTGCTTTGGGCTCCCTGCTCAGTGGGAATCCTGCTTCTCCCTCTTCCACTCCCCCTGCTTGTGTTCCCTCTCTCACTCTCTCTCTCTCTAATAAATAAAAATAAAATATTTTTTTAAAAGACAAAAACAAAAACATACACACAAGCGAAGTCACCTGACAGTAATCTCTCAGATGCCAAGGTCCCTAGCTAGCCTGGCTTGTCCTCCCGCTTTCCGGAATTTTCTATATATACATAGAGTCTATATTATATATAGGTATATATACATATATATGATGTCTAGGGTTTTCAGCTGTTCTCTCAACAGGACAAGTAGCGACAATTATGTCCACTCCATCTTTCCGCCAGACTTTTAGTTACTGCAATTTCATAACATGCTTCAAATTTCTGGTTGAGCTAGTCTTCACTCTTTGCTGTTATTTTTCAGAATGATCAAAGCTATTTTATGTGTTCTCCAGGTGAACCCTGATATTATTTTAAGCTCCAAATTAAGAGTGTAGCTGTGAGTATTAGTGTCTTGTTAATTTTGTACATTAACTTAAGGAGAATGAGCATCTTCTCCACGCTGAACCTCTGTCTCCCTCTCTAAGAACAGGGTTGCCTTCCAGCATGCTCACCTTCTCGATACCCTCAGTGGAAGTATTTTAAGTTCTTTTCATAGAGATCATTTTCTTGTTGAATTGAATTGACTCTTGAGTGCTCCATCCTTTCTTAGAGTGACTACAAGTGGAAGGCTTTTCTCGGACGCCTTCCTCACTGGTTATTCTTCGTATATGGGAATGCCATTCATTTTTGCACATTACATTTATATCCATCCACTTCCTTGTATTCTCTCATTATTTCTCGTGGTTTGTAGTTTATTCTCATGGATCGGAGGTATCCAATGCTAGCATGTGTTAATAATTATATTTTTCACGTTCCATTCCAACATGAGCATTCCTTCCTTTCTTGTGGCCTTCCAGAAAACTCTTCCGTAATGGTGGTGGTGGTGGCACATCGTCATCTGGTTCCTGACTTTAATGGGGTTGCTTTCAGCATCTCAGCGCGAGGCATGACAGCACATTAGACTGCGGTTTGCAGACACTGTTCTTTAATCACACAGCATAGGGGACTCACCTATGCTCTTCTCTCTCATATCACGGTGTCATGAACCAAGCATGAATCACCAAAGCACTTACACAGAAAACTCTTGCCATTTGGAGATTTAAAAACACTCTCCTAAGTAACTAGTGGGTCTAAAAGAAGATTCAAAAATGGAATCGCGGTCTGTTTCTAGAGTAATCTAAACAAGAACAGAGCAGTAGTAACGAGAAGTCTTAGAACACGTCACTACGTAAACCAGCCTGAGTGGACGTATTGACTCATGTATTAACTCCCAGCCAAGTAGCAGTAGCCTCGGGACACACTGGCCTCACAGCAGAGCTGTGGTTCATGGTAATCATTTCCCAGAGCAGACACAGGACTAGACACTCTGTAGGCCGTGCAAAGCCTCCTGGGACTCTCACTGCAGATGGCCAGTGCTCACGGCCTACAGTGCCCATGGGGCCAGTGAAGATGGGATATAAGTGGGATGCAGGGGGTCATCTGGCTAAGCTCAGGGAGGGACCACCCCAACCGAGGCACCCTGGTATGGGGGCTCCACTGGTCACGTGGTAGCAATAGAAGCCAAGGGACCAGGGTTGGTGAATGATTTCCTTTTCTTTGCTAAATTAAAGCCAAATGGAGGTTAGCGGCCCGGTGACGTCGTTCTCATGCTGGTGTCCTGAGTAGAAGGGGAGAGTCACTGCTCATGTCCCCTGGGGAGTGTCAAAGAGAACCCCAGGGCCTCCCCATCCTCAATATTGTGTGGACATCTGCATCTCTGAGGGGCGTTGGAAACGGGTCTAGTCGTCAGTGATCTTTGTGCCCCCGCAGGACCACTGGTCTCTGCCCAGTAACATGATTTATTAAGTACCTGCTGTATGTGGTGAGAGTTGGGATCACAGGAGCCAAGGTGGGGGGGGCGCAACTGGTTTGGGTTCATCTCACACTCCTTCCTCACCTCATACTCCCACTATAAGGAGTTACCCTGTGTTTCCCCCCAAATTTCACATTATTTCAGACCTCAGTGCCTTTGCATATGCTGCTCTTTCGGCCTGGAATGCCCGCCTCTTCCTCCATGGAGTGTGCCATGCTCAAAAGAACGGATTTCTCCTCGTGGTGCCTTTCTCTACTCACGTACCCCACTGCATCTGCCTCCATGTCCCTTACTGAACTGTGGTCCTTTTGTTATTAAATGAAATGGATGGATGGATGGATGGATAAAGGGTGACAGTGATTATTATAACAGAGCACATTACTAAGGCACCCACACCCAGTAGCATGGCTGGCTACTCCTTCTGATGAGCGTGGTTCTCAGTGGGGGATCCAGAGAGTGAACCTCAGAATTGGAGGCAGGCCCCGCCTGGCACACAGTAGGCCCTCAGTGAGGTTACCATATTGTCTGGTTGTGTTCGCCATGTAGTTGGAGGCAGGGTAGGTGTGAGACATGCGGTGCAGGACACCGCGACCTGAGCCCCTGCCTCCTTTGCCTTTTTGTTTCCGGGAATCTCACCAAAGGCAAGACAAGACCCTTTGAACTTGCATTTAGAAAAAATTCTTGTTCTCTTGGGGCTTAGGTCGTGAGGAGTTGGCCAAGCCTGCGGTTTCGAAGCCTTGGTGGTAGCCTCCCACATCTGTCACTTTCCGGGTTGCCCCAGGGGGCTAGAAGGCGCCTTCCAATCCATGGGTTTTTCACAAAGACATTTGTTCTTTTCTTTGCCTTAGCCTTGTGCTGTCTTTCTTAGAAAGTGTTGCAGATGTTGGGCAAAGTTGGAGGCAGAGGGAGGCAGCTTCAAACAGTGGTTGCACATTGGGGAGGCATCCTAGCCAGGAATTATGAAGACCCGTCAGGGCCCTGAGCCTTCAGATGACTTCAGGGTGTTGGGTGTCGGGTCTCAAGACTTGGCCTTGGTTTCCAGGAGACAGACCTCATGCTCAGGCCTTTTGTCTGAAAGCAGCGATTTGCACATTGTGAAGCCAGCATGTCCCCGAGAGAGGTTGGGACTCAGGAGGCCAGCTGACCCAGGCTCCAGGGCTTGAGCCTGGCCCTGGCTGGGCGATGAGACAATGCCTTTAAACTCTCCCAGGGATGGGGCACCTGGGGGCTCAGTCAGTTAAGCCTCCAACTCTTGGTTTCGGTTCATGTCATGATCTCAGGGTCATGAAATCAAGCCTAGCATTGGGCTCTGCGCTCAGTGTGGAGTCTGCTTGGGATTCTCTCTCTCCCTCTCTCTGCTCCTCCCTCCCCTCATGCTTACACTCGCTCCCTCTCTCTCTCTCTCTCAAATAAATAAATCTTCCAAAAAAAAAAAAAAAAAAAAAACCTCCCCAATGGGAGGAAGAAGTGGCTCTCATTGGTGCCCCCCCATAGGTAAAGGAGGCCCAGACATGGTGGACCAGAACCTCAGTTCACATCTGGCTCAGCCACCATCCACTGAGTGACCTTGGTCAGGTTATTTCTGCTTTGTCTAGGTCACCACTTCAGGAAATCAGGAATAATCAAAGCATTAGGTGACATATCACGTGAGGAGCTCTAAGGACGATGTGTGGCCCCCAGCCCTCCTCTGATAATGTGTGTGATGTGTAGAAACCTTAGTAAATTGCACTTTCGCTCACTTCTCACCATGAAAATTGTTCTTTTATTTCAATCTGGCAATCAACAGATAGCGTATGGGTTTTAAAAAGACCAAGGCCAGGGCTCCTGGGTGGCTCAGTGGGTTAAAGCCTCTGCCTTCAGCTTGGGTCATGATTCCAGGGTCCTGGGATGGAGTCCCGCATCAGGCTCTCTGCTCACAGAGCGTGCTTCCCTTCCTCTCTCTCTGCCTGCCTCTTTGCCTACTTGTGATCTGTCTCTCTGTCAAATAAATAAAATCTTAAAAAAAAAAAAAAAAGAGACCAAGGCCGCCGACACTGCCAAGTGTTGGCAAGATGCGGAGCACCTAGAACTCTCACAGGGGACTGGCAGGAAATCAAAATGGTGGGGTCGCCGTGGCAGGCATCTGCCCCTCACTTGACTCTGCAATCCCACTCTTAGGTCTTTACCCGGGGAGACTGAAAGCTGACATTCATACCAAGATCTGGATGCAGATGTTTGTAGAGCAGGATTCATAATTACTCCAAATGAGAAATGACCTAAATGGGGGTGCCTGGGTGGCTCAGTCAGTTAAGCGTCTGCCTTCAGCTCAGGTCATGATCTCAGGGTCCTGGGATCAAGTCCTGCATTGGGCTCCCCACTCAGCAGGGACCCTGCTTCTCCTTCTGCCTGCTCTGTCTGCCACTCCTCCCTCTTTGAGCTCTCTCTCTCTGACAAATAAATGAAATCTTTTTAAAAAACGGATACAAAGTTTCTGCTTGAGATGATGAAAAAGTTCTAGAAATACATCATGATGATGGTTGCACAAGACTGTGAATATACTTAATGTGGCTGAATTGCAACAGTTAAATTGGTGCATTTTATGGTAAGTATGTTTTAAACTAAAGAAACAGAGAACCCGTTGGTAATTGCCAGGGGTGAAGGGAGAGGAGGAGGGTCAGACAGGGGAATCGGAGGAGATGAGATGACGGGGGCTATTCTGTACCTTTCTCATGGTGGTCCCATGACCATTCACTTGTGTATACACCAAGAAGAAGGGATTTTACTCAATGTAAATTTAAAATTAAATTATATAAAATAACAACAAAGCATTCTAGCTGGGCTCTGACTCTTCTTTTGGTTCATTCACAAATATTAATTAACAGCACCTGTGCATGCATGAGGCCCAAGCCCCGTTCCCCAGAATTCTAGGCTTGGCAGTGGGGTGGATCCTGAGACAGATGAGCCAAAGGGAGAGGAGAATAATGCGGCTGCCTTAGTGTTACTTTGATAAAAATCGTACCAGTAAGGTTTCCCCAGGAGACCAGCTGAAAGCTGGTGGGTCTGAATGCTTTCATACCTTCTCCAGTCATTTTTGGGTTAAGTATGTTTGTACAGCAGCCCTGCACATCTGCCCCCTTTGGTCGGCCTCCCTTTGATGCTCCAGTCTTAAGCCATTGCTGGTTTATGCTTTCGTTTGTGGGTTTCCTTACCCTGACCCCTACCCTTGAGTGGAGCGGTTTTAAAACTAGGGAGACAGTCCAGGTTTCAGGCCTTCCCACAGCAGGCTATTGCCTTCAGCCTGCTGCCAGCCCCTCCCTCCTACATGCCCAGAGATCAGCTACAAGAGACAGTTAAGTTGAAAGTGAGAGTGGCTGGCTTCAACAAAAAAAAAAAACAGAAGGCGTTGGCTGAGGAAACTTAAAGGCTTCCCAGGCTGGTCCAGCTTCAGGCACAGCTGGATCCAGCAGTTAATTCGTATCCTCCAGATTTTCTGTTTCAGTCTTTATTTTATTTTATTTTTTTTTTTGCTCCCTCTTTCCCCCCATCCAGCCCGCCCTTTGCCTCCCAACCTTTCTCCTCCATGCTGACCACTCATGGCCTCAGCTCCTCAGCTAGGCCCCCTGGGGAGAGTTCCTGGAGAGAGCCACCATACTCACAGCAGTCATTTTGCTTTTAGGATTTTCCTCCCCTTCCACCTGCCATGCCTGCTGTGCCCCTCGCTTGCTCAAGAGCCTCCCTCTCCTCACAGCCTTGCCCTGCTCTTTGGGCATGCTTGCTCAGCCCTGTAAGAGCACTGGAGTCCATAGTTCCAGGCCCTCCCTCCCCCACTGTGTCACCTCATGCAGACCATCCAAGCCCATTGCTATAGACCCTGACCCAGCAAACATCCCAGTGAGAGATGGAAAACACAGTTGTTTTTCTGTATCTTCTTCATTCATCTCCTTAACAGAGCCTGCATGCCAGGCTGCCTGGGGGCCAGCAATACAATGATGAAAACATTACTACTGCCTTTTAGAGCCCATGTTCCGAAGAGAGGCAGATCTGGAGAAAAAGGCATGCCCAGGAAACCCTTTTCTGTAAGAACAGTGGGCCCCAGGAAAAGGCCCTTTTTAATTTCATTGTAACAAGTCAACACAGGCTCATTGGGACTAAATCTTGAAAAGAGAGACCAAAACTACAGTCATTTTTGTAATTTTATCCCATATTTAACAATGTTTAAATTATCATTTCAACTCTGGGAGGTTTTTTTTTTTTTAATGAAAAAAGAATGATTGGGGCGCCTGGGAGGCTCAGTCGGTTAAGCGTCTGCCTTATGCTCAGGTTGTGACCCCAGGGTCCAGGGATGGAGTCCTGCATGAGGCTCCCTGCTCAGCGGGGAGCCTGCTTCTCCCTCTCCCTCTGCTGCTCCCCTGCTTGTGCACACATGCTCTCTCTCTCTCAGGTGAATCTCAGGAAAAAAAAAAAAAGGAAAAAGAATGATTTTTGGTTGAATTTTACTGCCGAAGTTATGAGAGAGCACAATAAGGTTTTTTTGGTTTGGTTTTGTTTTGTTGTTTTTTTTTTTTTTCATTTGAATGTCTCAGCATGTTAATAGACTCATCCATGTACCAGCATTCAGGGGCTGCCATTAATCAATTTCCCTTTAAGTCTCTCTTGATCTTCTTTTCACCTGAATCACTCTTTTGGAGAGGCCATGTTGGCTTGCTTCCCTTCTTGGGTGGCTACTGGGCTCACTCAGCAGAACCAGCTCTGTCTCTGGATCTAAGCAATTCTCCAACTTCACTCTCTTCCATTTCGGGAAAGTCTGTGTCTTTTTTTTTTTTTTTTAAGATTTTATTTTTTTTGTTTGAGAGTGAGTAAGTGAGCAAGAGAAGGAGCAGAGGGAGAGGGAGAAGCAGACTCCCCGCTGAGCGAGGATTCCCAACACATGGGGCTCGATCCCGGGACTCTGGGATCATGACCTGAGTCCAAGGGAGATGCTTGACTGACTGAGCGACCCGGGCATCCCTCAAGTCCGTGTCTTTTGACAAGGTTTGCAATTTCTCCTGCTGTGGACTTGCATCACATGATTTATAGTCACAAATACCCTCCTGGAACAGCAGGTGCATTTACAACACTGCCCGCCACAGATAAGAGAGGACGAATGGGCACAGGGGCCCGTGCTGATAGCCGGGTGTGTCTCATCGTGACTGATCTTAGAAAGGGTCAGCTTAGGGGCGCCTGGGTAGCTCAGTTGTTAAACATCTGCCTTCAGCTCAGGTCATGATCCCGGGGTCCTGGGATTATGTCCTGCATCGGGCTCCCTGCTCAGTGGGGACCCTGCTTCTCCTTCTCCCACTCCCACTGCTTGTGTTCCCTCTCTCACTGTCTCTCTCTGGCAAATAAACAAACAAAATCTTAAAAAAAAGAAAAGAAAAGAAAGTGTCAGCTTAGTCATCACTATTTATGTTGTGATGATTTTGGCTTCTCTCTGTGGATTGTCACCCGAGGACCCGCTGCATGGTGCCTGAGAATGTTTTTCTCCTTCTTAAACAGAAATCTGACCCACTGCAGTATTAGGTCCTCACCCCTTGCCCGATATCAGTCCTGGGAGGGCCTCCAGTGAGACCCCACGTGGCCGATGCTGGTTCACATCTCGAAGGCATCGTCTGCACCTTCCCTTCCCCCTGGGACACCTTCTCCCTGATTCCCTGAGGTCCATCTCCTCCTTCCAGAGGAATGTCTGGGTGAGGCTCTGTGTTTCTCAGCAAACCATCCTAGATGATGGAACAGCTCAGTAGACCGATCAGAGTAGAATGGATGTTGGGGTATGTGTTCATTTTTTGCGGCTGCCATAATAAACTCCCACAGACTTGGGGCCTTCGAGCGCCAGAAACCGATTCTCTTATGGCACTGGAAGTCAGAGTTCCAGAATGGGTGCTCCATGGTGCTCAAATCAAGGAGTCAGTAGGGCGAGTTCCTCCAAGAGGCTCTTGGGGAGAATCCATTCCTCTTCCAGCTTCTAGAAGCCAGGCACATTCCTTGGCTGGTGACCACATCACTCCAGTGTCTGCTCTGTCATCACATGGCCTTCTCTCTGATCTCTTGCCCCCCTCCCTTCTCAAAGGACCCTTGTGATTCCTTTGGGTCCACCTGGATAACCTAGAATAATCTCCCATCTCTGCTTGATTTAATCCTATCTGCAAAGTGCCCCTTGTCATATACCTCAGTTCCCCAGGGTGCAACCAAATACCAAAGACTTGGTGGCTTTATTTTTATCTTTTGTAAATATTTATTTGTGAGAGAGTGGGTACAAGCCGGGGGAGCAGCAGAGGAGAGGGAGAAACAGGCTCCCGGCTGAGCAGGGAGCCCGATGCAGGACTCAATCCCAGGACCCAGGGATCATGACCTGAGCCGAAGGCAGACACTTAATGGACTGAGCCACCCAGGCGCCCCAAACTTGGTGGCTTTAAAAGACAAAAAATTTTCTGTTCTGGAGGCCCGAAGTGCCAAATCAAGGTGTTGGCAGAGCCGTGCTCCCTGCAAAACCTCTAGGGGAGAACCCCTCCTTGCCTCTTCCTAGTTTCTGGTGGGTTGCTAGCAATCCTGGGCATTCCTTGGCTTGGAGCTAAATCACTCCGGTGTCTACCTCTGTCCTCACGCAGCTATCTCCCTGTGTGTGGGTCTGTGTGTGTCTCTTTCTCCTTATAAGGACACCAGTCCTGTGGGCTTCAGCGCCCACCCAGATCCAGTATGACCTCATCTTTACTGATCACACCTGCAAAGACCCTTTCCAAATAAGGTGCTGTGTTCGGAGGTTTGGGGTAGGCATTAATTTTGAGGGACTGTACAGTGCAGGACATCATGGAGAGGCGGAGGATGTTGGCAGCCTTCCCCTCTAGGGCTCCCAAAGGGGAAACTGAGGCCCAGGGAGACTAAAAGGCCCCCTGAGATGAGGGGCTAGAAATGAGATCATCACAGGGGCAGGGGGAGTCATTGTTATGCCTGCCACATGAATCCTCACGACATTCAGGTGAGAGGCAAGAGGTACAGTTTTCTCCACATGTCAGGCAAGGGAACCAAGGCGCAGAGTGGGGAACGGACTTCTCCGAGGACACACAGCTGGTAAGGAGCAGAGCCAGACTTCAAGCCACGTTTTGTGACACTCAGCCCAGTGCAGTCACCACCTGCTGCAGCTCCTTGCCTGATGTGGTGCTTGGACCCAGAGGCGGAATGAGCCCTTCAGCTCCTTCTCACCAAGGGGCCCCCTGGTAGCTGTGCCTCTAACAGGCAAAAGAGGTCAGGGGTGGCCCCGATGCACTCCAGGGGCCCAGGGAAGAGGGAAGTGACATTTATTAAGCCCTCCCTCATTCCAGGCCCTTCCATGTGTCACCTGACTTAATCTCTACAAACAGCCCCGAAATATCTGCATTATTAGCCCCATTTTATAGACGGGAAAGCTGAGGTGCAGAGATACTCACTGACTTGAGTTGCCTGGAGTTCAGGTTTTACAAATGACCAGGCTCTTTTATCCATGGGCCCTCAGTGGTCCCACCAGCTTGGCCTGTGTGGCAGAAGTTCTGGGTCCCCTTCCTGGATACTGTGTGCACAGCTGGCACAGAGCAGGATGGGTTTTCAACCGGCCGAGCTGTCAGGTGGGCTGTATCCCGGAAAGCTTCCGCTCATCGGACAGGTGGCCCCATTGCACAGCATCGCTGACGTCCCCTCAGTGCACTCCAGGCAGGCCCCAGATGCTCAGCTGTCCTGATCCTTTGAAGTCCACACCAGGCAGCTCTGGCAGGAGCCCGGAGTACTGGCCAGTGAGGGGAGAGAGCCTGATGAGGCAAAGGGGGATGGGCGGGGGAAGGGAACCTCAGCTGAGGCTGAGAGCCCCACATAGCTTTTGTGTGTGTGTGTGCCTGCCTCAAGACCCCTTTTTATTGGGGACACAACTCTGTGACAGGGATGACATAACTTGAGCTCTGCTGAGCCCCACTGAGCTCCGCAGCCCTTGCCCAGGACCTGGGGGCTTGTAATTCAGCCCCGCTGGATTTACTGTCAGCTTGTCTCCTCGGGGCCATTTCGTCTCCCTGGGCCTCAGTTTCCCCTTTGGGAGCCTGAAAGGGGAGGGCTGCCAACATCCTCCCCCTCTCCCTGTTGAGACGGGCATGGAACCTCGGGGCAGAGCTTTGAGCCAGAAATGCTAGTTCGGGCTTATTTCCTGTTTCTCCAAAGATGTGGACCTCCAGACCATGTGGGCCTTGGGACAACTCAGAGGCCACGTGCAGGCCAGCACCCCAAGGCCTTGCAGATGAATTCGTGTCTTGGAGCAGAAGGGTTCCCTTCCCAGGGAATATGGGTTTGTCTATTGGAGACCTCTGGGGAGTGAGGTGGGGGAGTTGGGTGGAGCTGCGCGTGCCAGGTGCCCTGCCCATCGCAACCATGAGCATCTCTCTGCAAGCTCCAGGACCCATGGGACAGATGGTGACTATGCCTGTGCCAGCCTTGGGGATCCTTGTCTCCTTCAGGCACATCTGGGGCCCTTCCTGCCTCCACCCCAGACGGCGCCCCAGCCTCTACCCTCAGCTCCTTGCACTGCAAGTGCTGGTGGCTTGGCCACACTGCGCCCCTCCCGCCTTGGGACTAGGGCCTCTGTCCTGCCCTTCCTTCCCTGCCAACCACTGTGGGCCAGGTGGTGGTGGTGGGTCCTCCTACCCCTCAGTGTCCTGGGGACCGTGGTTGCAAAGAAGGCAGAGAGTCTTGATTGACAGCTGTTATGGGTTCTAACCCCACTCATGTGATTCATGCCAAGACATCTTTGGGCCAAATGTGTACGCACGTTGGACAAAATCAAGTAAGGGGACACAGTTAGCTCTTCTCTGGGACAGGCCCACCAGAGTCCCCAGGCTCTTGTCCTCTGCAAAACCCAGATGCCCCAGCGGGTGGTTTTAAGCATCTGGCGAGCTGGTGGAGGGAGAGGCACTGGGAAATGCTCCATATGGTGTAGGGAGCTGCAGTATTTAGGCCTGGGGCCCCTGCTTGGCCAGCTGGGCACCTGCGGTTTGCCCCCATGTGGTCTGGCCCCATTTGCACCGGCTCGCCTTGGGCTGCCGCGCTCATCGACACCTCCTCCATGCAGCTCATCATCAACCTTGTGTATCCCCTGTTAGGAGCTATCTGGACTTCTGACTTGGATGCCTAGATATGGAACATGCTTGAGTCCCGGCTGGACTTCCTATTGCCAAATCAATATCACTTTAATTCTTTGACCCTGAAGATCCCTCCACACAACTGTGTTTCCAAACCCTGCTCCTCTGGGGCAGGAAGCATTCTAAAAATGAAGTTATAAGTTCAGGATGGGGTTCTTTAAATAAATGAGGAGAGGCCAAATGACCAAGCCCAGGACTTCTGTCACCAATCCCCCTTGCAGACAGGCAGATACCCATGAGCCACCCACCTCTTATGGGGACAGCGGTTCCTAAGTCCTGCCCAGGGTCACCTCTTGGTGATCATCCTCTAATCAGGTGAGTGATCTGGTTTCAGGGACAGGTGGTGGAGGCAGGTGTCAGACACAGGGGGATTGAGAGCTCTCCCCAACAGGGTGGTGTGGCTTCTCTTCCCTTGTCCCAGAAGGCCAGCCAGGACTGCTTGTCTGTGTAAACATCAGCTCTGTTGTCTGGCTTCTGTTGCGCCGTCCCATGGCCTTAGATCACAGTAAAAAGACAGAGAAACTTGTAACTTCCACTTGTTTTGGCTTCTACCTCTATTAAAAATTCCTCATGATCCCATGGTTAGTGCCTAGGGGTGTATGTCCACCAACAATCCCATCTGGGGTTGGTTTGTTTTAAGATGCGTCCTGTAGATACAGTTCCTTTGATTTTTAGGAGAAAGATGGAAATGTGGTGGGCGTGTTGTTGGTAAGATACAAGATGATTGTGCCCTGAGACTCCTGTGGGCCAGAGGGTGACACTGGCTCAGCCTCACAGATGGGATTTGTTCTGTAACAGCCTTACTGAGATAGCATTCCTTTACTATACCGTTCAGTGGCTCAGTGAGGTCAAGTGCATGTTCCGCTGGTTTTCAGTCTATTCAGAGAGTTGTAAAGCCATCACCAAAATCATCTTTGGGATGATGCATCACCCCCCAAAAAGAAGCCACCCCACACCTGAGTGGTCATTCACCCTCTGGCCAGCCCCTAGCAACCAACGTCTAACCTACCTTCTGTCCCTATAGAGCTCTCTGTTCTGCATTTTCATAGAAGTGCAGTCGTTCAATACCAAGCCTGTCGTCCTCAGTGACTGGCTTCTTCTCCTTAGCAGAATCTTTTCAAGGTTCATCCATGCATGAATCAGTACCTCGTTCCTTTGGCTTGCCAAACAATATTCCATTATATGGATAGACCACATTTTATTTATCCATTTATCAGCTGCCAGACATTCCTACTTTTTTATTCCCACTTTTTTGGCTATTGGGAAAATATTGCATGAGCATGTGTGCAAGTGTTTGGGAGGACACGGGTTTCTCATTTGTCTTGGGTCAACACCTGTGAGTGGAATTGCTGGGTCAGGATAAGAGTCTGTGTTTAAGCATTCGAGGGACTGCCAACCCGTTTTTATGAAGCTATTGCACCATTTTGCATTCCCACAAAGAAGTATGTGAGGGTTCCAGTGTCTCCACATCTCACCAACATTTATTATTATCTGCCTTTCTGATTCCAGCTATCCTGGTGGGTATGAAGTGGTACCTCACTGTGGCTTTAGGTTTCCATTTCCCAGATGGCTGATGATGTCAGATATCTTCTCATCTGCTTATATTGCCCATTTGTGTATCTGCTTTGGAGAAATCTCTATTCAAATCCTCTATTTCTTTAAAGATTTTATTTTTGAGTAATCTCTGAACCCAAGGTGGGGCTGAAACTTAGGACCCTGAGATCAAGAGTCACATGCTGCACCAACTGAGCCAGCCTATTTTTTAATTGATCTGTTTGTGTTTTTATTGTTGAATTGTGAAAGCTCTTTATATATTCCAGATACAAGTCAATGGGTTGCCTTTTCACTTCCTTGGTGGTACCTTTTTTTCCCCTAAGATTTTATTTATTTATTTGAGAGAGAGAGAGAGCACAAGAGAGGAGAAGGTCAGAGGAAGAAACAGACTCCCTGCAGAGATGGGAGCCTGATGTGGGACTCGATCTCAGGACTCTGGGATCATGACCTGAGCTGAAGGCAGTTGCTTAACCAACTGAGCCACCTAAGCGCCCCACTTTGGTGGTATCTTTTAAAGCACAAATACTGTTTTGTTTTGTTTTTTAAAATTTTGATGAAATCCAGTATATCAATATTTTTTCTTTGGTTGCCTGTGTTTTTGGTGTCCTAGCTAAGAAACATCACATAACTGAAGGTCACTAAGATTTTGCTTCTGTTTTCTTCTAAGATTTTTATAGTTTTAGCTCTTCTGTTAAGGTCTCTGGTCCATTTTGAGTTAATTTTTTGGATATGGTGTGAGGTAGGGATTCAACCTCATTCTTTTGTATATGAATATCCAGATGTCCCAGACTCAGTTATTGAAAAGACTGTTCTTTCCCCCATTTAATTGTTTTGGCATTCTTGTCAGAACAAGAGATTCTAAGAACCTTCTTGAGTGCGGGACAGTGGCCACTGTGACATGGTCCACAGGTGGCTGGGGGTGCACCCAGCATTGCAGGGCCCTCTGTTGAGTTGTCTCTGCTTTACAAAGCCCTGTGCACTTTACAGGCGGGAATAAGGTGGGTATCTGGGTTGGAAGACCCTTGGGAGGACAGCTGGTTAGAATGGATGATATCAACTTCCTTTTCATGGATATCCCTCTGTGCCTGAGAAGGAAATGCTTCTGGCCAGGGAAGGCTGCAAGCACAGTGCTTGAAGTCTACAAACAGGCAATCTGCCATTGAGTGCCATTCCTCCCTGCTCCTCACTGACCTCCCCAGGAGGACTATATGTGCTACCATATTGGGGAAATCCCAATTGATGCGTATTCTTCCTCTCTTAAAATATCTTGGTTTAGGGGCGCCTAAGCCAAGGTGGCTCAGTCATTTGGGCATCTGCCTTTGGCTCCAGTCATGGTCTCAGGGTCCTGGGATTGAGCCCCTTATTGGGCTCCCTGCTCAGCGGGAAGTCTGCTTCTCTCTCTCCCTCTAACCTTCCCCCCTGCTTGTGTGCTCCCTCTCTCAAATAAATAAGGAAAATATTTAAAAAATATGTATCTTGGTTTGGATGATAAATTATGGAGTCACCTGCTTATAGAGCAAAGACTGAGATTTGCTCCAACAGAGATTACTGAAGTTGCATTTCAAAGGTCCGGATCCCACAAAGCCAGGGCAAGTACACAGGTTGGCAGGATGCACAGCCTGTGTGGGCTTTCCAGGCTGAGAAGCCAGACGTCTGTGGGAGCCTTTGGGATTAGCCCAGATGGAGAACTTACTGGTGTGCTGGCCCGGGCTGCCTGGTTCTACTTTCAAAAGGGTCAGGAGGGCCCGATGTGGCTGTCCCTGTCTGTGCCACCTGGGTATGTCCATCCCACAGTCTCAGAAAGCACAGGATGTACAACTACTTGCCGCTAAATGATGGACAGCTCCAGAGGAACCCCACCCCTCCCCCAACAAGAGGGGAAAGGCACTTCCCCATAGGAGGAAATAATGTGGTTTTGTTTATTTCATTAAGCCAGCCCTCTTCTTTTCTTTTTTTTTTTTTTTCCCAAGATTATATTTATTTGTTTGAGAGAGAGAGCGGGAGACAGAGAATGAAGGGCAGAGGGAGAAGTAGACTCCCCGCTGAGCAGGGTGCCAGATGCAGGCTGGATCCCGGGACCCCGGGATCATGACCTGAGCCAAAGGCAGGTGTTTAACCTACTGAGCTACCCAGGCACCCTGCAACTCTCTCACTCTCATTTTTTTAGTTTTCTTAATTTTTTTGTTGTTGTTGTTTAAGTAATCTCTATGTCCAACATGGGGCTCAATCTCGTGACCCTGAGATTAAGACTCACATGCACCACCAACTGAGCCACCCACGTGTACCCTCAATGTATTTTTTTTTAAGCTGAAACATCATTGACATATAGCATAATATTAATTTCAAGGTGTACAACATAATGATTGCTACCTGTTGTAAAATGATTGCCACCGTAAGTCTAGTTAACATCCATCACCACACTGAGGTCCAGAATTTTTTTTTTCTTCTCGCAGGAACTTTGGAGATCTCCTCTCTTAGCCACTTTCAGAAGTACAGTGCAGTATTGTAAATCATAGTCACCACGCTATGCATGACGTCCTCAGGACTAATTCATCTTATCACTGGAAGTTCGTGCCTTTGGATACCTTTCATCCACCCCCTCCCCTCCCCAGGACACTGTTAATCTACACACCTAACTAATGCAAAACCAGCTAGCTATACCTTGGTGAAGAAAAAAAAAATCCAGATGGAGTACCACAAAAGAGAGAGAACTAATTTAATTCCTCTATGGGGAAGGATAAGAATATGCAGCACCCCCCACCCCCGGGGCCCCAAGGGGGTGGGCGTTCGCTCCTGAGAGCCCTGTGAATGAATGAATGATCATCTGAATGAGAGCAGAAGTTTTCATACCACTTATCGTTTAGGTGCAAACCAAAGAATCACATGACAAAATGCAAGTGTTGCCTTATGCTCTCTAATTGTGTAGCTTTTACACTGGGGGGAGACTGCAGAAAAATCCCCAATCACAAGGGGAGCAGGAGAGGGCTTCCTGGAGGAGGTGACAGGAAAGCTGTATTGGGAGGAGGTGGAGGAAGAGGAGGGAGCTTCCAGGCAACGGGCACTTTGTAAAACAAGTACTGAGGCCGTGAGGGTGTGGGGGAAAGGAGGTGAGGCCCGGATTATACAGGTTTCCAGTGCTTTGATAAGGAATGTGAATTTTAGCCTTTGGTTAGTGATTCCCAAATCAGGGTTCCAGGAACAGATTCATGAGATGCTCCTGGGATAAAGGGTTCCACAGTCATACAAGCTGGGGAGACCTCACAGCCAGCTTCTCTTGCCCAAATCTCCACCTTAGAGACTTACAAAACATATTAACATAGTAAAGGCCCTGAGAAGTCCTGCAGCAAACACCTTTTGACTAATGATTTGGGGTTTCCCTGAAACCATTCTGTAGCCTTTGTACTGCACAGGAAGCATAGCTCAGGCACTAGGGAGCCACTGTAGGCTTCAGGGCAAGAGAGTGACAGAGTCAGACATCCCCACAGTGCTGGGGGCAGGGAGTTCACGAAGTGGCTGATCACACTGGCTAAGTCAGAAGATCCATCTTGGTAGCTACCTGGATGTCTGGGAAGGACCCAGCAAAATCCCTCGATGGGGAAGAAGCTGACCACAGAAAGCAGGAGAGATAAGCGAGAGCCTCGGGGCTCTTCTGATGCAACATCCCAGAGCTTCCCTACTCTGGACGCTGACAGTGGCTACGGTCCCCTGGGATGTTTGGAGGCATGGAAAGGAGCATCTGAAGGGTTTCATCCTGCCCGTGTGTATTTACATTAAAATCACTGCAGGTCCTGTGTCCTGCAAGGGACACCTGCTTCCCACAGAGCACATCTTGCCCTTCTTTCCTTTTCAAGAAGAGGGAAAACAGATCAAAACCAATACACCCCCCAGACCACCCCAGCCCCCCTAAATTCTTAAGCAGCACGGAGAGGACTGGATCACCCCTGGGATCATCAAAACTAGCACTCATAACACTTCTTCTGTCCTGCACAGCGAGGCTTTCTGCATTGTTCTACTCACTGGTTTCTGTTCTTTTTTTTTTTTTTTTAAGATTTTATTTATTTATTTGACAGACATCACAAGTATGCGGCGGGGTGGGGGAGCAGGCTCTCTGCTGAACAGAGAGCCCGATGCGGGGCTCAATCCCAGGACCCTGGGGTCATGACCTGAGCTGAAAGCAGAGGCTTTAACCCACTGAGCCACCCAGGCACCCCTGTTCTTAGTCGGGGCAACTTCCTTCAATGCTGCTCTAGCTATAAAGTCTCGGGAGAAGGGCCTCGCATGCAGATGGCTTACCACTCAGGATTTTCCATCCTCTTCTCTGTAAGGCCACCTGTGGACCCTCTTCCTGCCTGGGTGTGGAAGCCTGCAGAGAAAGAGGACCCCTCGGCCCCACACACTCCCAGGAGGGGAGAACTCAGGCTCGCTGCCGCAGCCACTCATCCATCCATCCATCCTGTGTTTACTGTGGTCTGTGCTCTGAGCTCTGTACTTGTATTGGGGGTAAATGGTGAGCATTCGTGAGCCTCCAGCATGACAGAGCCATGCCCCGCCATGCAGGGAGACACAGCCAAGTCCCGGTCCCACCTGGAGAGGCTGGAGGCCGGAGGCCCTGCAAGGCTGATGCTGGAGCAGAGATTTTAGCAGAGAAGTAGGAAGGGGGGTTGGGCTCTTCTGGGCAGGGGTGCTTTGGGGACCAGGGGTGGGGAACCCCACGAGTGCAAATGCATGGAAGCCTGACTGAGCATGGTGGCTTAGGGAGCAGAGAGTGGTTTGATTTGACCAGAGCTTGCTCTTTGGAAGGGTGCATGGAAGGAGATGAGGCAGAGAGGTGGGGAGTCCGGGCCCCTGGGGATGGGGCGCTGGATCTCCACGCTAGGGAGTGTGGCTCTTCTCCAGTGGCTGTCTGTGGGAAGCCACGGAGGGGTCTCAGACAAGGTCATTGTGAGCCGGTGGCCCTGAGATGGGTAAAACAAGAAATGAAGGAGGGACTGGGGTGATGTCAGCACCAGAGAGGGTAAAGAGAAGCTTCCACGGCGAAAGGAGGGATGGGTGTGTGGCGGGGGAATAGCCAGAGCCGCTGGGCAGAGATGAGCACCAGAGCCTACGTCTGAGGGCCCCACGGAGAGGTCTATGTGGAGACAGACACTCCCCTCTGTGAATAGTAAAGGAATGGGAGCCACATCAATGTCTACAATAAGGGAGAATGGTCAAGTACATCATAGGGCAGAGTATGGAGCCGTGAAATGTTACGACAAAGAACGCCTGTGGCACTCACAACCGTGTGGAGTGTGGGTCTCACCAACTCGAAGGGACACCCCCCCCCCCCCCGCCGCCCCGCCTAGGCAGAGCCACAGCTCCTCCCCCACCCGGAGGCCATGATTTCCTCTTAGGGTTTCCTGATGGGACAGAGATAGGAGGTGGGGGGACCCCTCTGGGCTGCAGATGCTTCCCTCCCCTGGGGGCACAGGGAGGAAAACAGGATCCCCCTCCCCCCACCCCGGCCCATTATCAAAACTCCTCCCTCCACACATGGCCACAGCTCTTCAGGTCAAGAGGCTGGGAGCAAATGTCCAAAAATGGAAATATTTGTGCTAGGTCAGTAGGGTTGTGGGTGGGTCTTACTCCTAAAATTTCCTGGAATAATATATTGCCTTTTTTATAATAATATCGATGCTTTTGTGGGCATGGCTGCCCCTGGCTCTGGGGTTACTTTCTCCTACATCAAGTGGCTCTGGGAACCAGGTGTAGTCGGCACCACCCCAAGAAGTTGCAGGAGATTGTTTGGAGAGAGCCCACAGGGAGCAAACCACCCATCCGTGGCAAGGTTCAGAGGAAGGGCCCAGAAAAACGTCCTCGCGTGAACACATTCCAGATGGGCCCATGCTGCTCTCAGGTAGACACGGAGAATGTGCCCATTCCAGGCTCTGGGCTCATCCAGCCCCAGAGTGGAGGTGGGCATGACTCCTGGGGCCCTGGAAGTCTAGGGCAGGCTGGGCGAGGAAACTGAGGCAGGACCAGTATTTCCGTTTTTGGACATTTGCTTCCTGCCTGCTGATGTGAAGAGCTGTGGGCATGTGTGAAGGGATGAATTTTGATAAAGGGGGAGGGTCTGTTTTCCTGCCTGAGCTTCCTTTTCCCACAGGTCAGCAAAACATGGAGGATCCATACCCCAGGGGAGAAAAGGATCTGCATCTCGGAGGGCTCCTCCCACCCCCCAGCCTTGCCCCCTCGAAAATGGAAAGGTGGGCTCCAGGAGGGAAGGCGCTGTAGCTCCGTTCCTGGGTAGGGAGAGCCCCTGGAGATGGGGAGACCCACACTCCATGTGACTGTGGATGGGACACAACCCCTTGCTGTGAACCCCGTCTCCCAGGACTTGTTTTCCAGGCTGTGGGCACAAGTGCAGCCACAGAGGTCCCGCCACAGAGGTCCCACCACAGAGGTCCCGCCCATGTCAGAACATACTCAGCTTTAGGGACTGTGCCCCTGGTGGGGAGGTGGTCAGGGGCACCCCAGTTGGCCTCGTTCTGATGGGGGCAGGGAGTGTGGGACTCAGCTCAGGAATATAAGCCTGTCTCCTGGTCTCTTCCTAACAGATTGTTACCAGGCTTTCTGTTAGGGGACACTTCTCTCTGGGGGGACTGCCCACCCCCCACAAGCACCCTCCCAGTGGGTCACGGCGGTCCCAGGAGGCTCCTGGCTCAGGACTCAGCACACCTGAGAGCCAGTCCTGGCCTGTCTCCCACCGAGCCTCGGTTTCCCATCCTGCAAACCCTGACCTCCCAGGGTGGGCATAGAATTTCCAAGGGAAAGGGGAGGGAGATGAAGGCTCCCAGCTGGCAGGTCACTGTCATGGGCCACCGGAGTCCCTCAGGCCCCTGGGAAGGACTTCATGTCACCATCCATGTGGCCTCCTTAGGGTGTAGGCTCAGGGAGCTTGGGGAGGGGAAACCAGCCTTTGAAAAGCCCTGGCCTTGGGTTTGGGGGTTGTTCTCCCCACACACTTATTTATTTATTTTTATTTAACTTCCGTTGGCCAACATAAGAGCATATTGTTAGTCTCAGAGGTAGTGTTCAATAATTCATCAGTTGCCTGTAATACCCGGTGCTCATCACAGCACGTCAGGGCCCCGTTTATGACCCGGATGAACGTCTCTGGGATTTCCTGAGGCCCGGGCTCATGTCAGGAGTGAGGAGCCAACACCTCTTGAAATCTGTTTTATGAGAAAACAGCCAGTCCAGGCAGAGGCTGGGGTTGGGAGGGGGTGGGCTGCATTTGAAGCCACGCCCCTTGGCTGACTCTCCGTTTGCCTCATGACACCTGTTTCTTCTAAAACAGCACCTGTTCTTTCTTGAGAACATCTTTTCAGTCAGCTTTGTTTCATCATTGTTGTCCTCTCGAGATGAAGGGCGTCTCTGGAGAGGATACTCTGCCCCGGGGACAGGGCGAAGTGTGTGGCCCTTTGTACAAGCACGCGGACGTGCACCCATGGCCAGCGTCTAGTTCCAGAACTGGGTCATCGCCCTGAAGGGAAATCAAGCACCTTTTGCAGTGACTCCCCCATTTCCCCTCCCCGACCCCTGCCAACCCCTGAATCCATCCCTGAAGAATTTCCCTCTTCTGGACACTTTGCAAATGGGTCCCTGCGATATTGGACCTTTCGTGTCCTCTCCTTTTTCACTCAGCAGAATGTTCTAGAGGTCTGTCTCATTGTGGGGGCTGAATAATATTCCGTCGTAGGGGTTAGACGGAATATTATCATCCGGGGAGTGGCCTTCAGCTTGTTTCTGCCAGATCTACACTGGTGTGCACCCCACTTCCCTCCTCGCCCCCTTCCCTCCCTGCCCCCCCTTCCGGTCCCCCCCTTCCCCCCCTTCCCGCCCCCCCCCCCCCCCGTTTGCCAGCTTGATTCACCTTACTTCCAGGCTGCCCTGAACCACAGCTGACATTGACATTCAGCTTTATGACTTACCCACTCCGGGGCGGTTGAGGGGGGCCTCTTGCCCACGAGGCCTCAGAGGAAGGAGATGGGGAGCAGGAGCAAAGTCCCAGGGGTAGAGACAGTTCCCAACCCACCATGGCCCCGCTGGGCTTGTCCATCCATCATCCTGAGTCTGGGCTCTCTTTTCCCTCCCACACCCCTCTGGGAGTCAAGGTCTCATTTCCTGCCCCCTGGGAGGGAAGGGGACTTAGAATTTACTGATACTATGGGGTGAGCACAGCTCCTGTTAGGCACAGTGGGACCCCAGGATGCCACCAGCTGTGGCCCAGTCACTCCCCCAACCTTTAGAGCTGGGCTGGGCCCTCACAGGCTCCTTGCTTCTGGCCACCAGTGCAGTATCCACATGCCCGTCAGGTCCCTACCTCTTCTAGGTCATATGTCTCTGTCCCCTTCCCCCCACTAGTCCCCTTCACTTGAGCAGGAGGAAGGAGCAGGCAGGGTCTCCAACTTGGACCTCTTGCCACTCTTAGAGCAAAACCTCTGGACCAGCATGCAGACCGTTTTCAGAAGAACCGATGCAGTGGGGCGCCTGGGTGGCTCAGTGGGTTAGGACCTCTGTCTTGGGCTCAGGTCATGATCCCAGAGTCCTGGGATCGAGCCCTACATTGGGCTCTCTGCTCGGCGGGGAGCCTGCTTCCCCCTCTTTCTCTGCCTGCCTTTCTGCCTACTTGTGATCTCTGTCACATAAATAAATAAAATCTTTAAAAAAAGAAAAAAAACCGATATGAAACAAAGAAACCAAAAGCCCTGGGAAGTTGACCTTTTTTTTTTTTTTTTTTTTTTTTTTTTAGTTCCTTCCCACCTTAACATTCCCACCCTAACAACCCCTTTAGGGTTGGTGGGTGCCTCTGATCGGGAGTTGGGGTGCTTGCTGGCCCCAAAGATCTCACTGGGGCTCCATCCCCGCTAGCTGTGTGGCCTGGGGCAGACATGCCAGTCTCTCTGGGCCTCAGCCTCCCGTCATAGAAACCTCAGCCCCACAGGCCGTGTGCTGAAACAGACTTCTCCGGGAAGACCCCGGGGTAGTGTAAAACCCCAAAATAGGAGTCTCTGCTGAGGTCAGGCTGCGTCACTGAGAGACTTCAGGTGAAGACTGCACCGCCCTCAGGAAGCCCCTGGCTTCCCCACGGGAGAGGGAGCGTGCCAACTGATTAAAGAAATCCAGGCCAGGGCATCAATCACCCTTTGGAGCATAATTCCTCTGGCCACTGCCCTTATGGGACCATACAGGGTGCTTTCAAGGTCCTTATTAACTGGGCACCCTCTGCACATGTCCCTTTAGGTTTTAATCTCCCAGTAAGAGGGCCTTGCTGTGTGCCCTCCAGCCTTGCCGGTAGAGGATGGGGAAGGCAAGAGCACGAAGCCCCCCACCAAGCTCATGCAGTCTCTGCATTCCCCTCAGTCCTAAAGCAAGAGCCAGCTGCTGGTTTGTTGTCTGTCCCACCCCCCCACCCCTTCCAGCTGAAAGGGGTCAGTCAAAGACACTTCCTAATGATCTCTTTGATCATAGCAACTTAGATGGGTCGAGTCAATGCGTGAGGGCTGGCAGGGGTCAGAGCCCAGGTTCCGTTCAGTGACAGACGCTCAGGGAGGTCGGAGCCTCTGATTTTTTCAAGCGAGGAATCACGACTTTTAGGTGACATTGTGCCCGATGTCATAGCAGTCGCAGATTACAGTCTTCCCTGCCTCTCCCCTAAGGGCTGCCCCAGCTTCTTCCTGCTGCTAGTAGCCTCCATGCCCTCAGGGAGCTTCCCCCATCTCCAGAGCTGTCTTTTCTCTCTCAAGTTGTGGTTGGTTACCTGCCTGACTTTGGCACCCTCATTACCATTGGGACCTCCATGGGTTTACCTGAGATCTTTGCATTATTGCTGGTTTTTCTCAGACCTTCCCTTCTCTTCCCTCCCTCTGCCCAGTCACCTCCCAAATCCTTCTGCAGCCTGGGTTCGATGGTAGTATTTCCTACGCTGTGAGAGGCCCACTTGCCGTGGGGCAGGGACAGAAGGCTTCAGGTGATGCACGAGTACCCAGAAATTGGAGCCGAGTGGGGATGGGGCACCAGCGCATCTCCTGAGGGCTTCATGGAAGTGGTTAACCTCTTATGGGTTAACACTGTGGATATTAGGTAAAGCTCTTCTCCTCTGAACTTGCTGCTCTCCACTATCTTCTCTGCCCCATATCCAGGTCCCCAGTCTCCTCCCACATGCAGAGACTCCCTCCCTGTCCCCAGACTCATCCTCCCAACCCCTTAGCAAGGGTACATGCACTTCCCTCAGCCTTGTCTGCCCTTCCTCCCACTCTCTCTGCTATCAGACATCCCCCAAGGCTCTCAACATCCACAGGATGGAATCTGCCGCCCATAGGAGACGAATGGGCCGGGAACACTGCGGGCCACCCTGGAGAAGGGTGCTTACCTCGTGGAAGGAGACAGGACATGACTTATCCACTGGGGATCGGGGAGGGGAATGAGCTCAGCTGCGGCCCCTTTAATACAAATAAACATTTCTGCCATCTACTCCCTGCGTGGCCTTGGGCAAGTCCCATACCCCTTTGGAGCTCCTGCTCCTGTTTCCTCTTCCAGAAAATGGAAATCAAAGGCCGAACTTGCAGGACTGCCTAAGGATTAGAGGTGACGTGTTTAAAGCACGAAGCTCCGGGGCACCTGGGTGGCCCCATGGGCTAAAGCATCAGACTCCTGATCTCAGCTCAGGTCTTGATCTCAGGGTCATGAGTTTGAGCCCTGTGTTGGACTCCACGCTCGGCGTGGAGCCCACTTGAAAAATAAAGCATTTAACTCACCGCTCAGTTCATAAATAGGAGCTGCTGTCACCCAGTCTCCTGCTTTTTGGGAACCAGAGTCTCCCCTGCAATATGACAGGAGCTGGCATTCTGGACTTCCTGTCCGGCTCCATTCACCTGGGCAGCTGCCTTCGCCTCCTTGAGCCTTTGTTTCCTCATCCGAGAAAGGGGGAAAAAATAAAGCCCGCTTCTCAGAGATCTTATGAAGACCGGCTCTCAGCAAATGTTTCTGGAGCCTACAAACAGGAGAGGGTACATAAATCAACACAACAATAAAAATTCCCTGACCTGATGGGGCTCCCATGTAGCAAGGAGACAGACCATAAATCAAGACTATAATAAATAAATCCTAGAGTATTTTATAAGCTGACAGGTGCTGTAGAAGAGAGGAAAAGCAGCTGGGGGCACTTGGGGTATGGAATGTGCAAGTGGAAGTACTATTTGGGGGGCGGATGAGCTTGGAGGGGGGTCCCACTGGGAAGGGGATGTTCGAGCCCAGGCTGAAAGTAGAACAGAGACGAGTCAAGAGTCAGGAGGATTTCGGGGTGGGACATGGGGTCCAGGCAAAGCAGAAAATCCTAATGGCTGGTGATTTGATTTACCTCGTCGCTTTCCCAGACTCCCCGTCCGACTGAGGACCTGCTCCGGGCTGGACCCTGTGTAGCAAAGAGACAGATTATAGCAGCTAATGGCTTTCTTTTCTTTCCTTCTTCTTCTTTTTTTTTTTTTTTTTTTCCTGTGGTGGGCAACTGAGTTTTTTTTTCATGACAGCTTCGTTGAGATATGATTCCCATGCCATCCATACAGTGTACCCATTTCCAGTGTACAGTTCAGTGGTTTGGGGGTATTCCCAGAATTGCACAACCCTTTACCACAGCCAGTTTGAGACGATTCATCATCTCTAAAAGAAATTCCCTGTTCTTGACCCAGTGCCCCCTCACCTCCCACCCCATCCCCAGCCCCTGACAACTGCTACCCTGCTTTCTGTCTATAGAGATTTCTGTGTTCTGGACTTTGATATGAATGGAAACCCACAGTAGGCAGCCTTTTGTGACTGGTATTTTCACTGAAACTATTATTTACAAGGTTCATCCAGGAGGTAGCAAGAATCAGTGCTTTATTCCTTTTTTAGGGCTGAATGATACTCTCTTTTCTTTATCTACTTGTCCGGTGACGTTTGTCTATAGTCTGAGACTCATGAATAATGCTATTACGAGCGTCCACTGGCAGATTTTTTGGTAGAGATATATTTTATTTCTCCTGGGCAGACACCCAGGGGTGGAATTGCTGGGTCATAGGGTAACTCTCTGTTTAATCGTTCAAGGAAACTTCCAGACCCGTTCCCCAGAGGGCTGCACCAATTTTCTGTTCCCACCAGCAGGGGACGCGAGTTTCCAATTATGCCACGTTGCGCCGCCACCTGTTATTATCTGACTTCTACAATCTAACCATTCTAGGGGTAGTGTGGGGGAGGGCCCACTGTGGTTTTAGCTCGCAGATTTCCAGGGCTTGCTGCGGGTGGCCGCTGTCAACACCTTGGCGTGTGTTCATCCATCCGGTCATCCCAACAACCCTTCCCAGGTAGGTGCGATTGTCATCCTCACTCTCTAGATGAGCACACTGAGGCCCTAAGATGTCCACGGGTAGCAGAGCTGTGATGCGAATCCAGGCAGTCTCCATCCTGAGCCCATGATTTTGACCGTGCTCAGAAACCTTACCGCGTGGGAGACATGCCCTTGAACTCCATAGGAGCTCTGCAGGGCATGTGCGGAAAAACTGGGGGCGGCTCTGGGTTGGGGGCAACAGCTGACTGGGCCTGGGAGGGTGAGTAGGAGTGTTTCCAGTGGTTGGGGGAATGGAAGGACACTGCAGGGGTAGAAGGGCAGGCAGAGGCTGGGAAGAGCAGAGGTCTGGCTCTGGGGATCCTGGCGGAAACAGCTCACGCCTACCACCTCCTCCACCGAAGTCCTTCAGTCTTCTGTTATCCGCTTCAGCACGGTAATTTTAGATCAGATATTTCAGTTCTGAATAGAAGCCAGTATGTGCTGTGAATTATACCCTCCAGGGTCCACTTGATTAAAAACAAACAAACTTGATATTTGAACACCTCCTAGCATATGGAGGATGTGTGCCCGTGTATTGCCTGCGCAGACTCCTCCAAAGGGACACATTCCACCCGCCTCCCACCCCGGAGGGCTTCCTGGAGTGAGTGTGGTGGGCATGGAAGAAAGGACTCGTCCCACCTTGGAGGGTGGGTCAGTCCCCCAGTGCTGCCATGCCTTTGCCCAGGTGAGCATCCCACTCAGGTGTGTTTAAAGCTAAGTGAGGGGGGCGCCTGGGTGGCTCAGTTGGTTGGGCGACTGCCTTCAGCTCAGATCATGATCCTGGAGTCCTGGAATCGAGTCCCGCATTGGGCTTCTTGGTTGGCAGGAGTCTGCTTCTCCTTCTCCCTCTGCTGCTCCCCGCTGTTTGTGCTCTTCTGTCCCTCTCTCTCAAATAAATAAATAAAATCTTAAAAAAAATTTTTTTTTAAGCTAGGTGAGACATATTTGGAGGGAGTGTACCCCTCAGTGGATTTTGTCTAGACTGGTCTTCTGTGACTCAGCTGGTGGTGGCTCTGATGGGACCACCAGGGACAGAGTCAGGGTCCTGCAGCTGAACAGGTGGGCTTCCACTTCTTGCTTTCATCTCGTCCCCTCAGCAACCCTGTGCCCATTTCACAGCTGAGGAAACTGAGGCTAGCAGAAGTACCAGCCCACCAGCAGTTCAAGGGTACAGAACCAGCTGACAGGGGGCAGCCCCAGAGGGTGAACCCACATGAGAGGTTTTGAGGAGGGGTTGTAAACCTTCACTTTTTTTTGCCTAGGGGGTGGATTCCTTGCTCCCTGGGACTCATCAGTTCTCCTGAGAAATCTGTAACAGTTAAATTTTGCCCCTTTCCATCCCATCCCCCCCCCCACCAGCCCCCCAAACCCATCCCCCAGTATTTGACTGCCATAGAGGGGCTCTGGGTTTGGGTCCCACTTTTCCCCTTTAGCATCGTTTGCCCTTCCTCCTTCATTTCCTCTTGGCTGTCGATCTCTGTTTCATAAGGCCAGGGCTAACTCCAGCACCAGAATCAGCCACTAAGCCCTTTGCCTAAAAGCTTTAATGAGAAACAGAAAATGAGGAAATGGCTCTCTTGCCAAGTCTGTAAATCAGACCGGGGCTCCCAGCCAAGCCAGGTCTGCGTTCGGAACAAGGAATGTGGAGCCGAAATTCTCCGTGAGCTGCGCTTTCTTCCAGTGCCTCCTGATGCCCACCCCTCCCCTCATACCCACCTTCACCCTCCTGAGCCGTCCAGTCCTCAGAGGGGTGGCCTCTGCCCACCCCAGCCCCTCGCTTCTCTGAGAGGAACAGAAATCCGTGGGAGTGTAAAATCGCCTGACTTCTAACTCTGGGCAACAAATTCCCCTGTTTTAACGACACTCTGCAGGCCAGACAGAACATGTCTGTGGGTCACCTCCAGCCCACGGCTATCATTGTGCAACCTCTAATCTAAAAGTTATACTGGATTTCCTAGCATCAAGTTGGTCAGGTTCAATTTTTTTTTTTCTCCTAAAATCCCTTAACTTATCAGACCTTTGGAGCTGTAGTTCTAGAGTGCAGGGCTGCATCGGGAGGGTTGAACTCTGGTTGTTGATAGCCGTAAAATTAAGGCTTGGAAACATTTTCACCCTCAGGTTCAAGGTTGGAGGCAATGGAACCCCCTCCTGCAGTGGGGCAGGGTGGGGGCTGGCTTTGTGTACAGAGGACCGGTCAGTAGAGGCTGGGCTGGGGACCAGGAAGTGGGGACTCTGAGGTGTGAAGAGGGCAAGCTTTGTCCAAGTCGGTAGGAAACCTGCCATTCAGAAGGGACCATGGACTTGGGGCTCTCGCTCTCAGGACACACGGGATAGGAGAGCTGGGAGCGAAGGCGAGGTGGTGCTAGGGACTGTCAGCCCAGGGGATTGGGGACCATGCCCCAGAAGAAGGCTGGGGGCCCTGGGTCCCAGCTGCCCAGTGTCAGCCTGTCCATCCTAACGTCAGCTAGTTCAGCCAATGGGAGCAGGGGCTTTGAGCCGGAGCTGAGCCCCTGGAGACCCATCTGACCCCATCCTCTGCAGTCAAAAACACAAGGCCCGCAGATAGCCCCTCTTTCTGCTGTCCTCGCTGCTCCAGCATCCCTGTAGATAAAGCCGCTAGAGCACATGGGATCTGCTATGGGAACCTGAGCCTATGGTTTCACCCCTCTTGCCCTGCAAAAAGCCAGCGTGGGGGCGCCTAGCCTGGTGTTGGGGGCTGCCTACCAGTGATGCTGCTTAAACCCACTTAGAATGAGGAAGTACAGATACCTGGATGTAAATCTGCACAGAGCCTTTCCTCCCACACTGCAAACAGGAGGAGAAGAAACGCACGCTTGGGTCTGCGGGTCGGCGGCTTGGTTCTGCGCATGCGCTCCTGAAGCGCGTCTTTTTAGCAGATGTTCCCAGTAGCTTGTCCGGCATCCTCTCCCGGGCCAAGCATCAGGGATGTCATTTAGGATCCTGCTGCGGGAACACCTGGCGTCGATTTGGTTCTGGGGTGTGCTTTAACGGAACTGTTGATTGGTTTTTAGTCCTCGATGTGCTGTGAGTGGCTTCCGTGGTTGGGTTTCCATGCTGACTCGACTCTGTACATTTTGGACACGCATCCAGAAAGGGCATAGAACCTCGAGTCTTGTGTCCTGGACACTTCTCTTGCCCCCTGATGCGGTCATCTCTTTTTGGCTCCTGTTTTCATCCTGCCGTGTCCCAATGCAATGTATTTGGGTAATATGTCTGAAAGCTTTTCTAAAAGGACAGTAGAAAAGAAATTAAGATAGTTTCTCTTCTGTTCTGCAGTGGGGTCGCCCAGTTTCTAGAAGGGCATCACCCCTAACCCAAGGCACTCCCTCCCTTGTGTCTGATTGTCCGAGAAGCAGAACTGGGGATCAGGGTGTCTGCCCAAGGATGGGAGGATGGTATGGGGGGTGATTCTTCTCTCCAAAGGCCCCCAGACCTGTTCACTTTCCCTTGGACAGGAACCCCACCACCACCATCAAGCCAGTTTCTCCAAGCCCTGCCTAGATGTGTTCACGTGACTGACGCTGTCCTCTTCCAGCCTCTGCTAAGAGGATTTGGCCAACCCCCCCCCCCCCCAGGGCCAAAGGGTGCTTATCAAACACAGTCCACCATCCTCACTGATGGCTTTGTTGGGAAGGTGGATGTGGGGGGACCTTTTAAACCTTGAATGGCCACGCACATGAGCAGTTCATTTCTTTCTCCTCCCCACCCCACCCCCATATAACCTGTTCCCATTCTGTCTCTCCCAGGTCAGGATTGGCTGCAGTGAGGGGCAGCTCTGTGAGTGGGGCATGTGCTTGTCTGCCAGTGGAAATCAGTTAGCAGGCAAGGCCCCAACAGGGCAAAAGCATACTTCTGTTCTTACGGCCTGGGAGCAGTAAAGAGTGCTTGGTGTCCGAACAAGCAGCCGTACTTGGTTTGGAGTGACGCCAAACATACCAGGTCTTTTCTGGAGGAAAATCACCAGGGCAGATCGCCGTGGTGCTCCTTCGGAAGAATGCATCTTCTGGCAGCCCTGCGTGGCCCTGTGCTTCCCTCCGCAAATCGACAGTAGATCCTCTCTGCTCAATCTGTGGGGTTTCCCCCTCTTTAACCTGCTGTCCTGGTCATGTGGACTTTATGCCCATGCTTTTCACACATGGCAAATTCTAGGGGAAAAAAAAAAAAAAAAGTGGTTCCAGGCTTACTTGGCCTCTACCTCTCATCTCAGACTGTGTTTAAGTTTGTCTTACTCTTAAAGCCCTGCTCAAATACTGCCTCCACGATAGGACATTTCCCGATCCCCCATATGCAAAAAAGTATGCTCCTGTCCCATGAATTTCCATCGTGCGCTGTGGCACCTCCTTTAGAACAGTCCACCTGGCCTGGCCATGAGCTCCTCGGGGACAGGACCCGGATCTCATCCCTTTGCTCTTCCAGGAGGGCTCAGCCGGGTCGTGACCCTGGAGGGTGGTGGAGGTATCCCCAGGAAGCCTGGGCTAGTGTGCAGCTCTATCTGCTGGCACCCCGAGACAGTTTCTGCATTTAGGAGCAAGAAGTCCCCCAAAGTGGGAAGAGGACACATTTGGAGGGTGCACTAGAAAAAAAAAAAGACAGGATCTTTGGATGGTAGCCTGTGTTTGTTTGACCACAGAGTAAGACGAGCCCCTAGGAGCCTGCCTGACTTTGGATTTGAACCCCAGCCTCCCTAATACTTCAAGTCTCCCAGCTTATCCAGTGGGATCTAATATCTACCTGTGGGTCTTATCTGTTCAACACCGTGGGAAGGCCAGCTGCCCCAGCCTGCGGGGAGCACGTCCAGGTTACAGGGGGCTCCACACTCTGTGTAAACATGGAGAATACTTGATTTCAGAGTATAGCCTGCATCAGAAAAACAGACATCATTCCAGCTTGTACATGAACTCGCCGGCAAGCCAGCCCGTGCCTCCTCCCTGCGCCAGAGGAGCAACGGGACACACGGAGAGGTGACCTGCTCATGGCCAAACCTCCCCCACCCCCCCAGCCAGTCAAATGTGGAGCTCCTGTCAGCTTAATTACAGAAAACGTACTTCACGGCGGCAGCCGACATCTGGACAGCATCAAACGACTCGGAGCGAATGCCATCGGGTGTTTCCAAGCAGATCGAGATTGTCCTGATTTATATTCCAGCAAAATCGTCAGATAATAATTTGGCCATCGGAAAAAATTCTGGCCTGACCACGGCTGAGTTTTGTCTGATAGCAAATGGACTGCTTCCCACGCAGACCCAAACACATTCTGAGCAGGGTCTGAGATACATACGGTGCCAGACTTGGTTTCAGCAAACATCAAGTGCCCACCCCATTCCAGGCCTGGACAGAATGCCTGCAAAGCTGGGTAAACAGAGCCCAGCCGAGCTGATATGGCTGGGAAGTCTGGCACCCTGACTCCTCGCTCCAAAACGGGTCACTAAAGCCTTGCAGGAGGGCGGGACCCCCCACTCCCTGTGAGACTCAGAAAAGTCTTTATGGACAGAGAGACATCTGCTCTGGGCCAACGGTAGCTTTTGATGCTGACAAGCTCAGAACAAGGAAGGAAGATGGGGCACCTGAGTGGCTTAGTCATTAAGCGTCTGCCTTTGGCTCAGGTCATGATCTCAGGGTCCTGGGATCAAGCCCTACATCAGGCTCCCTGCTCAGTGGGAAGCCTGCTTCTCCCTCTCCCTCTCCCCCTGCTTGTGTTTGCTCTCTCGCTGTGTATCTCTCTGTCAAGTAAATAAATCTTGAAAGAAAGGAAAAAAGAAAGAAAGAAAACAGGGAAGGAAGAGGCTTCTGGGGAGGTTGGAAAAGCTCCGTGTGGCTGCATCATGGGTCCGGAGCAGGGCGTTCTTTGGGTTCTAGAAGAAGCTGGAAGTGGGTGGGGCATCAGACGGAGAGGGACCCGGGGACTAGTCACAGTGATGGATGATTGAAGAGGGTTGGAGGAAAGCATCCCCTCAGGGGTAGGGTGGGAAAGGGCCTGCAAGGGTCAGATGGGAAGCCCATCGAGAGGAGACTGTAAAGGGAAGTGTGCGTGAAAGAGACACACACATGGGGGCCAGCTTGGAGGATGGCAAGGAGGGGGAGAAGAGATGTGGGATGATGGACCCCAGCAGCCTGGAGAGGCTGAATGTGCAGGGGCTCAGAGTACAAGTGACGAGTGCGCTGGGGAACAAAGGAGGTGGTGCCCACAATGGGGTGCAGAGGGCAGGGACAGCAAGCAGGGCTGGGAGCACCCCTGCAGCCTGCAGAGATCGGAAGCACCCCTCTGGAGCCGGCTAGGGGCGGAAGAGAGGAATCAGCCCCAGCCCTGTTGCCCGCTGCATGGGACTCAGAGGCAGGGAGGGGAGATGGACCCTTATCGGATGCGGATGCCCTACCTCTTGGATGGAGGGAGGGAGCCGGCTGGGAGGGTCCAGGGAAGCAGATGGTGCCAGTACTGTGACGATCATGTCACAAGTTGCTCAGAGTGATCCAGCTGGCAAGAGCAGGAGTGGCGTTCTAACCCTGTGTGTCTGCGTCCAGAGCCCTTGCTTCCCCTCCTGCCTCACTCCGCCCAGCCAGAGGGACCCAGGCTCCACTCTTGATGAGCCCTAGTGCGATGGGGACCCCAGAGGAGCCTGGCCTGTTGGGCTCCCATGCAGAGTGAGGAGGGGCGTGTCTCTGGGCGGGGTTGGGGGGGGGGGGAAGGTGAGGACAGAGCCAGGCTTGGAGGAGTGACTTTCCAGGGGGGAGAACAGGGAACCCAAGGGGCTGCCCCAAAACGCCAAGAGGACTTTAAGCCATTGAGGAGGGCAAGGTGTCCCTGAACACCTGGGCAGCCGCCAAGTGGCCAGTGGACAAAGCCCAGCCGTGCAGTAGAGATGGGCAGGCAGTGAAGTAGGTCCTGGGCCACAACCTGACACCTGCCAGAAGGCTTGTAACTCGGTCCAGAGCCCTCCAGGGGACACAGGGGACACAGGGAAGCACCTGGTCAGATCCAGCATGTGTGAGCGTGGCGGGGTAGTGGGGAGCATGGGGAAGCTGAACCAGAGCTTGTGGAACCTGGGGCTCTCACAAAAGGCTCCCCACGCCTGCCGTGGCCACAGGTGCCCCCACCCTGCACATCAAAGGACAGCCTCACTCTCCCACACTGTCTGCCCCAACGGGGTTTCCTGCAAGCAGCTGGATCACAGCTATTTATCTAATGTTCTTGGACGGAGTCCCAAGAAAACAGTTTTGCTCATTTGCAAAGAAAAATAACACAAAGCAGTGTTGCAGAGCCCACCCCCTGCAAAGAGGAATTGTAAAGAGATTGTTATGGTCCCTGCGGTTTAGGGCTTCATTGATTTGTCTGCTTGGGCATCTGTTTATTGGCTGCACTGGATGGTCCCTGTTGCTCAATAAGCCCAGGCTGTCTTTACAAGGGGTGTGGAAGGAAGCAGTCCCCAGGGGGGCTCCCAAGCCGGCAGTCAGCACAACGGTATGGGACGACAGGGCCAGTCACGGAGAAGCCTGGGTCCCGGGCAGCTCCGTGAGCTCACGCTGGAATCCTAGCCATTGGCGTCCTGCACGGAGTGATGGAGTGACGGGGCTCCCAGCAGGGCCCATCACCAGTCTGAGGGGCTGGGGTGCCTTTTAGAGATCCAGGTGCCAGAGGCCCAACCCCCAGACTCAGTGGCTCGGTCACTGGGGTGGGACAGGGAAAGCTGTCCCAGTGATTTTGCTAATTAAAGGTGTAACTGCTGGATCACATGATTCCCACAGGCCTCCTGCCCACCCCCCACCCCCCACCCCACCCCCACCCCCTGCCATTCTAGAATGGTAATCTAGTGTCTTTTGGCATTAGAGTTGGGCGAGGCAGGACCACACAGAGAGCTTGTGAGGAATGGGTATGACCCTTGCACTACCACGTGACATGACCCCTGCATTTCAGGGGCCACGATGGTGTTCTCTCCACCCTTTGTGGGCTTACCCTGTCCTTAGCTCGCCATCCTGGGGACCTGCACCTGCCATCCCATGAACAAGAAGTTTCCCATCTTGGAAATTAAAAAGCAGGTATCAGGGTGTTCAAAGACAAACCAAGGGCCTCTCTCCAAGGGTGGGGGGCACAGTGGGCAGGTTTGCATTTCTTGGACTCAGAAAGGGTGTGTGTGTACACGGGAGGGACAAAAGCTGGGACACGGCCCAGAAAACAGGCCCAGGGATGGCAGAAATGTGCAGAAGAGTGCACTTGGCTTTTAAAAGCCTCTTTGGCACAAGGAGAACGAAGAGCCAGACGTGGCTAGGGACCCCAGACATAGGATTAGCTGGCAGTGGTGGGAGCAGAGGATGGGGAACAGAAGATGCTCAGGGCCTTGGCATGAGCAGCTGAGGGACAGCAGTGCAGAGGGATGTGGAAAACAGAGTGCGGGGACAGGGGGGGACGGTTGTGAGAGGAATGGTCTCTGTCACGGAGCAGGCGTGAAGAAAAGCATGGGATGAATCCCAACACATGAATTCAATCTTTAGAGCCACATGAGCTGGGCCCAGAGCATGGAAAGAACTGGTTCATGTGACCGTAGAAATAGGGTCTTGGGGTGGGTGACCCCAGGAAGGGATGGACCATCAGACGCATCCCCATTTTCAGAAGATACTAGAAACCCCAGGTGACTGAGCCGGTTGGGGACATGGGGCCGCTGTCTAGAGCAGATGAGGAAGCAGAGGGCCCGTGAGCTCTGTGACCTGCTGACAGCATCAAAGTGTGCCAGGTACCAGCCAGTCACCGAGCATGTCTCCTGCATAACTGTTTAATCCTGGTGCATTTGGACTTGAGACAGATAGACAAAATATCCAGGTTTTTTGTCTGAGAAGGAGACGTTTGGACCAGAGTCGGGCAGGGAGTGTGGTTGATTGGTTCAAGTCACAGCCAGTGAGAACAGTGATTGGCCCCAAATAGGAGTCAGTAAACACTGAATGAATGAATGAATGAATGAGCCCCTACGGGCCAAGAGGTAGCTTTCTTCTCTGGGATGGTGGGTTCTATACTTAAGCCTATCCTGTTAATTGTTTCTAACAATTCCAAGACATAAAAGGTGTCCAGTGATCCCATTTGCAGAGGATGATAGTAACTGTATCAAAGGACAGAATTAAAATGTAACCAAACCATGATAAACTGTAACTGTAGGTAGAGGACTGAGGTACCTCCAGGCTACACCCCATCCTAGAGGCTCCTACCCTTCCCCTTCCTTGGGTGTATGGCAGAGCTGTGATTCAAACCCTCATCCGTCCGGTTCCAGACTCAGCCCCCCTCCATTCCCTGGGGTTCTGGATAGAAATGGGACTGTGGTCACTACCTAACAGCCCCCAGGCAGGGACAGGAGGAGTGACCCTGAAGACTTGTCCTGAGCCATCTGGCTATGAGTTGGAGAAGGGGACCCTTCCCATCTCCATGTCCATGTGACACCGCCTTATGTCACCTAGAAGGAGCGGGACCCGGGAAGCTTCCTTGCTGCCGGTCATAATGACCCTACAGCCCCAGGAGAGGAAGAAGGACGCCTTTGTGTAGAAATCAAAACTCTTTTATCTCCCACTCTGTATCTCCTAGACGGTGCCCATAGCTCCCTGTGTTATTTCAGCTTGTGGTTTGCAGAGAGACTTATAGAGTGAGGTGGTGGGAAGACCCCTGGAGGGAAGGCAGGAGTCAGGATGGGGAGGCCGCCTGGCACCAGCCAGTGGAGGGACCCATGCCAAGTAGCTAATCTCTCTGGACCTCACTCCCCCCACCCCCCACCGAAGAGGACAGTGGAGCTAGTGCACATGGGAGAATGCGCCCATGTCTTGGGGGCGGCTGGGGCTCCCCAAGGGGATGAGGGTCCCACTCGAAGTGGGTGACCCCAGGAGTGGAGTGGAGAGCAGTCAAGGTTGGTGACACGGAGGGACAGGGGAAGGTGTGAAGTGGAAGTTCCAAGGGAGACTGCCGGAGGAAAGGCAGAGAATTGGGGACAAGAGTCATATAGGGAAGAAACATGCACACAGGGGATGTGGGATGCAGGAAAATCCAAGGGCATCTGTTTATGTGTTCCTCAGGCCCCTTGTACCCACATTTCCACCAGGGCAGCATCTCGAAGCAAGGACACAAGAGCACTAATTCAATATCAAAGGATAGGAATTCCACATTAAAAAAAGCCCATGTTCAGATCTCTTTCAGCCCTACCAGCTGTTCCAAGAGATCGGTCTCAGTTTGGTTCTACTCTGTCTTTGATGCTCCTCTAATATGTTTTAATCTCCCTTTTTGCAAACTGTTCAGACCTTAGGCTCAGTGCTTTCAGGCAAAGGTTTCGGCTGGAACTCTGTTGGATGATGTAGGTTTCACTGTGTATTATTTTAACAATAACCATCTTACAGCACCGAAGGCCGGTTTTCCTTTTGTGATAGTGGTTGTAATGGAATTTTCATTTCCAAATGCATTTCTTTCAGTAAGAAAACTTAGTTTAGGGGCCCCTGAGTGGCTCAGTCAGTTAAGCATCTGCCTTCAGCTCAGGTCATGATCTCCGGGTCCTGGGATCAAGTGGCACATTGGGCTCCCTGCTCAGAGGGGGGTCCACTGCTCCCTCTCCTTCCTGCTCATGTTCTTTCCCTCACTCTCTCTCTCTCTCTCTCAAATTAAAAAAAAAAAAAAAACTCTTTAAAAAAAAAAGAAGGAAAGAAAAGCTAGTTTAAAGGAAGAAAGTTTTATAAAAATGGTGCAGAAGGCACAAAAATGATTAAAGATCCCAAAAGGGGCTCTCAGAGCTGCTCTGGGCAGCCTTTGCTTGGAAGATGACAAGGAAGGGACCAAAGTGTGTCCTTGAGAGGTTTGGTCCAGTCCTGTTTGCTGACTCTGAAGCCGAGTGTTAACAATTCTTCCCATCGTTCTTCACTATCCCGGTGACCTAAGAAAGACCACAGAACTTGTTCTTATTCAAGCCCCCATCACATTTGCCCTCTTGGCCAATTACCAGCCCAAGGACCCAGAGCATCTACAGCAATCTGAGCTTACTGGTTCCACAAAGGATTTCATTGCAGAAACAGCAGAACTCGGTAATGCCTGCCCTCAGCATGACACGGACACCACGTCCTGAACGCCTCTGTGGGCTGGGTCTTCCGTGTCAGTTTCTGATTTGTTTCTCATTCCATCCTCTCTGTGGCCCAACAAGGTGGAAAAACGGAGGCTCAGAGACCCCCAGCTAGCACCACGTGAGGGATTCAGAGCTGGACCGGCATGTTGCCCGTTCCCACGCTCTTTGCCGGGTGGTGCGTGGCCTCTGCCGGCGCAGGAGATCAGCAACCACATAGGACCTCACCTCCCTTGTGTGAGGCCCCGCCAGGCTCCCCGGGTGGGGGGGGGGTGTGGCTCACATGGGCGGAAGAACCTGGGTGCGTGCGTCACCCCATCACAGCTGCCGCCACCTTAAATGGACCCGGCCCCACTGGGGAACGATTTTGCAAATCCGATAAAGAAATTTATGTTTCCTTGAAAATCATCTAGCAGTTTCTATTCTTGTGCCGCCTTCCGTGAAATTCACAGTGGTTCAATTTTCCCAACCAGAAATTCCTTCCTACACTGGGACTGACAAAGAATTTGAGGTCATTTCTGGGGCGGGGTCAGGGGTGGGAGGTGGGAATGGGGGGGCTCTCTCTGAGGGAAGTGGTTTGTGTGTCAGAGGACTGGCATCCCAGGACATTGGGTAGTTTATGGGGACCACAGAAGGAAATTGGAGCTGTTGCCAACGCCCTGTGACTTTGAGGGGTGCTGGGGTCCTGAGTGTCTCCCACCAGGTTCTGGCCTCGAGCTTTCCTGCTTCTATAACTCACACTTAACCCCACTCCTGCTCCCACCCAGCTCTCCCTCACTCCACCTCCCTTGCTCCCCTCTCTCTCCACCCCTGGGAACCCTCATAGCCCTGCTCTGTCTTCTGTGCAGAAACCAGCTGGGTCACTGGGGGAAACAAGCTCACAGACTTGCCCAAGGTCCACACTGATAATGACTGTGGTGCTGGAAGCCAAACCAGGTGTGACCTCCTATAAAACTCAAGCCCTTTCCACTCTGCATATGGCCGTTCCCTCTGTGCTTTCTCTCCCCACAGCCCCCCCCTTCCAGAACACATCAGAAGTCTTCCGTTTAACACACTGACATGACATCTGTCCCACAGCAAAAGGTACTCACTTTATAACCCTCCTTATGTGAAGATCATGGGATCGGGGCTCATTTTCTCCCTTTGGTTCAAATGTCTTTGGCCATCGGAACTTTTATAAAGAAGTAAACATCTTAAAAATTTATCACACATATCAATACTTTATGTGTGTGAGGGTTGAGGAAACATATAGTACATTTAACGTGGGTATATCATGTCTAAACAGACAGGTATTCACATCTTTTAAATCTGACATGACATTGGACAGAATAAAAACTGAGGGGCACCTGGGTGGCTCAGTCGGTTGAGTGTCTGCCTTCGGCTTGGGTCATGATCTCAAAGTCCTGGGATCGAGCCCGCATCGGACTCTGCTCAACAGGGAGCCTGCTGCTCCCCCTGCATTTGCTCTCTCTTTCTGTTGGTTAATGGACAAAATCTTTTTAAAATGAATGAATGAATGAGTGAATAAAAGCTGAGCATTTCTGTGGACAGGTACCTTGCCTGCCTCCCTTGTGGTACCATCAGACCAAAATTCCAAAAATATGTTTTCTTTTAAAGAACTCACTAAAGAGTTTCCCAAGTGGATGGTTCAGACCTCAAAGGCATGTAGTTCCTCTGTGTGTTGCTCTCAGCCAGACCCCACATCGCTTTCTGGCTTCACATCACTGCCTGGCCTGACCCTGCCTCACCTCATTTCACCCATAAATGCTCTCAGAGACACGGCTTTCCCCGCCCCAGCCCTGCAGCCACAGCCTGCTTCCCCACACCAGGCTCAGAGGTGGTCAGTCTTTAAGAAGAGTACAGAACAGGCATTCTCCTGGCAACCGGGCTGGACCAGGTAGCCTTTGAGAAAGGAGGGTCACATCTGAGGGGGACACATCTTCCGGACTTTAGGGAGCAGATTGATCTCTGGGTGGGGGTAGGGGGGGCAAGTGGAGGGTGGCCCTCAAGGTCACTTCCTGTTGGGAGAAGGATCATCACCAAGGAGGGAACTCCATGCTTAATGCAATTAGGGACTGAAAGAGCAGAGAGGGGAGGGGTAAGTGTCCTATGAAAGGGCTTCTTTCACTGTTCCTTTCTTCTGGAGGATTGAGACAATCCTTAATTCGATTTAAAGTCCTCTGTTGAAAAAACCCAATCTGGCTTTTTCTGTTGACACCGATTAGTGTCAAGCTCTATGTTAGACCTTTTTTATACATAGTATCTCAGACTGTCTTGGAGAAGGGAGCATGACTATCCTGGTTTGTGAAACAGGCTCAGAAAGAGGACTTGGAGAGATCACTGGAGGCTTAGTGGGGACCAGAGCTGGAGGCTGAAAGTCCCAGCTCTTTCTCTTGCTCCTTAGACAGTCTGCATGCCAGGTCCCCCTATGTTGGAGCCTGGGATCTAAAGCTGAGCTCATGGTCCGTTACAGTCTCCTGGAGCGGGGAGCCTAGGGCTGGGGTGGGGAGACACAATCTCTTTAAAAAAAAAAAAAAAAAAAAATTTTTTTAAGACAAAAAGAAATTGATTTTGTCGCACTTTGCACTTACGTAATCAGCTCTCAGTACACTATGCATTTGAGATGCAAAATAGAAGTGCTGGTTACCAGTGTCAGCTTCTTCTTTTTTTTTTTTTAAGATTTTATTTATTTATTTGTCAGAGAGATAGAGAGCACACTTAGGCAGAGAGGCAGGCAGGCAGACAAGAGAGAGCAGGCTCTCGGAAGCCCGAATTGGGACTCAATTCCAGGACCCTGAGACCATGACCTGAGCCGAAGGCAGCCGCTTAACCGACTGAGCCACCCAGGCGCCCCAACAGTGTCAACTTCTTATGAATTTTTAATGCTTTAGTATCTCAGACTGTACCTGCAGGCAACACACCGCAGCATAGAGATCTCCGAGTGGGAAGAAGCAGCGGTGAGTCAGGTATCCAGCTCTGCCACTGGTGTGTGGTATGAGCTCAACCATGCAGTCCTTTGCCTAGGGCCGAGTTTCTCAACTAGAAAATAAAGGGAGTGAATAGTCCAAGTGTCCCACGACATGCAATCCTTGTCAGGTGGTGAGTTCCCCAGCATAAGAAGTAAGCAAACACAGGCTTAAAGGCCATTATGGAAAAGATGCTGAATTGAACCCCATTAAACTGGCTTCATGAGTGGGACAAAATGTGAATGAATCACCATTATATCTCTAGCATCAGGTTCACTGCTCGACCACAGGGTAGATGCTAAATCAAGATTGGATGGATGGGTGGACGGATGGATGGATGGATGGATGGATGGGCGGGTGGTTGGATGGGTGGGTGGATGAATGGATGGATGGGTGGATGGGTGGGTTGATGGGTATGGATGGAAGGGTGGATCGGGTGGGCAGATGGGTGGGTGAGTGGATGGATGGATGGATAGATGGATGAATGGGTGGATGGGTGAGTGGCTGGATGGATGAGTGGATGCATACTTGGGTGGGTGTGTGGAGGTGTGGATGGAGAAATGGGTAGGTAGATGCACGGGCACATTTTCATGCTTGGTGGGAGGTTGAACTGGATGACCAAGAAGGCCCCCCCCCATCTGAGATCCCTTACTGTCCTGCCACTCTCCCAGAAGTCCTAACTACACAGCTTCTCCCTAGTACCTTGCCCATGAAGTAGAACTTTGATTAGAAACATTGGGCTCCAAAAAAAAAAAAAAAGAAAAAGAAAAAAAACATTGGGCTCTGTATGGGTGTTCACAGGCCTGTTGTGAGGGCTTGGAGGTAAACTTGCTGAAGATTAAACAAGCAACGGCTGCCAAACGTCAAGGATGTAGTAAGTGCTAGGGGGCGTTAGCTGCCCTTGCTCCTTACAGGAGTCAGAGACAACAGGAGATGAAAGGGATGCTGGGCAAGGGTGGAAGGGGAGGGGTTGTCCCCTCAGATCCGACAGGAGGCAGGTAGTCCGTTTCTAATCCTACTGGGCTCCAGAGGGCTGCCCTTGAAGGAGCAGGGCGCGTGCCTGATCCCAGACTGCTCTCTGCACCATTCATTTCTGCAGACCCAAGGACAGCTGCGTTGGAATGACCACTTGGGCTGGGAGTCTGTAGGCTTGTGTCCTGCACAGGGTTAGCGCCAATATGTCAGTGTGGCTTAAGTAAGTTGTTTAGCCTTTCTGACCTCCCACTGCTCTGTCCTCACCAGCCTTGCTTGCCGGGGTCCCTGGGGAGGCCTGCCCCTGGGGGACTGCACGCTGGGGACTGCACGCTGCCTGGGACAGCCAGCAGAGCCCTGTCTTCCACACTGCTGGAAAAGGTCATCATCGTTTTGGACCTTACCTAAGCACACTTTTCCCTTTGTGGCTCCTATCAGGGCAGCCGGGCTTTGGGGCTCAGGGTTTTGGGGCTCAGGCCGTGGTGCCCCGTAGCTTGTGATGAACAGCCCTCTTCTCCTTCCCTGTTCCAGGAGGACGCATTTCCTGTGTCCATACCGGGACACAGCTAACTCACAAACAGATGTTCCCCTCTATTAGACAAGCTACAGTACGCTTTACACACCGGTCTGCACCTGGCCTTTTTTCTTTGGAATAAAGCTTCACTAAGATATGATTCAGAGACCGTGCACTCCACCCACTTGAAATGTACAAGTTGATGATTTTTAATATATTCACAGAGTTACACAGCTGTCACCACAGCCGATGTTAGACCATGTTCATGGCCCCCCCAAAAGAACTCCCCTCCCCACTAAACTACCCCGTGTCTATAGACTCACCTGTTCTGGCCCCTTCCTATAAATGGAAATCACACAGTGTGTGGTCTTTGGTGCCTGCTTCTCACATGTAATGGGATGATTTCAAAGTTTGTCCGAGTGGTAGAACGCTCTGCACCTTGCCTCTGACACATCCAGAGAAGCTGAAAATCATCCCATATAGGAACATAACTGATCGGCCTCCTTGTGGCCAGATATTTCTAATTCAAGGCTCTGAAGGCATAAAAAGTCCTACAAGGAGGAGAGTCCCTTCCATCTCTGGTCCTTGAGCAGCCAACTCACCCTTCCCAGCCATCTCCTGGCCTCCCTTCCGAGGGTCTTTGCCTCCCATCCAAACATGTATGAATACTGTCTTTTCCTGCTCTTCCGCTAACTCGAGGGTAATGCACAGCACACACGCTGTTTTGTCCCTTGTTTCCATTTCATAGAATCTGAAATATTTGTCTCTCAGGTGGAATTTTGAACCACTGCATTTAATGGTTTGGTGGGAGCTTACAGCTGAAGGACGAATTCCTACGAGTAGGATCTCTGGATCAAAGCATTTGTGATAACGATGGTGTCCATTCCTTTTCTATACGCTCAGCCTTGCGGGAGAGAACACGCTTCCCAGGCCCTGGCTAAGCAACATGGTACCATAGTCGACCCTTCAACCTGGGGGTTAAGGGTGCCAAAAAATCCACATAGAACTTTTGGCTCTCCCAAAAACATAACTACTGATAGCCTGCCGTTGACCAGAAGTCTTACTGATTATGTACACAGTCTGTTAACAGGCTAAAGTACAATGCATTCTTACACTCAAATAAGCTAGAGAAAAGAAAATGTTACTGAGAAAATCATAAGGAAAATACACATACAGGAGTATGCTGTATTTATTTTTTTTAAAAAATGAGCACCAAATGCACCCACACAGTTCAGACCCGTGTGGGTCAAGGATCAACCATAGCTCATCAGGCATCATTCTGAGAGATGAGAAACGAACGATATCCCAGGGGAGTTTTAATTTGCAGTTCTCTTTGATGAAGGTTGAACATACTTTTTTCCCCATATACTTCAGAGAAACTTCTGTTTCCTTTTCCGTGAATTGTCCAATCAGATCCTAGGTCCATTCTCCCGCTGGGTTGTTCATTTTTTCTTACCGATTTGTAGGAATGCTTTAAGAGAATTGTCCTGTGAAGTAGAAACATGTTCTCACCGCTGTATGCTTTTTCTTCTCTGGATTCGGTTTTTCTTTTGGGTCATACAAAAAAGAAAGAAGAAAAAAGAAAGGAAGGAGGAAAGGAAAGGGGAAGAGGGGGAAGAAGGGAGGGAGGGAGAGAGAGAGAGAAGAGAAGGGAAGGGAAGGGAAGAAATGTGAATGTTGTCCTATTTACTCGTTTGTTTTATGGTTTGAGGTTTGTGTTGTATATAAAAAGGGCCTTCTCAAATCAGAGATTATAAAAGAAATTTATGGTTCCTTTTAGTACGTTTATGGCTTCATTTTGCTTCATTCGTTTCAAAAGCTGCCCAGAATTTCATTGCAGGAGTCTGTCATAATTTACCCTGCCAGTCTCCTGTTGTTGGGTGTTCGCGTTGTTTTGGCCTTTCTATGAGACTCGAGTCCTCGGGGACGTCCTGCTTTTGGGTGCACGTGGGGAAGTCTATCTGAGGACAAATTCATGGAAGTGGAATTGCTAGACTAAAGGACATGGGATTTTGGACGTGGGATTTTAGGGGTGCCTATGGCTCAGTCAGTTGAGCCGCTGCCTTCGACTCAGGTCATGATCCCAAGGTCCTGAGATGGAGCTCCCATCGGGCTCCCTGCTCAGTGGCGAGCCTACTTCTCCCTCTCCTTCTGCCTGCCACTCTGTCTACTTGTACTTTCTCTCTGTCAAATAAAAATTTTTAAAAATCTTAAAAAAAATAAAGGACGTGGGATTTTAGATTTGGGGAAAATAGGGGCCAGATTGCTTTTCTAAGGGGGTTTCCTGTGTTCCTCCTTCCCATGGTGCACGAAACCATGCTGCCTCTCAGCCTTGCCAGCATTTCTTGTTTTTTTTCAAATGGAAAACATCTTCTTTCTTTTCTTATCAAAACATTCAGTGTAGGGAGGATGGACAAGTGGGCCCATTGGAGCATTTGGGGGTAGAGACCTCCCTCTCTACAGGCTGGTCGGTGAGGGTGTTGATCTTGTCCTCACACCTGCTGGGCCTCCAACCTTGGCCTTCAGAGGAACAGCCTCCAACATCTGACTTGTCTTCGGAGGATTTTCATCATGAGTTGTTTATTTGGCTGTGGGGAAACCAAGGTTGCTTCTCTAAGGCAGGGTCCTTCATCTCTCCCGTTCTGGAGAAAAAGATGGGGAGGTTTGTCTTAATGGTATATTGGAAAGAGACAAGAGTTTGAAAGATCTGGGCTTCCTGGGGCGCCTGGGTGCTCAAATGGTTAAGTGTCTGCCTTCGGCTCAGGTCATGATCTCAGGGTCCTGAGATTGAGTCCCACATCGGGCTCCCTGCTCAGTGGGAAGTCTGCTTCTCCCTCCCTCTTGCCCTGCTCTCTTTCTCTCTCACTCTCTCAAATAAATAAAATCACAAAGAAAGAAAGACATCCAGATAGATAGATTGATTGATTGATTTGGGCTTCCGTATGGTCCCTATTAATTAAAACCCTTCTTTTATTGCGAATTACTGCTCTTCAAAAACATTTGAAGAGCAATTGTTCTAAATGCCTGAGGCCACCCGGGTTTTGTACCATCTCCCACCCGTGCTGATGGGCTCTCACAACAGAAATCTACTTCCTCACAGTTCCAGAGGCTGAAAGTCTAGGATTAGGGGGCCCTCTGTGTTGGTTCCTGGTGGGAGCTCTTTCCCTGGCTTGTGGGCAGCCATCTTCTCGTTGGTTCTCCTTGTGGTGCAAAGAGAGAGCTAGAGCTAGCTAGAGCCTTCCTCTTCTTCTGAGGACGACAGTCCTGCTGAATTAGATTGGGGATTAGGGCCCCATGCTTAGGACCTCATTATATCTTAATTACTCTTAATCACCTTCAGGACCAGGCCCCCTGGAGGTGGGGGCTTCCACAGTCCGGGCACAGAATGCAGCCCAGAGGCCAAGCATCCTGACGTCATCGCTTCCCCCAGCAGAGTCAAATCCCTATTGTGACCCCAGGCTGGTCACTGCCTCCTGCGGCTTCGGGCCTCCCCCCACCCCGCTGCTGCAGACACGCTGTTCTCTCAGAAAGTCCCCCAGCTTGTAACGTCCCCCCCGTAAGGGCCCCCCCATGTGTCCCTTGGCCAGCAGACCCTCACCCCAACCCCTAAACAGTTCTTTCTAACCCCCCCTCACACACACCCACCAGCTCTGGAAAATGTGGCTCTTCCCTCTTCATCTCCACCAGCCAGCTAACTGGGGCACTGGGCTGAGAACCATCCTCCCTCTCTCCTGATCCTGCTTTGTTTCTCCTCCCCTCCTTGATCTAGAGTCTCAGTCTCCCTGCCCCGCCTCTGGAACCAGCCACAGCCCGTCTCCTGGTGCGTTAAGAGATCCATCCTGCCTCATACAGCATGCACAGCGGGTTACAGAGGCCCCGTGTGGCCAGGGAGCAGTCCTTTGCCCCGCTGTGGGGATGCACCAAGGCGCTCTAAAGCACCTTTGGCCCCCTGAGGGTGAGCAGACTCTCCTGCCTCCGCTGGCCTTGTGCCCATCTGTCTGGGAGGGTTCTGGCCTCACAGTATAGTCGTGGAACAGTGGCGGCTGTGCCACTTGGCACCCACGTTTGTTAAAGAGGGAGGCTCGGCTCGGCACAGCAGAGCCCCTGGTCAGGGAGGGAAGTCTGAGGAAAAGGGAAGGGGAGCAGGCAGGCCTTGCACAGGCCTAACAGGCTGGAAGGTAGGGAAGGGTGGCAAGAAGCCCACCTACCTCTCCCTCTGTTAATCCAGTTCTGTTTCCTACCCACGCTGCCCTGGACCCCATGCTGGGTGCTGGCCCCTGGGTAGGTGGCTCCCTGCCTTCATGCAGCTGCCCAGCCCATCCCCCTGCCCCCACAAGCATCTCTGTGTGCCAGGCACCGTGATGGGTGCCAGGACCCTGAAGGAGCGCTCACCAAGTGAGCAGATCGTACTGAAATAGGCTGTGCTTGGAAGCAAGGTGGGGCCAGGAGCAAGGAGGAACAGCCGGGCAGGACCTGGAAGGCTTCCTGGAGGAGGTGACATGGGCTTTTGGCCCTGAGGCATGAGTAGAAGCCAGCTAAGTGGGAAATGCTCACGGCCATTCAGGGAAGGAGAACAGCGTGCCCCAGCCTCATGTCTGTGGGCTCAGCTGGCTCTGCTTCATAAGTCTGATCATGGGTGCCAGGAAAGAAGGGTCTGAGAACCTGAGGACCTGGATGGCCAGAGAGACACCATTGGAGCTGAAGCCCTAGGGCAGGGTGGGAGGGAGGCACTGGCTACCCCCCCAACTCACGCCCACCCTCTCCAGGCCTGGGAGGGAGAAAGGAACCCAGGGGAAAGCTGAGGGATCACCCCGCATCTGGCTGGACCCACACAGACCCCGTGCCCAGGTGACAAGGAGGCTGGGGCCTGGGCGCTAGAGAAGGCAAGATTGGGTTAGTCCTTCATTGATGCAGTCAACCACCCCTTGTCATTTGGAGCTTCCCTGCTACAGCATGGAGACAGATGACAAACAAAAAGGGAAACTTCTGGGGGCGCCTGGGTGGCTCAGTGGGTTAAAGCCTCTGCCTTCAGCTCAGGTCATGATCCCAGGATCCTGGGATCGAGCCCCGCATTGGGCTCTCTGCCCAGCAGGGAGCCTGCTTCCTCTTCTCTCTCTGCCTGCTTCTCTACTTGTGATCTCCGTCTGTCAAATAAATAAATAAAATCTTAAAAAAAAAAAAAAGGGAAACTTCTGGACACATCAGATGTTTCTGGTGCTGGGGAAAAGACGAGACAGGAAGGGAAGAGGCTATGGCATGGGACAAGGGGGCGAGGGGGGCGACGGGCTACAGTGGCACTGCCCTCGGGGGAGGGCTCCTAGGGACACCTTTGCTGCTGCTAAACCCACTGTGACTTTCATTGAGTGAGAAAGGAAGCCAGTCACAGCGCCTCCATCATCACTGGGTTACTCGCCCGGCAGGGCCTCTGTCTCCCACTGGCCGAGAGCATGGGGGGCTTGCCTCCCTCTCCCTCAGCCATATCTTTCTGTCATGCTTCTCTCCACCCAGCTGCCTGTCCACCTCTGTGGTTTCTCTGCTCCCGACTCATCGTCGGTTTTTACCTTGGGAAAAAAAAAATCCAAGCATGGAAATCTCTTAATATAAACCAGATGAGGGGCCTGGTGAAAATGTTTTTCTCGGCATCAATCACCGGGTCCTTGCTGTGCTGAGAATTTGGTAAGCCCTCGTCAGGGCTCCTACCAGGAATCCCTTCCAGACTTGGCCTGGCTGAGACGCAGGGGAACAATGCCGCCTTCTGTGTGTTCAGCGAAGCACCTTTTCACACGTTCTTGCCTTGATTCTCCCACCAGTTCGGTTAGGGGCTTGGGGATTAGCCAGTCCGGCTGGAGCTGGCGGTCTGCGGTGGGGAGAGCTGAAGGTCCCCCACAGCCCCCTCATGTCCCCCTACGGGCCCGCATGGTCCCCCTGGGTGGTGCACCCCATGTGGCGGGGGCTCCCAGGTGGGAAATGCTAGATTGGGCGCAGGTGGCCAGCAGGACCCGGGACCTCCTGGAGCCCTCCCTAAATCAGGCTTAGGGGGGGCAGGAGATAGCAGGCACCCATGGGCGGCGGGTCCTGAGAAGGGGCGGATGGGCTGTGTCTAGGCAGAGAGAATGGGCGTGAATGGGCGCGAAGGCACGTCGTGGACTGCTAACCAGGTGTTGACAATGTCATCGTTGCTGTCCACCACCGTCTGTGCCGGAGATCTGTGCCCGGGGCCCGCCTCGCCCAGCCCTGTGCTCGGCGCCGAGGAGGGGGAGGGAGGCAGGAAAATAGGGGGTTTGGATGAGAACATAGCCCGGCCTTGGCTGCAGTGAGGTAGGGGGAGGTCAGAGGAGGCCTGCGCCCAGTGGGGGACAGTTGGGGGTGGCTTCCTGCCTTAGATGCCCCCTCCTCTGAAAGCCCAAAGGGAAAATAGCCCTGGAAGGTGTGTTCTGAGCAAAGTAATAAGAGTGTGGCAAGTAAAGTAAAGTAAGGGTCACCGTACCAAGTGAGGAGGGAGCACGGTGGACGTGTCCCTGCAGGAGACCTGGGAGGAGGGAGGATGCAGAGCTGGTGGGAGGATCCTGCCCGGGGCAGCTGGAGTTGGGGTCGGAACAAGGGGGAAGAGGGATAGGGGGGCACTGTGGGCGTGAGGAGCCCATGGAAGGCGGGGAAAACCCCTAAGGAGCACCACTAGGGCTGGGAGGCATGAATTTGGGGTGTGAGAGGATGATCAAAGATCTGGGCCCCTCCTCGAAAACTTAACGGAACTTACGCTGTCCAAAGTAATAGCTACTAGCCCGTGTGGCTATTTAAAAATTTTTTGTAGTTTTTAAAAATTGAGGTATAATTCACATGACATAAAATGCACCCTTTAAGAGCACCTAGGTGGCTCAGTCGGTTAAGCATCCGCCTTCCGCTCGGGTCATGTTCCTGGAATCCTGGGATCGAGTCCTGCATCAGGCTCCCTGCTCAGCGGGGAGTCTGCTTCTCCCTCTGCCCCTCCCCCCACTCGTGCGCACTCACTCTCTCTCAAATAAATAAATAAAATCTTTAAAAAAATAAAATAAAATTCACCCTTTTAAAGGGTGAGCATAGCCCCACCCCTGCCTGCCTGCTGGGCATGGACTCGGTCCTCTTCTTGGGTCCGTGGTGGGCAGTCGTAATGGGATCCACCAGTGATGCTTGCTGTTTCTAAAACTGATGAAAATCAGGCTTGCCAAAGGATCAGCCTGCCAGGCTGACCCAGCACTTGGGTTTCTTTGCTTTCGGCTGGGAATGCTCCCTATCTGCAGCCATCGCAGGCTCCCACTGGCCATGGCCTAGGACTCTGATTAATAAAGATGAGAGGATGAGGGAGCTGTTGACTTTGTAAATGCAGCTTGAGACACACGATCTTTTCGGAGGGAAAGGAAAAGCATAACAAGGAGCCTTGTGTGAGTTCAGCAGCCAGAGAGAACCATTATTAGCGTTCTTGTTGATAGCCTCAAGAGTTAAGATTTTGGGGAACATGTGAGGGTACACACATAGGAAGAGGCATATAGGTGTGATATATGAGTCTCTATATGTATTTGTGTTTAATTTTACAAGGTTGATTCAGCCACACAGTTCTTTTGTCATCCCAGACAGTTGACAGGGATCTTTCTCGAGAGAACTTGGGGGCATTTCCAGAGGTACTGGGCATACCTGTATCTCTACGCAATAAAAGCTGTTCCTGTAAGCTCGTTGCTGTTTAGCCATTTTTTAAAGTGTGAGTGATGGGTACAGTGTAAACCTTAGCAATCCAAAACCATCTTGGACTTTGGGGAAGAGAGAAATCTTGGTTAGAAACATACTCTTTTAGGGGCACTTGGGTGGCTCAGTCCATTAAGCATCAGACTCTTCGTTTCGGCTCAGGTCATGATCTCAGGGCCGTGAGATCAAGCCCCGCATCGGGCTCTGCACTGTGCACAGAGTCTGCTTGGGACTTTTCTTTCTCTCCCCTCTTGCTCTCCTCCCCGTTTCCCCCTCCCCATGCTTGCTCTCTCAAGCGCTCTCTCTCTCTCTCTCTCTCTCTCTCTAAAATGAATAAATAAATCTTTTTTTAAAAAAGTTCTCTTTTAGGGGCACCTGGGTGGTTCAGTGGGTTAAGCCTCTGCCTTCGGGCTCAGGTCATGATCTCAGGGTCCTGGGATCAAGCCCCGCATCAGGCTCTCTGCTCAGCGGGGAGCCTGCTTCCCCCCCCCCCACCTGCCTGCCTCTCTGCCTACTTGTGATATCTCTCTCTCTCTCTGTGTCAAATAAATAAAATCTTAAAAAAATAAAACAGCTGGGTGTGCTTTACACTCTAAAAAATAAAAATAAAAATAAAAAGTACTCTTTTAAAAAGTATTTTATAAGGAAAACAAATGCAGACATTTGCACAAGTAGGCAGAGTAGACTAATGAACTCCCGCGGACCTACCCTCAGCTTCAACAAATTTCAGACACAGCCCGTCCGCCCTTCATTAGTTTGATTTATGGCCCAGTTGTCTTTCTTGTAAAAAGCTTACAGCTGGATTTTGAGTTTTAGCCAACTCACAGTCTCTGTGTTTTTATCCGCAAAGTTGATGGTTTCAGCTTGTCTCCTGCTTTTTTCTGTGTTTCTCTGTGAATGCTTTCTCTTTTACAGCTAAAATTGTGATCCATATGTCCCTCTTGTGAAGACATGACCTTTACCGTGACCTCATGTCCCCAGTGTCCCCCTCCCCCCAGTACTCCCCATTGTGTCATTACAGGCATGCCTCTCCTGTCTCCTTTCTTGGTCTTAACTGATCTGGGGGTGGAGACAACAGTCTTCACTTGGGAATCTGACCACCCGGGGATCATGTGAGTCTTGGTGCATCTCCGGGGCAGCTCTGAGCCCTTCCTCCAAGACTGTTGCCCATGTGTGGGGTTTTCTCGTGACCTGTGTTGAGACTGTCACTCCCTCTTTCTCAGATGCTGGTTGGCCAGATGTGAAGCTCCAGGTCCAGGCTCAGAAGTGAAAACTTCAAAACTCATGACAGATCTCAACACCCTTAGTCCCTTGGAAAGTGTGGTGTCCGTCTGAGTCTTGGCCTTCATCATGGGGTTGGCTCTCTCTCTCTCTTAGACCCTGCTGTCTCTGACAGTCTGAAATTGCACTATAATGTGTTGAGGTACGAGTTCTTTCCAAACTCTGGTTTGCTGCGGGCCTTTGTCATCTGGAAGTTTCCACCTTCCTTTAATTCTAGAAAGCTCTCTGTTTCTACTGTTCCTTTGTTATTTCACCATTTCCTCCTCCAGGTACTCTGGCAGTTTCTGTATGAAATATTAATAAAGTCTGATTTCTGACTTAATAAGAGTGCATATTAATAGAAAAGGGTGAGCTTCTGAAATGGAAGGGTCGAGAATTATTGGCAGGTCACAGCCGTCTTCTTTCTTTAAATAAGTAAGTGTTGCCAAGAGCCTTCTCTGTCCTCACGCTGTGCTGGCTCCACAGGGGGGTTTCGCATCAGCCCCTCCGGTTAGGTCCTGCTTGGCATTGGGAAGTGAAGAGCCCATCTTGGGTCACCCTGCTGGACATGGGCTACTCCTCTCTCCTTCCTGCTCTGTTGGCAGAGCTCTTTGATAGACAAGTGAGGGAGTTCCCCAGACAGCCATCTGGAGGAAGTGTTTCAGGCAGCAGGCACAGCCCGTGCAAAAGTACTGAGGTGAGAAGCATGCTGGTATTGTGGGAATAGCACCGAGACAGATTTGGCTAGAGCAGGGGTAAGGGAGACAGAGGTAAGTGGTGGCCGATGAGCTCAGGGGTAAGAGGTCCAGATCATCGGGAGCTCAGAAGGAGGGAGAGGATCCCGCCTGCGGTCACGCAAGCACGCCACACCTGGGACCCAGCATCCACCCTCCCCAGCCCAGGGTACCAGAACAAAGCCCAAGAAACGGCCTTACATGAAAGCACAGTCACTGCCCTGTCCTTGTAAGCTGTTCCTGTTGACTTGGAGATTTGGGAGACAAAATGCAGACCCCATCACTCAGAACAGAGGAGGCTTGTAAGTGCTTTGCTGAGCCCCATTCAATCAGGAGCCTGCGAGAGGGTGCTGCTGGTCCTGGAGGCAAGCCACAGTGTCCCCTGACTACAGGGTCTCAGCTCAGGGCGTTTGGGGGTTGTTTGGGGGAGGAAGCAGGAACCGCCTTCCATTCCCCAGACAAGGTTCTCACTCTCTTTGTGAAGAGCCAGCAGGAGGGTCCAGGACAGGGAGCAGAGAGGTAGAGCCTGGTCCTGCTCCCCATCAGTGTGGCCTTGAGGGAGGTCAGCCCGGATGTCTCCACGAGAAGGATTCCGTTTGCTCCCTGTCAGAATGCAGGGACAGAGCTGGCTAGCTGGTTTGGGGGAGGTCCCTGTCTCATGGGACAGCCTGGGCTGCAGTGGCTCCGACCTGCCTCTCGGCTCCCCAGACAGCCAGCGCCCCTCGCCGCAGGGGCTCTATCTCACCATCCTTGTCCACAAGAGGAACAACAACTGTGTGGCTTGTTGGAGGGGAGGCGGTAATGTCATTTGAGAAAAGCTGGGCCCTGCCCCTGTCCACTTCTGTTCCGGTGACCAGCCTCACTCATTTGTCCCAGGCGGCAGGCTGTGGCAGCCCCACACTCAGAGCCTTGGTAGATGGGCTACAGTGTCACCTCCTCCAGGTGGGGTTTCGGGCTGCGCCCCAGACCCATGCCTTAATAAGATCCCCAGGTGACTCGCATATGTTGAGGTTTGGGGAGCCCAGTCCTGGAGGACGGGCATCGTGGGGCAGGGCAGCCCCCAGTTGTGGTCTTCGGGGGCCTGGTGTTGGAGCCGGAGCCGCGGAACTGAGCAGGGGGTTTTGCCGTCCCGAGGCAAAGGCAGGAGTGCAAGTTAGCTGCCAAGACCGCGGGCTTTCCTCACCCTCTGTTCGACTCCTGCTCTGAAGCGCCCTAAAGCTGTTCTCACACAGGCCTTTTGGGAAGCTGCCTGTTACTCTTACAGGAGCCCATTTTGGGGGGATGCCGGTCAGAGAGGTGGCCTGGTTCTCAGCCAGGCCCATCCTTGCCTCGGGCTTCATGTTTTCATGGATTCCTTCCTCACAAGAACATAGCAAGGAGGGAGTATTATCCCCAAAGTCAAAGGTGTGATATGCCCAAGGTAAAAGGTTTGTGAGAGCCCATTATCCCCCTACCCAGCCATCCACACCCCCACCCACCCAACCCAGTTGTCCATCCATTGCCCCCATCTGGCCATATCCACCCACTCACCCTGCCCTCAACCAACCATCCATCACTCATCCATGTGCCTATCCCCTACCCATTCATCCCCTCCCCTTCTACCTACCCACCCATCTGCTCCCCCACCCATCTATCCACTCCTCCACCCATCCACCCCCTACCCCACCACCACCCACCCATCCACAACCCACCTACCCAACCCACTCGTCCATTACTCCCCCAATATGGCCATACTCCACCCCCTCATCCCCTCAGCCCATCCATCACCCCCTCAACCCGTCCATCACTTATCCATGTCCCCATCCACTCCCTCACCCATCCACACCCCACCTGTCCAACCCACTGGTCCAGACATTGCCCCTAAAATGCCCATACTCCATTCACTCATCCCCTCAACCCATCCATTCCCCCACCACCCACCCCCATCCCTCTACCCACCCATTCACCCATCCACTCCCCCACCTCTCCCTCCACACATCCATCCACCAGCCATCTGTCTACCCACTCCTCCCTTCAGCCATCCATTCATCACTCATCCATGCACCCTTCCACTCCCTCACCCAGCCCCCAACCCACCCATCCACTCCTTACCCATTCCCTGACCTACCCCTCCACTCCCCCACTTCTCCCTCCACCGTCCATCCACCTGCCACCTGTGTACCCAGTCATCACTCTAACCCCCCATCTGGCCACCCTCCACCCACTCATCCTCCCAGTCCACCCATTCATCACTCCCTCACATGCCCATCCTCCCACCCCTTCTGTGATGTCCCAGTGACTAGACCGTGCCCTGAGGAGACATGGGTAACCGAAATACATGACCCTTGTCTTCCCAGAGCTGGAGGGTTAGTGTAAAATCACTCATTGTTGCAGAGTCACATTTTGGGTGGGATTTTTATTTGAAAGTGATTACATAAGGCAAGAATCCTGCATGACCCATTCCTCCTGAAAATCTCCCCGATTGCCCCTAAAATGCAGGAACGTACCATCTGTCTAAAACCCAACAGAACCAATATTTGCTCCAGTGCTGGGGGGATCAGGTTCAAACCGCTTGGGCTGGCATTCCAGGAGCCCTCGAGGACCAGAAAGGTTTTCTCCACCCAACTCTAGAAGTCCAGCTGGAGGCTCTCCCCAACATGAGCCCTGTGGAAACCAAGGCATACTCGGGCTGGTAGACTCGCATCCCCATCTTACTGCAGTGCATAAAGGAATATAGCCTTGGTATTTAAACCATTTCTCTCTTGTTTTCCCCCTGAACACGTAGGGTTGGTGGTGAGCCAGTGAGAATGTATGTCCATTGCACAGCCAAGGGACAGCTAGGGATTCACTCCCCACCCATCCAGCACCTTCCTGCTCATCCCCCAGCAGACCAGCCGGACAGAAAGAGATCAGACCTCTACCTGTGCACCTCTACCCATGAATGAGTTGAGGCCCAGAGAGAGGCAGAAGAAAGCCTTGAGGCCTCCATGCCCTTTCGGGGATCCTTAACAGGAGCATAACATCTTCAACTAGGGAGGTGATCATCCTGCTTTCCCCTGAGGGCTCGGTTCTGGGAAGCTTGGCATGGAGGGAAGGAATGGATCAGATGGGGCAAGGCTAGAAGAGGCTTCCAGGATGGCAGAGGGATATGGAATGCACGTCTCACAGAAATGCTTCTGGGATCTGGGCCTGGGACTTGCGCCTCTCCATCTCTTAGAGGTCTTTGGAGGAGTGGTTGGGTTTGTGCTGTATGGTCCCCAGGGAGCTACTAGGGTTTAAGCGCATCGTTTCCCTATGCTCTTTATCTGGTGACTGCTTTATCTGGTGTTTGCACAGCCGCTGGAGCAACCAGCTCTGGGAGGAGCAGACTGCTTCCCCAGCCTCATTAAAAGACCAGACGTTGCTTCTGGCTTGACGCGTTCCTTGGGAAATCTTCCAGGATGGGTTCAGGCATGCGCAGATTTGCCCGAAAAGCTGCCTTTGGACCATAAGCTGATGTTCCGCCACGTTGGAGGAAACGTGTCCTTGGTGTCTATAGGGCAGGCTTGTTTTGCTGCTTATGTATGTTCCAGGTGCCTGGTTGCTTTTATCTCCCAGTGCTCCATGGACATCATGGAAATCCAGCTCTGAGTGACCAGCTGAGGTGTCACTGTCCCTCCAGGGGGGGTGGTTCTGGAGCTGGGTCCATTTCCCTGCCTGTGCTCTCTGCACCGTCCCGCTGCCCCAGGTGGGACACAAGGAAGCTTCAGGAGCACGGGCCAGACACGTACACCCGGAGGGTCCTGGGTATAGAAAGTCGTACACAGTTAAGAGCACAGCCCTGGGGGCACCTGGGTGGCTCAGTGGGTTAAAGCCTCTGCCTTCAGCTCAGGTCATGATCTCAGGGTCCTGGAATCAAGCCCCGCATTGGGCTCTCTGCTCAGCGGGGAGCCTGCTTCCACCTCTCTCTCTCTCTCTCTCTCTGCCTACTTATGATCTCTGCCTGTCAAATAAATAATAAATAAAATCTTTAAAAAAAAAAAAAAGAGCACAGCCCTGGAGTGAGACTGCCCCAGTGTCCCCCCCTTCCACTGACACCCCCCCCAAGTGTGTGGTCCAGAGTATGTCCCTTCACCTCTCCAAGTCTGTTTCCTCAGTGGTAACCAGGGAACATTCCCTGCCTGCATGTGACCATCCACGCAAGGCTCTTAGCCTCATGCTCAATAAATGTCAGGTATCCCAGTTTTTCTCATTTATTAGTTTGACTCCTCCATGATCCCAGGAAACCCTTCCCTCTCTAGAGAGTGATGGGGGGTGGTGCCCAGGTGGCTCAGTCTGTTAGACTCTTGGTTTTCGGCTCTGGGTCATGAGATCGAGCCCCGTGTTGGGCTCTGTGCTCAGCGTGGAGTCTGCTTGAGATTCTCACCCACTCCCTCCCCTTCTGCCTCTTCCTCCTGCTCACATGCATTCTGTTTCTCTCTCTAAAATAAATAAATTAATTTTTTTAAAAAAGAGATGGTAGGGCGGTTGACGGTAAATGATGCTTTTGTGCCCAGAGAAAGAAAGTCAGTAAAGCAGCCCCAGTCTAGGCAGAGAAGGAGCCTCTGATCTTTGGGTACCAGGGAGAGCCCCTGCAGAGCCTCCCCCAATCCCTGCAGAGCCCACGTACCCTTAGAGCAAGGAACAGTGGATCTGGAAGGGATTGGCCGCCTACCTCCTTCCCACTCCGGACCTCTGGGAAGCCTGGCAGCCAGCCCAGCTCATTAAAGGGTCTCATGTATTTGAATTTACTCTGTGTTATGGAGTAACTCATTTTAAAACTGGGGAGAGGGGATATCTGGACCTTGCCATGAGAGCCTGCCTCCAGGCTGATAAAGTGGGTGAACCTAGGTCATGTACAAGACACACAAACTCTGGAGGGAATGGATGCCCCTTCCTGGGGGCTGGCAGCACGGGAGGGGGTGCGGGGTGGTGGCTATGCTCCGGGATGTGCAGCCGGGGAGCCCTTCTCCCCACAAACCCATACTCAGACCCCTCTGAAAATGACTGCTCCCTCCAAATGAATTCCCCCAGTGAGCCAGGGATGGAAGGGAGACATTCACACAATTCCTATGTCTGCCTCCCTGAGCCGCTGGCTGGCTTTGCCAGAGAAGTACTTTAATTCTCTCCAAGTGCAAACCGTGCCTCGGTAAAACGGAGGGCTTGGAAAACCAGCTGTACCAAAGCTACGCTTGCTTCGGCCTTGCCTTCTTTTTTCTTTTCCTTCTCCGCATTTACCGTAGCCAGTCACCCCCTGTCTCCCCATTTAAATTGTGTTTATTTTTAAAAGCATTATTAAGGGGCGCCTGGGTGGCTCAGTGGGTTAAAGCCTCTGCCTTTGACTCGGGTCGTGATCCCAGGATCGAGCCCCACATCAGGCTCTCTGCTCAGCAGAGCCTGCTTCCTCCCCTCTCTCTCTGCCTGCCTCTCTGCCTACTTGTGATCTCTGTCTGTCAAATAAATAAATCTTTAAAAAAATAAAACATTATTAAGTTAGAGATGACACAGGCTCCCCTGCCAGAGCTGGGTTCTCTCTTTTTAATTATGGAGGTGAAATTCACGTCGCAGAAAATTAACCAGTTTAAGTGAACAATGCGGCATTCAGTACACTCCCAGTGTTGTGCCCCTGCCACCACCACCCCTACCTAGTTCAGAAGCATTCTCAGGACCCCAGCAGAAAATTCCGTATTCATGAACAGTCACCCCTACCCCCCCCCCCGCCCTTTGGCAACCACTAATGCACTTTCTATCTCTATGGATTTGCCTCTTCTAGGCATTTCATATAAACGGACTGATACAAAAGAGGTGGCTTTGTGTGTCTGGCTTCTTTCACTTAGAGTAATGTTTTCAAGGCTCATCCAGGTCCTAGTGTGTGTCAGTACTTCATTACTTTTTATAGCAGAATAAGATCCCATGGTAGGACGGTGCCACCTCCTATCCATTCATATGTTGATGAACATTGGGGGTTGTTTCCACCTTGTGGCTATTGTGAATTGCACTGCCTTGAACAATCCTGTACACACGGTTTGGAAAACTTGTTTTAAGTTATTTGGAGGTACAGACCTAGGAGTGGAACTGCTGAGTTTTATGATAACTCTAGGTTTTACTTTTTGAGGAACAACTGGTTTTGTTTAGATGTCGTTGAATACCTAAGCATGTGCGCCAGCCTGCTCTACGTTGAATGTTTGTATTCCTCCCGAATTTGCATTTTTGAAATCCTAACCGCCCGCCCCCAAATGTGATAGCCTTAGGAGGTAGTGTTCTGGGAGGTGATGAGATCAAGAGTGTGTAGCCTTGTGAACGAGGTCAGTATCCTTATAAAAGAGACTCCAGAAGTCCCTCACCCCTTCCGCAGATGAGGACACAGGGAGAAGGTGGCCATCCCTGAACCAGGCAGCGTGCTCTCATAGACACCCAGCCTCCAGAAATGTGAGAAATAAATTTCTGTTCTTTGGAAGTCACCCAGAAATACCCTCTGGTATTTTCATTATAACAACTCAAACGAATTCAGACACAGCCTACACCAGGGCCTAGCTTCATCTCACCCTCCTCAGAGGCCCCAAGTTGTGCCTCTCTTGACTTAGTCCCCCCATGGCACCAAGGGCTTCTTTTCCCCATTAGCCCACCAGCTCACATAGGACAAGTCAGAGCCCACAACCAGACGGCAAACACAGCCCCCTAGAAGACTGGGGATAGAGCAGTTCTTTGCATACCATGGATCATTTGGAATTCTTTGCAAACATGGTTGATGAATGATAGCTCCAATATAATGAGTGAACTGGCATTTTGCAGTAACTTTGCAAATCGTTACAGTGTCTAATAGTCATTCCAAGTCTGCTGGGTTTCTTGCAGACCCTTCCCCTGGATTGTCAGTCTAAAATGATGACCGGCTGGACAGAAACTCCTTTTTGAGAGTTCTTCCTCTCCCTAGGGAGCTACTGAACTTTCCTATACAGCTGGAATGTTGGCAAATCCTAGCATGGAGGTCTCAGATATTGAGTGTAAACCAGACCACCTGTCTTGGCTCGGAGGTTCAGGAGGGAATAACCAGTGTAGGTGTGTATGTGTGCATGCACACGCACCCAGGTTCATAGAATAAGTTCATGGAATGAAGGGGAGTCATGTGGTCTAAGCAGCCAGCATTCTTATTTTTGTCTTCCTTGCTTCTTATACCTGCTGAGGGGGAATATCCTTCCCCTGACACTGGACGAACATTCCGTTGTGCCCGTGACATTCCTGGTCACCTTCCATCCATCACTTTTAAGTCCTGAAACACAGGTTTGATTTGGAAATTATGTTGTCTACCCCCAAATTATTAGGAACACATCATTTTCATTCAAAGATCCTAGAAGTTTCAAAACGGGGCATTGCTCTGAAATCTCATCTGTCTTAATTAGAAAACTTTTTCCTTCTGAAAATCCCTCTTGGTTGGCACACAACAGCTGGCTCTCAGGGAACCATAAAGCTGACCCTCCCATCTTGCTGTCCTGCACCATTTGGTCGTGAACAAGCTCCAGGTTTAACTCAGGACCTTCTGACTCTCTGAGCTCCCCTGACTTAAGCAAGGGTGGGGGGCATTCCAATTATGGAGGGTTCTCTTCTTGCCCTGAAGAAAAGTGGGGTATGCCCAGGCTGATCCAGGCCCAGCATGTGGGGGGAAGGCTTTGAAGTCAGCTGTCCTGGGCATGGGTCTCAGCTCTGTCTTAAGGAGTGTGTGACCTCAAGAAGGTCACCTCTTTGGGCTCCATCCCCTTTATCCGTAAGATTAGTGAGTGGTGCCTGGGTGGCTCAGTGGTTAAAGCCTCTGCCTTCGGCTCAGGTCATGATCCCAGGGTCCTGGGATGGAGCCCCGCATCACATCAGGCTCTCTGCTCGGCAGGGAGCCTGCTTCCTCCTCTCTCTCTCTGCCTGCCTCTCAGCCTACTTGTGATCTCTGTCTGTCAAATAAATAAATAAAATCTAAAAAAAAAAAAAAAAAGATTAGTGATAACAGCCCCACCTCCTGAGATGTAGAAGGACAACATGGTTTGACACATGTGAAAATATTCAGACAACAGGAGACGTCATCTGTTAGATTTATTGTTGCCTTCAGTTGGAAGAGCATGTGGCTCCTGATCTCTGGGTTGTGAGTTCGAGCCCTGAGCTGGGGGGTGGGTAGAGATTACTAAAAATAAATAAACTTTTATTTTTTTTTTTAAGATTTTATTTATTTATTTGACAGAGAGAGACACACAGCGAGGGAGGGAACAGAAGCAGGGGGGATGGGAGAGGGAAAAGCAGGCTCCCTGCTGAGCAGGGAGCCTGATGTGGGGCTCGATCCCAGGAAAAAGCAGATGCTTAACAACTGAGCCACCCAGGCACCCCTAAAAATAAATAAACTTAAAAAAAAGTGCAGATGGAAGTCAAATGACTAGCTCTGGGGTGCTTTTCTAAAGCTGCATCTCTTCTTTCCCATTTTCCATGTTTTAAGAGAAAGTACAGCTTAGGAGAAACAAACTTGGGTGCTGTTTAGGTATTATTCCCCGCCTGCAGACTCTCCCATACATAAGTGGTAAGCACTCTGGTTCCCTGGGAAGTGCCAACAGGGACACGTTCCCATGAGTTCAGTTCAGCTGGGGAGCAGGGGACATGGAGAGGCTGGCCAGTGCCTCCCAGTGGTCCCCTTCCTGTCCTGCAATAGGGAAACCCTGCTTTTGCGGAAGACAGCAAGATTGGCATCAAGGGCATGGTCTTGGTTCGGGTGAGTGCCTTGGGTAGGCCACGTGGCCGCTCTGAGCCTTGGTTCCTCGGTCCTAAAACGGTCGTTAACAGCAACATAAGAGAAGCAGCGTGCGGCTTCCTGGAGATTTGGCCTCACCCAGCATGATGATACATACATACAGAGCTTAATAGATGTGAAGTGAGCCAGGTTATAGTTGGGGGCCGGCTGGAGGGAGCAGGGAGACACTGACATGCATCCCCGCCCACCCAGGACACCAGGAGAAAGGCAAGGTGATTCTTGAGTGAAAGAGGCAGGGGCGGGCCTGGGGTGCTGACCCTGCACCTCTGGGGTGTGGGGGGACCTCAAACTCTTCCCCCAGGGCATGGGATGGAGGACAGAGACAAGACCACACACCCCTAGCTACTCCCCTGGGGCAAAAGGGAAAATCTGTCCCCCAAAATGTGCAGATGTCTTCAGGCTCTGGAAAGAGGGCTGGCTAGGGGTTACCCTCATTGTCCCCCAGCCAGGTTTGGGGATCCCCATGTCACCAAGGCAGGAAGAAGCAGGGCAGATCTGCTTTCCCCTTGCTGGGTTCCCTAAACTCAGCACCCTTCATTCCACTAGGACAGGTGCTCTCTGAGACCCCGAGAGCAGCCCACTGTCCATGCTTTCTATAAATCTGGACATCCTTCTGGTGCTGGCTTGGGGTCACAGAGGGCCTGATGGTTAGAAGCACCAAGACAGAAGGCCCTAGAGGGGACTGTGGGAGCCCCAGCTCCGGGTGCCTCAGATCCAGATTGGGGTGCGTTTCACCAAGGACTTGGCCATCGCCCTGATCTTAGAGGATGTGTAGGCATTCACCAGGCAGGGGAATGAGGAGGGAAAGGGTGTGGGCAGACAGGGAAGCCACCTGGATAAAGAGCCAAGGGTCTGTGCACGCCAGGGTTGGGGGAGGAGAGGAACGGAGATGGGGGAGGAAACCGGGCTGGATTCCTGCAAAGGGCTTTAAATGCCATTAAAAAAGAGAGAGAGCGAGCTGGAACTTGATCCCTTAGGCTGTAGTCCCAAAGGGGCAGCCCCGAGGCAAAACACAGACTTGAAGTGTTGAGCTTCTGGAGTGTTTTTGGCCTGGAATGTATTATTTTTTCAATGTGACCTTGTAATTAAAAATAGGGGACAGTTCAGGGGCACCCGGCTGGCTCAGCCGGTAGAACGGGTGACTCTTGGTCTCAGGGGTTGTGAGTTCAAGCCCCGCATTGTAGAGATGACTTAAAAATAAAGGCATCTAGAAATATGGAACGTTTCACACAAAAACCCTGGTTTCTCTTAAAAAATGGAAGGATCTGGGGCACCTGGGTGGCTTAATTGGTTAAGTGACTGCCTTCAGCTCAGGTCTTGATCCTGGAGTCCCAGGATCAAGTCAGCAGGGAGTCTGCTTCTCCATCTGACCCTCCCCACTCTCATGCTCTCTCTTTCTCATTCTCTCTCTCAAATAAATAAAATCTTTAAAAAAAAAAAAAAAGGAGGATCTGGGAACAGTTTGTTGTAACTGCCCCCTTTGTCCACAATCCCCACTCTTCCTTACTGTCTCCCAAGCCCTAAATTTCATATCATTCACCATCTACTCTGCAACTTGCGTTCTCTTTTCTTGTAGTAAAGAAGGCTTCTTTGAACCACATTTCTGCTAAAAATCAAATATAGACCAAGAGGCCTGTCTCATCATTTTTTGCTAATGAGTCTGTTCCCTTGATCTGTGGAAGCCTCTTATCTCCATAGGGCAGAGGGGTTGAAATTCACCCAGGGAGACCCTGGGTGCAGGATCTGTAGTTGCGGGCAACAGAATCCACTCCAGCTAGTTTAAGAAAAACAGATTTGTTAAGGGATAGGAAGGAAGACAAAGCTTCTATGAATGCTTTCCAGAGCTGCTCCCTAGCCAGCCTGCCAAGAGCACTCCTGCTAGATCAGTTGGGGGGAGGGTGTCACGGCTGCTGGCTCGGAAGCCCACTGCCTCTCCCTGCAGAGTGGGAGCCCTGAGCACCCCCTCTGTCCCCACAGAACTCAGCTCAGAGGTCGCTGGTGAGTGGGCTGTGAATCACACCTACCGCTCACCCGAGAAAGCAGGGACATTTGTAACCAATGTTGCAAGGTGACACTAGGGGGAAGCATCCCGAAGAGAAGAGGGTGACCAAAAGGTTTGGGGTGGCCACAAAGGTTTGGAGTGACCACTGACCACTCAAGCTCTGGGGAACGGGAGAGTGTTGGTGGCTAGGGGGGCGAGGGTCACCCAGCGGAGAGACCGAGCCAAGCCACCCACCTTGCCCAGGGTGGTCTTGGACCAGGAACTTCACACCACTCTCCTGAGTTCCCCAACACAAAGGTACTGCTCATAGAAAAGACGGCCTCAGATGCCCGGAGCCCGGTCCCTGGCAGGCCAGCCTCCTGGCAGCTGTGCCCACCCTCCCAGGCCAGGCATCTTCACCTGCCTTGCACGTGCCTTCCTCCCAGCCCGGCCCTGCCAGCTAGTCCCCTGGGAAAGCTGTGTCACTCTTGGGGAACTCTTTGTTCTCTTGGCGGAATTCATAGGAAGGTTCTGCCAGCTTGGAGACTGGGCTGGGCTCTTTCCCGGCAACTGATAACGGCTGGGATTAAAAGATGAACCACCGAGCAGATGTCTCAGCTCTGCCGGAAATCGAGAAGCCAAGGATAGGCGTCCAAACCCCTGTGCCCTGGGGCACTCGTGCCTGCCCCACCCTCCCGGTGGCGGCTCTCTCTATCCTCAGAGCCCCATGCACCCAATGATCCTGCCTGATGGGGCACAATTGGTGAGTCACAGATTCCCTGGGGCCCCATGGCCAGGACCTCTCATGAGAGCAGGGGGCTCAAACTGGATTATGAGTTCTGAGCCTCAGCCCCTAGTAGGCAGGGCGGCCTCTTTCATTTCGATTCCAACATTCCCCAAGCGCCTGGCCGGTGTTTGGTTCATGAATAACAAGTCTTAAGTAAGTGTCCCAACTCCAGGACATAGATGCCATGCGATCCTGGGCCTGCAGACCAGGACCCTGCGCCTCGGGGAGAAGAGGTGAGCTACCCGGGGTGGAGCTGGGATTAAGCCCAGATCTGGGTGTCTCCACGGACTCCACGAGGGACCCCCACTCCGCACACTGTGCTCCCTGGTTTGCAGGCTCTGCAGCTCTCTGAGAGAAACCTTGAAGCAGCATTTCTGCCTTTAGAAGGTTCCTTTGGCCAGGAGGCATTCATCAGAGTCGATGAGCACACGGGTACCCAAGGGAGGGGAGGGGACCCAGCAGCAGGCAGTGCATTGTGACAGCAGGGTCTGTGCCCAGGCCAGAGAGTCCTCTGCTGGCGTGGGACTGGGGGCAAGTCATTTCCCTACTGGCCCCTGTTTTCTCATTGCATGTGTTTCTGAGCTTCTGCTCTGTGCCAAGCACTGGCAACGAAGACAGACAGGATCTGTCCTGTCAGGGAGCTGACATTCTCACAGCACAAAGACCTGCAGGGGGCAGGTGACAAGATCTGGTGAAGGTACCCGGAAGCTGGGAGGACCGGCAGAGAGGGTGTCACTTGAGCTAAGGTGACATTTGAGCTAAGACCCCAATGTTAGAGGGAGCCAGCCACGGGGAGTTAGCAGGGCTTTCCAGGCCAAGAGCCACTTCCTCTGAAGCTGCACTGGGGGTGAGCACGTGGGAAGAGCAAGGCATGTGGGAAGGTCCCTGTATGGCTCATGGGGTGGGGCCTTTGAAATGAGGTCACAGGTGAAGGCCAGGGACAGAGCTGTGGGGGCCAAGGGGAGGAGCAGAGGAAGGCTTAGAGGGTCTAATCGGAAGAAGGGACACGCGTGACACAGGAGGGAGTGCACCATGTGCGCAGGGTTGCTATGAGGACTGGGGACAGAAAAAGCCCAAGGAAGTCAAAGCCTACAGAAATACAGTGTGTTTGGGAGCCATAGTTCATAATGTTCGGAGGAGGGACAGTGATGGGTTCTGACATTGGCAGGATGGTGGGAGTCCCTGGGAGCGCATGGGTGGCTCGGTGGGTTGAGCATCTGACTCTCGATTTCAGCTCCAGTGTGATCTCTCAGGGCTGTGGGATTGAGCCCCGTGTCAGGCTCCACGCTCAGAGCACAGTCGGCTTGAGATTCTCACTCTCCCTCTGCTCCTCCACCCGCCGCTCGCTCCCTCTCTTTCTCTCTTAAATAAATAAAATCTTGTTTAAATTAAAGAAAAAGAAATGGAAGCTGACCCTGGTGGATTCTAACGTCTGACACAGCAGATTTCCATCTTGACTGGGTCATCCGAAGAAGAAATCAGATATGGTTTTCACCTGGGAATGAGTTGGTTTCACAAAATTTGGAAATCAAGTGAGCAGCGAACCGTCAGGCAGGTTTGGCTGGGGTGTGAGCCGAAAAATCCAGCTGACACGTGCAACTTGAAATTGGCCACCTGGAGAAGGGTTTCCTGCCAGACAAAGGGGCTTTGAGGCATTGGAGCTGACAGCCCTGGGAAGCCTGAGGGTCCAGTCCTGGACCCCCAGAGCCAGAGCTGCCCCAGCAGGCTGTGTTTTCCTACACACCCTTCAACTGGTTTTCACTGTCCTTGAGCCATCAATCCTCAGTCCCACCATCTGAAGGCCCTTTCCACCTCTAGTCCCCTTGCCCAGGTAGTGAGACTCCATCGTCTCCCTTCAGTATGACAACAGGTGCCTCTCCGGTCCCCCAGCCTTATTTTTGCAGCTCTGCCTCTGGTGAAATTCTCATCTTTGCCTCCACGTTTTCAATTTGCAAGACGTTTTGTGCATACGTTCTCTGGATATTGATCTTGTTACTGATCTTGTTTCATGGCTGTACTGACCGTTTCTCTGAACTTAACTTCTGTTGTTGTTGTTGTTGTTAATGTTTTCTGAAAACCCGCACCCTTGGAGTTGCTCTTCCCCACTTGTTTTGGCTTCTTGTCTTTCGTCAAGAGTCTCTCAGATGTCCAGCACCTTTGGCTCATTTTTCCTGGTGGAAACCTAAAGAAGTCAACTGACAGCTCCATGGACAGATGGGGCTGGTCAACAGTGGCCTCCCAGGGGTGGGAGCTGGCTGGAGCTTTCTCCTGGGCTCCTCAGAGTCCCTAGGAAGGAGGCCTCTCAACTCCTGCCTGGCAATAAAGGTGTGAATGTCCGAATTCTGGAGCCTTTTTGAGGAAGGAGAGGAGGAGGGGGCCTCCATATTCCATATGTAAACTTTCAGTTAATGGCACTCGTCCCTCAACTTTGCTTCGTGTCCTGCAGGCTAGACACTGTTTTTCCGTCTCCAGAAAATTACCCCCCCCACACAGGCTGCTATCCAGCTCGAGGAAGGACAACTGTCCAGATCAGGGGGGCCAGTACCATCTCCATTGGAACCAACTGTGCTGTTATAGCATGAAAGCAGCCATAGACCCTAGAGACTGTGTCCTAATAAAACTAATAAAACTTTATTTATAAAAATCCTCTCCTGACTTCCTTGCCCTTGGAGCTCAGGGTTCTGGACAGAGTAGAGATAAATGTAGGCACTCCATCTCCCATCTTTAACTCCCAGGCAGCTCCTTTTTTTTTAATTTATTTTTTTAATAAAAAATAGTCCCTCCGGTTTGCTCCCTCTTTAAGCATCTAGAACTAATATTAATTAGGGTTGGTTTAGGTTGTTGTCTTCACCAAGTGGTACTTTACCTGTTGTTGTTGCTGTTGTTGTTGTTATTGTTAATAAATTCACTGAACCACATAATTAATTAATGTACCATGTTGAGTTGAAGACCTCTGTGAAGACTTAAATAGAAGATAACCCCTCCTTTCTGCAGGGGCTGCCAGCCGTGCTCACCCACGCAGGGCAGTGTTGGGTGAGCGAGCTCCCAGAATGTTCTCTCTGGGACTGTGGCCACCCTCTCTGCAGGACCCGGAGCCTGGAATTTGGCATGCGCTGTCCCTGCTCTGCAAGCAGGTCCTCTTTCTCAGCCCCTTGGCCCAAGGCCAGGAGAAAAGAGGCAATGAAATAGCAGGGCTGGGACAGGGAGGGGGTGGCTTTGAGCCTTAGGCTTCCTGGAGAAAGATCCCAATTTTTCTGCCAGGGATATCCCCTTAGCTCTAGGACCTGTGGGGTGCAGGGAGAACCCTTCCCCCAAACAATGGAGCCCAAGTCCCAAACGGCCTGGAAGCCTTCTGAGGGGGATCCGACAGGTCCGGTGGCTGGCTGTCCAGAGGGCCACCTGCTGGCCAATGGCTGCAGCGGGCTACGCAGGCTGACCACCAGTCCCCAAACTGTGACAGGGGGGCTCTGCCACTTCGCCCCTGACCCTGCCCTCCCCTGAGCCCCGGAGTCCTCCTCTGCAGAAGGGCCCTAAGGATCAGTAAGAGAGAGACACATTTGAACAGGCCCAGGGAAGAAGGTTATTTCTGACGCAGCATGTCTAGGAGGCACGTGTGGCGTTTCACGCCATGGGGTAGCCGTAGACCTCAAGCTGTGGCTCCGTGGGTTCTGGGAGACCAGGGAGGGAGGGCAGGTTTTCCCCCCTGCTCACGGCTCCCTCTTCTGAGGTGCTGCTCCTGGGCATCCGTGCCCTGCCTCTCGGACATGCACCTGTCCCTCACGTGACTCCCCATGCCGCATCTTGATTGGCTGCTTGCGCGTCTCCTCCCCTCTGCTCGCGCCCCTCCCCGGTGCCTGGCACTGAGTGCGCTAATGCTGGACCAAAGGGTGGACAAACAAAGACGGAGAACGGGGTGGGGGTGGGGGGACCAGTGGGCAAACAAACATCCAGAGGGAGCTTTGATTACCTGGATGAACAAAGTCGTTCATTAGCCCCACGGGATGTCCTGAGCCATTTTTGGACAGAGGGCTCAGTGGATGGTTGAATCATAATGAGGAAGCAGTGCCTGAGTAGAAGAAACAGAAGGACAGTAGGGATGGGGGCGCCTGGGTCAGTTAAGTGTCTGCCTTCGGCTGTGGTCATGATCCCAGGGTCTTGGGATCGAGCTCTGCATTGGGCTCCCTGCTTGACCCAGAGCTTGCTTCTCCCCCTGCTGGTGCTCTCTCTCTCTGTGTCACATGAATAAAGAAAATCTTAAAAAAAAAAAAAAAAAGACAGTGGGGTAGAAGAAGTAGCACCCTAACAAGTGAGTAAACAGACGGTGAGCTCGAGAAAGGTCTGAGCGGACAGATGACCCGTATCCACATGTCCACGGTCACAAGGGTGTCGATGTCTGCGAGCTGAAGGACTCGTTCCCAGGGTCCCAAAGAGGAGGGCTGGCGAGGAAGAATTCACAAACACTCTCTTTCTATTAAAAAAAAATTTTTTTTTCCTTTAAATAAACTTTGAATCCACTTCCAAGTATGTTTGGAAAGAGCAGAGACGGCTTTCATGAAGGGTAAATTATAAGTGCCTCGTTCGGAGCTGTGTTTAGGGACCTTCAGAAATACAGGCAGTTCCCGCAGCGAGTGCTAAGATGCACGAGACAAGAAACATATGCCGGGTATGACGATGTCAGGCAGGCTGACTGCGAGCACATGTGCTTTGCTGTCGATGGAATATTCAGCAAGTGTTCCAGAAAGAGGCCTTTCCTGAAATGGAGGTCAATGAGAATACTCCCCCTTCTCATAAATCCTTGGGAAAAAAAAAAATGGGCCTGTCTCCCACACACATGTGGCTAATTATCTAGGGGCTCAGGGCTCTCCCTGGAGAGTGGTTACCAGCCATTTCCCCAGACTCCATCTACCCCAAGAGGTTTCCAGCAGCCCTGGCTAGAAAGACCTTACCCTTGGTTCATAAACATCCGTTTTACTGCCCCAGCGGGCAGAGGGGGACAGGCATAGGTGTCTAGCAATAAAAGTAGCATCTTTTCCTTTCCCAGTGTCCACCGGAGATTAGACTCAGACACAGGCTGCTGGTCGACACTCAAGAATCCAGAGCCCCTTTCCAGGGCCCCTGGTGACCATCTACCTTGGTGCTGTTTAGCTGGATTCGGCCTGGACCTCAGAGCTGGCTCTCAGAAGACCAAGGCAAATGAGATGGGGTCTCTGCTTTGTGGGGCCCAGGGGCTGGCAGAGTGACAGATGGGCAGACGGCTCCATCCCAAGGCACCAAGGACTGTAGCAAGTAAATATCCCCAACCCAAGAGCAGGCAGCTAGCCAGCAAGACTTCCCAGAAGACAGTTCGTATCTTAGGTGGATCTTGAAGGATGAGTAGGAGTTTTCTGGCAAGAAATGGGAAAAAGGACATTGGAGATGTAAGCAACACAGCTCAGGGGCCATGGTGTTCTGGCAAAAGGTGGGCCTGGAGTGATGTGTAGAGGACAAGTCTGGGGTAGGCAGAACAGGCCAGAGGGGGATGTCTGGCTCAGCTTGAGAGGGCTTTGGCCAAGGAGCTCAGACTGTGTCCCGAGGAAGTGGGGAGTCTGTGGATGGCTTGAAAGGGCAGTGGTATGATCAGATTCGTGCCCTGACTGCCAGGTAGAGAATGAGAAGAAATGGGGAGCCACGGAGGAGGCTGTGACCACTGCCCGATGGAGAGATGCTAGCACGGGACCCTGTAGGGACAGAAAAGGGGTGACTCTGGTTCTTTCTCTTCTTGACTGTGTTTTGAGGCATATCACCTAACCTCTTGATGCTGTGGTTCCACATCAGTGAAATGGGGATAAGTGTCTGCCACATGGGTTGTGGTGGTGCTTCTAGTAAGACATGGAAAACTCCATAAAAGCACTGAGGCGTGGTCTGCCACACAGAGCAGCACCCTGTGGTCTTCAGAGGCAGTGATCAGGAAGTGTGAACAGATGTACCCACCCGCATTCCTGAGGTCTATGGGTAGGTGATGATGCTGTTCACAGAGGCTGGGGAATCGGATGGGGGAATGAGGTGGGGACGGGAATTAGGCTATTCAGCAGTTACCCCCAGAACGGATAAGGGACTTCCGTCCCAGCTGAGAAAAACCTGCGGCTCAGAGCATGAACTCTGGCACCAGACCACTCTGGGGCCAAATCCTGCCCTCACCGCTTGCTGCTGTGTGACTTCGGGCCGGTGACTTACCCTCTCTGAGTGTAGTTTCCTCCTCGATAGGTTGAGCTAGAGGACGGCTATGCAGATTTCATAAGGATTGGCATAGCAGGGCTCAGAACAGCACCTTGCACACCGAAATGCTTACACTGCCTGAGTATAGTAGGAGCAGAAATAACCTCCAGTAGTTTTTGAGCCTAGAACAGGTGTTCTGGGTTTCATAAGCCCCCCCCAATCCCCTCAGCACACAGAAGGCAACATGGCACCGTGAAAAAAGCACATGTGGCTTGAGCTATTTCATAGGAAAGACAATGATTAAAGAGAGGAGAAATCAACTGGCTTCCGACTGTGTTTGCTGGACCAGCAGCAATAGCTTCCCCTGAGAATTTATTAAAAACACAAATTCTTGGGTCACTCCAGACCCGCTGAATCTGAAACGGGGGGTGGGGCTGAGTACCCCAAGAACTTTGCAAAGGTAGCCCCAGCAACCCCCCCACCACTTCCACACAGCAGGACAGGACCCAGGATGGTAAAGGAGCTGCATGAGCCTGGGGACACCCAGGGGTCTCTAGCCAGACAATAGCATGTGGATAGATGGGAGAAGCCCTGCGAGAACCCATTTCTTTTCTCTCTCTTTATTTTTTAAGATTTTATTTATTTATTTGACAGAGATCACAAGTAGGCAGAGAGGCAGGCAGAGAGAGAGAGGAGGAAGCAGGTTCCCTGCTGAGCCCGATGCCATGTGGGGCTTGATTCCAGGACCCTGGGATCATGACCTGAGCCGAAGGCAGAGGCTTTAACCCACTGAGCTACCCAGGCGCCCAACCCATTACTTTTTTAAAAGAAAAAAAAAAAGGCAAGTGCTTTGGAATTGGACACAGCTGGATTCAGATCCCAGCCTGCCACACACCAGCCATGTGATTTGGGCCAAGTTCCTTCTCTCTAAGTCTCTCTTAGTTCCTCTGCAGAGTCAAAGAGCTGCCACCTTCTTGGCAGGGGTGCTGGGCACACTCCTTGGCACATGGCATCTCCACAGGCAGGACCACCCTTCCTTGCTCCCCATGGCATCCCGGCACCCCCTCCAGAGCTCTGGAAGCAGCCAGAGCAGCAGTGACGTCTCCCCGTTGCAGAAGGCTGACCGAAAGCCATGCAAAGGGCCTGGGGTCTGCCTCCTAACAACATCACACTGAAGGGTTAGGATTTTAATATCTGAATTCTGGAGGGACAGATGTTCGGGTTATAACAATGAGGTGACATGGATGAGCGCTGAAGACATGATGCTAAGTGAAATCAAAAGGACAAATCCTGTAGGATTACATGTTATAGTGAAATATTTAGATATCTGGAACAGACAAGTTCACAGACAGCAAATAGATTAGAGGTTACCAGGGGCTGGGGGAAGGGGATGGGGGAGTTCGTGCTTAATGGGCACAGACCTTCTTTGGGGGCAGGAGGGAAAATTTCAGAGCCAGAAGGTGGTGATGGTGGCGCAACAGCAGGAATGTGCCTGATGCCACCAGACTTTACACTGAAAAGTGGTCTAAAAGGCAAATTTTATGTCCTATATAATATACCGGCATTTTAAAAAATGATAACATAATATGGAATACACATACAATAGAATAGATTATTCAGCCTTTAAAAAGAGGGAATTTCAGGGGCACCTGTGTGGCTCAGTGGGTTAAAGCCTCTGCCTTTGGCTCAGGTCATGATCCCAGGGTCCTGGGATTGAGCCCCATATCAGGCTCTCTGCTCGGCGGGGAGCCTGCTTCCTCCTCTCTCTCTGCCTGCCTCTCTGCCTACTTGTGATCTCTGTCTGTCAAATAAATAAATAATTTAGAAAAAAACAACTTTTATAAAAAGAGAGAATTTCTTTTAAGATTTTATTTATTGATTTGAGAGAGAGAGCGTGTGAGCACAAGCAGGGGGAGCAGCAGAGGGAGAGGGAGAAGCAGGCTCCCCACTGAGCAGGGAGCCCGATGCGGGACTCAATCCCAAGAGCGTGCTGCCCTGAGCTGCTAGGAGGAAGATGGGGAGTCAGTGCTTAATGGGGACAAAATTTCAGTTTTGCAAGACCAGAGAGTTCTGGAGACAGGTGCTGGTGATGGTTTCACAACAGTGTGGGCGTTCATAAAGCCCCTGCACAGTTTCTTTTAACAATGGTTAAGATGCTAAATTTTACGTGCATTTTACCACAATGGTTTTTAAAGATTCATTTATTTATTTTAGAGAGAGAGAGAGAGAATGCAAGTGGGAGGGGCAGAGGGAGAAGGGAGAGAAAGAATCCTCAAGGAGACTCCCCTGCTGAGCATGGAGCTGGACGGATGTGGGGCTCCATCCCATGACCCTGAGATCATGACCCGAGCCAAAGCCAAGAGCCAGATGCTTAGCCCTCTGTGCCAGCCAGGCGCCCCTACCACCATTTTTAAGAAATAATAAAAATGTTTAAGAGTAGAATGTCCTACGCCCATGCCATCGTGTGAACTGTATGGTGTATGAAGTGGTTATCTCAGTGAAGTTCTTTAGACAATGGCATTGCCCCAAACACAGCTGGACACAGTGTGGCTGACTATCCTGGGACCAAGAGAAAGATCTGTAGGTGTCAGGGTACCAGGGCCTGCTGGCCCCCAACCCTCTGAGTGGGTGGCGATGGCGATGGCAGGTCCCCATTCAGTGCCCCTGTGACCTCCCGGCCCCCAGAAGGGCCCAGTGGCCCTGAAGGGCAGGGAGCCACTCCTTTTTGATGGATGGGGCAGTTGGAAGACAGTGGGGTCACCTCTGAGCTGGACAGACCCGACAGATGAGGGCCAGGGAAATCGGAGTCCCCTGAATGTCTCCAGCAGGTGTGGGGCTCAGCCTGGGGTTCAAGAGGAACAAGTGGTGAGTCACTCAAGCCCCTTGGGATGTGAGTCAGTGGTACAGGGAGACTCCATGGGCCTAGTGGCTCCCAGGATGCTGGGAGCAGCCCCTCGGGGACCTCATGAATCTTCCTGTACCTCTGGGAAGCCCTCCCTCCATCCAGCCTATAACAAGGTTGTGCTCAGCGGGGACCCTGCTTCTCAGGAGACTGAGTCTACTCCCCCTGCTCATGCTCTGTCTCTTATTCTTTTTTTTTTTTTTAAGATTTTATTTATTTATTTGACAGACGGAGATTACAAGTAGGCAGAGAGGCAGGCAGAGAGAGAGGAGGAAGCAGGCTTCCCGCTGAGCAGAGAGCCCGATGCGGGGCTCAATCCCACATGACCTGAGCTGAAGGCAGAGGCTTAACCCACTGAGCCACCCAGGTGCCCCTCTCTCTCTTATTCTTAAAAAAAAAAGAAAAAAAAAAAGAAAGAAAAGCAGGAAACTATCATAGAGAGCCCCTGGGGGCAGGACACCTTTAGATAGTTGTCAGGGAAGGCGTCCAGGAAGCACAGCAAGGAGTCAGCCACGTAGAGATGCACGAGAGCCCTAGGTGGGGGAAACACTTCGTGCAAAGGTCCTGGGGTAGGACTAGGCCTGGCAGCTTTGAGAAACGGAAGGAAAGCCATGTGCATTTGATGGAGGGTGGGGAGTGAGGGGAGCAGATGGTACAGAGGCAGTGTTAAGAGCCTCCTTCCTTCCTCAAGGGCCACCCACTGGGGTGACCACCCATCCCAGTTTGCCTCAGACTGCCCCAGTTTTGGCACCGGAAGTCCCAGAAAAGTTCTGGATACACTGCAATGGTTGGGTCACCCTAATGACCACCTGCCCCTGTATTTACTAGATGCAGAAGTTGAAGCACCCTGGGTCCTGCTGGGGGCTGGCATGCCTTTCCCCCCAGAGAGCTTCGTTCTCCCGTCCTGAGGAGCCAGGCGTCCACGGTCCAGGGCCCTCGGGTCAGGTCACCTTGGAGCAGGTGGCTCATGCTGAGTGGCCAGCTTTTTTCCTGAGTCTCCAGGCTGGTCTCGTTCTAAAGACCTCCAGCTGTCCGGCTTCACCTGCCCTTTTCTAGAACCCTCTGCGTGGCACAGGGTGGGGCTTGTAACCTACAGGTTATGAAGAATTCTCATGAAAATCAAAGCTCCCACGAATGGCTTTTAAGTGAAAAATGAAATAAAACGAAATAAAAATCCCTTCATTCTCTGAAAGCAATAAATCCTGGTCTTCATTAAGTTCAGAGGGTTACCCTGGCCCAGGTGTCAGTGATTAAGGCTTTGGGGTGCATGGCGAGTTGAGGAATTTGGTATATTTGGGGGGGTGCTGGTTTCTGTGCACCTCCGTGGAGCCTGTTCTCCAACAGGAAATGGGATCTCAGGAGATGATAGGCTCTGGGGAGAGGCAGATCTGCACAAGCACAAATCTGGGTCTGGCTGAGCCCCGGTCACCCTGCGCGCTCCCACCCAATACCAGCCGCCCACGGTCGGTGCTCCCAGTGTGCTCCCCAGCTGCGAGCCACAGTTCCTTAAGATCCGACCCCTTTCTCAGCCTGGGCTCCAGCTCTTTCCATACACGGGGCAACCTTTCAACCCAGGAGGAGAGCCCAGGAAGGTCCTTCTCCTTCCCCTCCCTACACTCCTCTTCCTTCCAGTCCAGGCCAGTGGGTGGGTCAGAGCCTTCTTCAGCCTCAGAGATGCTCTCGTGGCCTTGAGCTCTTGGGAGGGAAGTGCCATGGCATGTCCTGGCCCCTCCAAGGGGGCATTTCACTCTTCCTATGAGTTCGCTTTGTCCCTTCCATAGCCTGAGCCAGGGGAGGTGGGTAGGGGGCTCTGCCAAGCCCAAGGAATGGCCTGTGGCCAGGTGGCCCCAACCTGGGGTCCCCATGTTCCTTACAGCTGTCACTCAGAAGGATCCTTCAAGAAGTCCCTTGAAGTCTGGGCTAAGACACATGCACCCCTTGACCAGAAGCCCACCCGTGAGCCCCGTCACTCTGCTCCAGAAACCATCCACCCACGGTCTGCTTCTTCCCGAGTCCTTCTTGCTCTTGCCTCTGTGAGACATGCCGTATTTCTAGCCCAGGTACCTCAACTGCAGTCAGTTTCCCTGAAAGTGAGGGGCTGAGGAGGGCTGCGTTGGTGCCGGCCCACCTCTCCGCTCCTGACTAGTCCTGTGACTTGGACGGGACACCTCCCTTGGGTCTCCATGCCTGTTCACACCCACATCTCGGGTGAGCTGCCAGTTAGACAGCAGAGGCCCTCAGCGGGTGGCAGCCGGTCACCTCCTCCCCGGGCTCGTGCCCCCATCTCGCAGGAGCCCTTTCCCGCGGGGACCCCTGGGTGCCGTGCACCACCAGTACAGGTCATAGGTCTGAACTTCTTGATCCTGTTTGAAACGTGTTATTAAAGCCACTCCTGACTCAGGCAGAGGAAGCAGCCTGGAAACAGCAGGCACGTCAGATGGAGTGCGGAGGGCATGTTAGAATCTGGCATTCAGTATTTTAATCCAGTATTTAATTGACACTTAATTCAGTATTTAATTCACAGACCTCGGAGAGCCATCCCCGGGCTCCTTCCATTGTGCGTGTGATCCCCATATTCTGAAAAATAGAATAACAACAAGTGCCAAGAAGGAGTTCTGGAACCCGTGGCCTATTGGGCGCCCCTTCCTCCAGCAACCACCTCCTCATTTGGGAGGCAGGCAGTGGGATTTGGATATGCACGCTTAGGGTCTACGTTGCAGGGCCCCGCCTACTACCAGCTGTGTGACTCAGAAGGTCCTTCCATCTCTCTGTGCCTCAGTTTCTCCTTCTATAAAATGGGGACGACAATGGTAGCATTCCTCATAGATCCAGTGTGAGGTGGATATGGATTAATACTGTGGAACCAAGATCAAAACCAACCATAGAGCAGACAGTAAAGTGTTACCTCCCTGTTATTTTTATTAACACCATCAGGGGGCTTCTGGGTCTGTCGGGTGCCATCAACTCCTTCGGACAGAACAGCAGGGTCCACATTTGAGGCCCTCCGTGATTGTGAGGTTGGGGTCCCCCACCAGTCCACCATTCCCCCCCACAAGATGGGCCCTGTTCATTCAGCGCCTGAGATGCATGATATCTTAGTGGGCTTGCCTGGTCTAGTCATGGAGACTGGAGGAATCTGTCACCAGCCTGGGCACAACCCCAGTCCCAAACAAACATGTGCCCAGCTGCCTGTGGCCTTGGTTTTACAAACTGCTTCAGTATCTTGCAAAACGCAGCAGGCCTCCCCATAGCGTGATATGTGGTGGAGCCTTTAGGAACAAGACACTCCTTCTGGAATGAACCGTATTTCCTGAGTAAGAAGCTGGGATTTTAATTCCCGGAGACCAACACAGCCCTCGATGCTGGCCAAGCTGGTGCAACGTGCCAGGTGGCCAGCTACTCCAGGCGACAGAGGCCCTCCCCCGAGGTGCCCACAAGACACACCTGCCCCCCATTCCTGTGAGGGGGGGACTTTGTTAGCCCAGGCAGGAAATGAGCAGGGAGAACACTCTCCTTCCCCCGAGCCAGAGATTCCAACTCCAAGGTTGGTCTGAAACTTGTAAAACAAAATGATCTGGGGAGGTGTTTTCATGATCTGGTTTAGCAGCTCAAATCCAGGGACCTCCCTTGCCTCCTCTGCTCAGCGCATACCCCCACAACGGCTCCGGGGCCTTGGGCAACCACAGAGAGCTCCAGATTGAAGGCCCAGGGTGTTCAGGCCAGCTGACCCCCAGGCTCCTTCCTAGAGTTCTGGGAAGAGGGTCAGAGAAAGGGGCCCCCAGGGCCTGTGAGAAGGGCCTGGTCCTAAGGCTGCAGGAGGCTCTGGACACGACCTGGAATGGTGATAAGAACTTGGCCTTGGTCACAATGACTGAGGACTTCAGAGGACATGTGCTCAACCTGGGTTCGAATCCCTGTTCTGCCATCTCCTCACTGTGTGACCTCAGGGACGCCACCGTGCCCCATGACTACACAGTGCCAGGCTCTCTGTAGACACTCAGCCGCAGACGGTCATCAGCCACGCTGCCAGTGACATTTCTGTGGTCAATAGAGGCCAGCCTGACTTCACGCTCGAGCTCTGGCCCTTGGGAGCTGAGAACCCTGGGAGCATTCCTTTTCTTTGTTTTAACTTTGGTAAAATCCACACCACATAAAATTGACCATTTTAACTGTTTTTAAGTGTCATTAGGTATATCCATGGGGCTGTTCAACCATCACTGTGATCGATTTCCGGAACTTTTTCATCCTCTCGAGCAAAAGCCCTGTCCCCCTTAAACACTGACTCCTGTCTCTCCCACCCAGCGCCTGGCACCCACCCTTCTGCTTTCTGTCCCTCTGAATTTGACGACTCCAGGCACCTCGCATAAGGGCAATCAGTCATACAGTATTTGTCTTTTTGCGACATGTGTATTTCACTTAGCATGACTTCCTCACATTTCATCCGTGGTGTGGCATGCGTCAGAATGCCCTTCTTTTTCTAAGGCTGAATAATATTCCGTTGTGTGTACACAGCACATTTTCTTCATCTCTTCACCCATCTGTGGACATTTGGGTTTTTCTGCCTTTTGGTTGTTGCCTCTGGCAATATTTCTTGACGACTCTGAGTCTCCTTTTCCCCAGTCGAGAAGGAGAAGAGAGTGAGAAGGGATTAAAGCACTTTCTAGAACTGTGTAGAGATTCAGTAAGATGAATTGCACCAAAGCCTCTGCCCTAGGAGGAGCATCAGAGGGGCCAAGGACTGCGTGACCTGAGGAACACGGGGGCCCAGGCAGCTGCCCCCAGCATGTCTGGGCCGTTTATTACAGCTGACGTTGCTAGAGGGGAAGTCCTAGAGGAGGTTGAGGCCAGGGACGCTCAAGAGGCCACCAGATTGAGAACCATCTCCTCAGGCTTCAGACCTCCATAAAGAGCCTGTCCAGGTGTGGGACCCACGTTCGATCTGGTCATTGCGTGTGAGTTCTCCAGCCCAACCAGAGACGAGATGTTAATGGGCTACAAATGGTTCCATATTGTCTGGCTTTGAACGGTGCTTGAGAAAACCATCATCCTCTGTGGTTACTTACTGGGCAGATGGTCATCGCAGGCATCCAAAGTCATTTTGCTGCAAGCTGGAGCCCAGGTTCTGGGATTTCATTGAGAAACCCCATCCCCAGGCCATACAAGCCCTGCCTCCTGGTCCCCAGGTCCCCAGACGGTCTGTGAGTAGGGACACGGAAAATCCCCCAACTGGCCTTGCATTGGCACTCAGACCCTGCCCACAAAGTCACTGGCCTGCAGCTCCTGTGTCTCAGGCTTTACCCGCTCTGGGGAACACGCAAGAGCCCATTGACAGCAGGGCTCCATGTTCCAAAGACCCGTCCAGCCTGTGACTTGTTGGGACCCCACATAGGCACCACTTCTCTGCCCCCACTCTGTTACGTATGCTTCCAGCTCTTCGGTATAATATTTTGGCACAGCAGCTGTCATTCCATCACCCCTAAAATTCCATCCACATGGGTCAGGAACCTAAGTCCCGGAGAGGTTGAGTAATCTGCCCCAGGTAAACAGCTTCCATATCAGTCATGTCTTTCCTGTCCTCAGGTTGGTGTCTGTTGCCCACAGCTTCTGGAGGGATATCTCACAGATGCCCCTATGACAGCTGGGGTCCCTACAGCTCTGTGGGTCCCAAGAGAACGGCACCATCTGGGCTTCATCATGTGCAGATTTTCCAGCTGGAACCGTTTTCCCAACAGCATCCTTGGGCAAGACTTGTCCTCCCCCTCAAAGCCTCAGTTTTCCCATCTGTACATAGCAGGACAATCAAGACCGACTCCCAGATGCCTCCCAGGGCAGCCTGAATGTCTGAGTGTGTGCTGGCAGTGGGAGAGGTTTTCCCACTGGAGAAGGGTAGGGAAAGAGGAAAGACAGCAAGGAGAAAGTTCTAGGGCAAACCGGGGCCAGGGGCCTGCTTTTGCCCGTTTGGACAAGGGGTTGACCAGTTGTTAGTTTGTGAGTTGTTCACACGGAGTCCTCTGGTATCAGGTTTGGGTTGGCCTGGGAGAGCCTGGAATGAGCATCAGGCTCATTCTCCTTCTCGACCTAGACCCTTTCAGTTGGGAGTACTGTCTGGCGTGCTGGGACTGCAGCCCCACAGGCCCTGGATGCCTGGGGATTCCCAGGCCCTGCCCCAATCCAGGCCTGCTGGGAACTTCCCCAAAGGCTCTGGGAGGCGGGGCACTGCACCCTGCCTGCGAAGCTGCTGGCCTGCGATCACCCCTTCTCGTCGGGCCCTCTGCCTAACCATGCCACCCAGGCAAACCACCAGACAAATCCATTTGTTCAGCCGCCTCAGCGAAGGCAAATGTCTTCATCTGGCTTGAGTTACGCGGACAGAGAATTTTGTAGTCGTACCCAGTAATGACCAGCAGGAAACTGTAGTGGGCTTTAGCTTTCAGACTGGTTTACTGTCCCAGTCGTGGGCCCCTTTCCTGCTGTGTCCCTCACCTCAGCCTGAGACCCAAGGCAGGCAGCCTTGGTGAGCCGAGCATGAGCTTCTGCGGCCTGGTGAAAGCCCGGAAGGCAGTGAGTGACCAGCGCCCCAGGCCTTGTGAGTGAAAGTGGGCCTTTTCCCTCCTACAGGCAGAGAAACATGATGCTGTGTGTGCAAGTGGGGTTCCCATTCCCACACCCTCGCTCTCCCTGAAAACAGATGTGTCCAGAGAGGAGAAAGGGCCTAAGACCAGGCCAGCTGCATCCAGGAACTGGGGAGGAGACCAAGATGTATGTTTTGGCCACAACGGGCCTGAGATATTGGTGAGATCCACATGGAGATGTTAAGTTGGCAGGTGACCAAGCAGCGTGGGCTCACCTGAGGTCATGGACCTGGACATGCTCATAAGCTGCAAATCCCTCACCAGGGTGAAGAGCTGTTGTCTGTTCAGAGAGTGCCAGAATCTCGGCCATGCCAAGTCAACAAATCCCATGGGCGATTCCAGCTCAAGACTCAAGGTTTGTGTCTGGTATTGAGGAACTATGAGGACCGTGTGACTGGCAGCAATTTCTGCGCTCAAAACTCAGGTCTGCTTCACTGATACAGTCAAATGACCTTCAGCGGAGGCGCCAAGACTATCCAATGGGGAAAAGATAGTCTCTTCAACAGAAGGTGTTGGGGAAACTGAATATCCACATGCAAAAGAATGACAGGGGGCCCTTACCTCACATCATAGACAATAATCAACTCAAAAGGTTTAAAAAGCAACAAAAGCGAAAATAGGCAAATTGGACTATATCAAAGTTAAAAACTCCATTTTTTAGCATTTTTTAGCAAGGAAACCATCAACAGAATGCCTAGGCAACTTACAGCATGAGAGATGATATTTGCAAACCACGTGTCTGATAAGGAGTTAATACCCAGAATGTGGAACTCTGACAGCTCAACAACAGAAGTCCAACTACAAAATGGGCAATGACTAGACATTTCTTCAGAGAAGATACACACATACAGATGGCCAACAGGCATATGAAGAGATGCTCAACATCGCTAATTACTAAGGAAGGACAAATTAAAACCATAATGCAGTATCACGTCATACCTCTGAGGGCAGCCAAGACCAAAAAACAAAACAAAGCAAACAAACAAAAAACCAGAACAAACTAAAAATCCAAGCGCCAGGGAGGCAACGGAGAAATTGAAGGCTTTGTTGGTGGGAATGTCAAATGGTGTTGTCAGCAGAGGAAACAATATGGAGCTTCCTCCAAAAATTAAAAATGGGATTACTGTGTGACCCAGCAATCCTGCTTGTAGGTATATATCCAGAAGCATTGGAAATAGGGTCTTGAGAAGGTTGCACACCTGTGTTCATCCCAGCACTATTCAGAGTAGACAATGCAAGCATCCATCACCCGAAGAGATGAATGGATGAGGAAAACGGGGTCCATGTGTATGATCAACCCCAGGCACCTGCAGAGGTTTTAGGGTGTAACATGCCAGGAAGGAACCCCCCCTCCACATCCAGAGGAGTCTTTCTTCTTTCTCTCTCTTCCTTGAAGACCCTCCCTCCTTCTAGAAGTGCTACTGACCCGGGGCTGCTTCTGCTTTCCTGCCGCACGCCAATCCCTGGGCTGGGGCGCACAGTGGACTGCCCGCTTGGAACCAGGAGGAAGGAAGGAAGGAAGATTCATACACCTGAATTTTTAAAAAAATTTTTAAAGAGTTTAGGGGCGCCTGGGTGGCTCAGTGGGTTAAAACCTCTGCCTTTGGCTCAGGTCATGATCTCAGGGTCCTGGAATCGAGCCCCACATGGGGCTCTCTGCTCAGCGGGGAGCCTGCTTCCACCCCCCCCCCCCGGCCCCCTGCCCCTCTGCCTACTTGTGATATCTCTGTCAAATAAATAAATAAACTCTTTAAAAAAATTTTTTTAAGAGTTTATTTGTTTGAGATAGGGAGGGTGAGAGGAAGAAGCAGGCTCCCCACTAAGCAGGGAGCCTGGCGCAGGGCTCTATCCCAGGACCCCACGATCATGACCTGAGCTGAAGGCCGACGCTCAACCGACTGAGCCCCCTAGGCGTCCACGTGAATTTTTTAGTAAACCGTCCTGCCCTAGACCTGATTCATGGCCAGCCTCTGCCTCTCCCCTGTGGTTGTTGTGGGGGTTGAGGAGGGAAGTTAAGGTTGACTTATATAGGAAAGAGCAGTTCCTTATAATACCGTCTGAGCCTGTGGATCTCTGGCCTCTGGGCCCCTCCTGGGCAGCAAGCCATGGATGGGCACCACAGAGGGGGAGGGGACACATGCATCTCAAACAGCAGCCTAGCATGGACACCTTCACTTCTGCATACCTTGTCCCCCAGCACCTGAGAAAACGTCCCCTGACTCAGGGCTGGGGACTGGTCAGCATTCTCCTCCTTCAGCATCAAGGTAGCTGGGTCTGGGGACCAATGTGGGCAGAGCGGGGAGAAGGTGGAGGCAGGATGGCTCACATCACAAATTCCGGAAGGCTTCCAAAGCTACGGACGGAAGATGCTGCACGTTGGTGTGGACCTTAAGTGCAATCAGTCAAGAGAATTCATGAGCAGCTCCCCCAGGCTGTGGGGGAGGGGATGCGGAAGGTTCTAGCGGGTGGAAGGGGGATAGGCAGTGGACAGGGCAGCGCCTGCCATTCCCAAGTTCAGGCATTTGGAAGGCCACAGTAGTGTCTCTATGTGGTGTGTCGTCTCTAATGTCTTACCTTGGGAAATATTAGAAAGTGTTCATCAGGATTTGCATAAAAGGACTTCCAGCCTTGGCTTTATGCTTCTCCCAGATCCAGTTTCTCAGCGGCCAACTCTTCTGCCTGTGGATTTCCAGGGAGTCCGTCTCTGGGAGTGGGGAATGACTTGTGAAAGACTGAAGACTGGATGGCGAGGGAGGGGGAGGACACCATTGCCAGGGCAGTGGGTGGGCTCTGCCCTGGGGTGCCGGTGTGGGGTGGGCAGTCTGTACCCAAGCCTGCTGGCTTCCCTTCTCAATCAGTCTGTCCTTCTTCTCCTGCCCAGGCCCTCCTGGACGGCGCGGCAAGGCTGGAAGAAGAGGCGACCCCGGTGAGTCCCCAGTTTTCGTGGTTTCCAAACCCAGGCCTGGAAGTCTGCCCTTGACCTGAGATCTGGTGGGAGGTGCCAGTCCCCATCCTGCCCCAAAACTCGGGATGCTCGGACCTGGAGCCTGGCCTTCCTCTCCCTTCCAGCTGGCCACTGTCCCCCCAGTCGTGGGTCCAGGACTGCTTTCCTCGGCTTCTTGGCATCCACAGTTCCAGGGACGGTCCCCTTGTGCCCTTGGCCACTTCTGAAGGTCACTTCAGCTCCTGAAATGTCCTCTTGCCATTTTGAGAGCTGCTGATGGCCCTCCTGGATACGTCCCCTGCCCTCCCCAGACCTGGACTGTCCTTCCCTGACTCCTCCACCTCCCTTCCACACAACCCACAGACTCACCTCTACTCGCTCTCCCCCCACCACTGACACAGGCTGTCCTCCGGCTCCCTGTCGTCTCAGGTAGACCTCTGGCCACTGCTTCCCCATGCAGACCCTGGGCCAGCATCCTCTACCCCTCCCTTCCCCATTCCTACACTGAGTCTCAGTCAGTCTCCCATTCAGTATGCCTTGGACACATGCCCCCTTCTGTCCATGTCAACACCGCCTCTCAGGACTCTCCCCTCTCCTCCCACCATGTCCCCCACCTCCAGCCTCACCCCACCTGGACTCTTGGCCCAAGTTCATCAACCTCTGTCCTTCCAGCTAGATAAAGCCTTCTTGAACCTGGCTGGCTGGGGCCATCACCCGAGTCTTCAGAGCCCGGCACACGGCAAGCTCAGGGAAGGCAGGTGCACAGAACAGGGAAGGAATGAACGCACACATGCTCAGCCCCTAAGCACCTTCACCAGGACCCCAGGCAGATTGCACCCCAGGGAGAAATGGGGGCCCTTCTGTCTGTGCCTCAGAGTCTTCTCCCAGGCCCTGGGCTCAGGCTTCCTGCCCCCAGTAACCACTGTGGGCTTGCTTTATCTAATTCCTTATACAGAGGACTTCCAGATAAACCTCCTAGAGTTCACTGCCAGGAAATGCCCTTCATGGATCTCTGCTTGCTTTGACTTCCAGAGCTGAAGTCTGTTTTGTGTTTGATTGCTGGGACTTTCCTTTACTCTGGGTTTTGTGTGTAATCAACCCCCCCCACCAACATACGCACTGCCAGCTTTCCAAAAACACACTCCATCACTCCGTTCTCCTTTCTCCCCTTGTAAAAGGTCTCATTGCATTTTATTGTAAGCTTCTGATGTCCTTTTTGGAAGGAAATGAGGACTATTTAGTGACTTTTTTTTTTTAGGATAAAGTGTAATATTACTCAGCTTCCTCAAAAGAGCATTTAGAATTCGGCCTCCACTTGAAAACAGTCTAAAAGTCACAGGAAGACAAGGATTTACTGGGCTCTGGACTGGGTCTTACCCAGTCCTTCATCTCATGTGACCCTCACAGAGCTCTGCAAAAGATAAAAATATGTTATCATCCCCATTTTGCAGATAAGGAAACTGAGGCTCCCAGGGGATGCGTGTCTCGTGTGAGGTCAGCTGCTGGACAAGGGGTGGGCAGCCCCTCTTCCTTTCACTGCCCTTTCCCACGCGGGGTTCCTGATTCTCTGCCTGTAGGGGAATGGTGCGAGCCACACAGAGCAGATGTCCCTCTCGGATTAGCTTTGGTGGGGGGGGAGGCCCCCTGTTTATTTCCAGATAGTTTCGCGTACATGCACATCCTGGCTTTGGCGCCTTCCCTTGCACAAACCAGGCCTTTTCCTGCATCCCTGGAAGAAAGGCTCTTTTTGTCTGGTGGGCCAGTATCCGGCCAAGATGCCTTTCCCTGCTGCTGCCGCAGCCCCAGACCTGCAGACTGAACTCACCCTGTCCCTGGGGTTCTTTGCCTGGAAAACAGCTCCTGAGCCCTATGGTGTTTATGCATAGCCCCATCATAATGGAATGGATTTCTCATCTCCCCCACTTCACAGCCCGAGAAGCTCAATACTGCTTTTGCACTCGAGTCCACTTTCTAGGAACCTTGGGCAGGATCCTTTTTAAATCCAGACCCGCCTTTCCCCAAGACCCTCCATTCTCCCCAGTTCCCCCTCCCCCAGATACCTCCCTCTGTGGCAGCATTTCTGTACCTGGTTGCAGGAGGGAGGGGGTCTGCTCTGCACACTTGTCCTTCTCCACCAAAGTGGGGGCTCCTCAGAGCCAGGACTGGACCCCTAGGCACTCAGGAGATGGTCGGTAAATGCTGATTGACAGGAAAGAGGGAGGTAAGGGAGTAGGAAGCGAGAAAGAGAGACTGGTGGGCCAGGATGGATAAAGGGTTAGGAGACTGGAAGACACGAGGACAAAGGCATCGAAAGCTGCTTGGCTGGTGTCCATGCTACACCTGCGGAGACAAATGGAGGCACTCACCCCATCTTTGCAGCTGTCAGCCTTAGACCTGCTGTCTCAGTGCTAGGGTCCTAGTGTCATTGCTGTTGCTTTAAAAAGATTTGTGTATTTATTAGTGGCAGTATGCATTTGAAAGCATGTCTGTGTGCAGAAGAGATTTATTTATTCTGCTAACGATGCATCCTTTGCATTTGGATTTACAGACATTTAATTGCTCCATGTGCATTCTCCAGGAATCTAGGGCTCTGAGGGTGGGAAACAGTTCCGTGAGTCCCACTGAAAAATTCTAGAACAGGAGCCATATAGTTCGCAAATGACTGTAAGAAGATAATCATTAATACTGTGTGTTCTGATTCATACAACAATGTTCTCTTCCATTTGTTCAGTGGTCCATGGAGACGACTTGGCCAGGGAATGCAATTCACTTCCTGCCCTGGCCCGTGGAGGGGGTGGGGGCAGGGCCGTTCTTAGATCTCAGAGTTCCAGAAGTTTCTGGGATTTAAAAAGAACTAGGACTTAGGGGCACCTGTGTGGTTCAGTCGTTAAGTGTCTGCCTTTGGCTCAGGTCATGATCCCAGAGTCCTGGGATGGAGCCCCATATCTGGCTCCCTGCTCAGCAGGAGGCCTGCTTCTCCATCTCCCATTCTCCCTTCTTGTGTTCCCTCTCTCACTGTGTCTCTATCAAATAAATAAATTCATTCTTTAAAAAAAAAAAAGGGGGAAGTAGGACTTGAAAGGATAGCTACATATCAGCTCTACTACAATCATGCAGGTCTGCCTTGCCATGTCATGCTGGGGTTCTTAATCTACCCTGACCCCAAGAAACCCTTTCTAAAAGATTTCTTCGGGGTGCCTGGTGGTTCAGTAGGTTAAAGCTTCTGCCTTTGGCTCAGGTCATGATCCCAGGGTCCTGGGATCAAGCCCCACATTGGGTTCTCTGCTTGGCAGTGAGCCTGCTCCCCCTGCCCCTCACTCTGCCTACTTGTGATCTCTCTCTGTCAAATAAATAAAATCTTTAAAAATAAATAAAAATAAATAAAAGGTTTCTTCTTCCAGTGGAAGAAGCACTTCTGGAATGATAGAGTAAGGACCTCTGAAAATCTACATAAAAAGCAGCAAGAACACCAGAAGTAAAAATTGACCCTTTCAGAACTCTAGAAATTAATGTCTGGTAACAACCCAAGAAGTGTTTATTCAGGACAAATATCTTGCTAAGAACAGTGAAGTTTGTAGCATTTTAACTTGCCCATTTCCCAGCACCATGGTAGCCTTAAAAACTATCAATCCCACAACCACAGTACCTGTGACAAGCAGTGGCCACAGAAAAAAAGCAAAACATTTTGAAGGTCCATAACTGCTCATTCCCAGAGAATTGTCGCTGTCAGCTTCCAGAAAAAGCCCATACATAGCACTTGTCTTTATCTGACCTGATGTGGAACTCACTCATGGGGAAAAGCTCTGTCTGGAGTGTTTGCCAAAAACAATCAGCAGCAATTGTTTAACACTGCAGTTGTCTAAGGTAGCAGCACTAGTTAGAATAAGGAAGAAGCCAACACAAACACTTAAATGAAAATCTAGAGGATGAGCCATCCAGAGGGGCCTCGAAATGCTCCAGCACATTCCTGGGAATCTAGAAGGCACATGCATGTGCAAGGCTGTGTACACATCCACAAAAGACCTGAGAGAGCCCTAGTATCTCACTTCTGGGTAACCTTGAGGCCCTGCTCAAATAGGAAGTGAAGGCAAAGGCAGAGTTATAACCTGGCAGAGCACTGAAGTTGTGCTTCAACACACACAGCGAACCCCTTGGCACAGAACAGGAGATATACTGAATCGAGGTATTAAAGGAAACCTCTGTCTCTGCTGACCATTAAGCTAACCAAGAGAGAATTCAGAAGCTGCGCATGACAAAGAGTACACACTTTGGAGAATTAGTCCAGGAAAACCCCAGAGCAAACAAAGAGCAACAATAACAAACAGCAACAGCAAATCCTGGAAAGGAGGATGGATATCTAATTTCCAGAGTAGCCACATTAGATTATTTTAAATGTCCAGTGTTTAACAACAACAACAAAAAAAATATGAGACACACAGAGATATAAGAAAGTATAACAATGAAAAAGGAAAAAAAAAAAAAAAACAGTCACCTGGAGGACACCTGGGTGGCTCAGTGGGTTAAAGCCTCTGCCTTCGGCTTGGGTCGTGATCCGGGTGTCCTGGGATCGAGCCCCGCATCAGGCACTCTGCTCAGCAGGGAGTCTGCTTCCCCCTCTCTCTGCCTGCCTCTCTGCCTACTTGTGATCTCTGTCAAATAAATAAATAAAATCTTTAAAAAAAAATCTGTGAGAAAGCCCAGTTGGACTTACTTGACAAAGATTTTACTTATTTTTTTAAGACTTTATTTATTTGAGAGACAGAGAGCAGGGGGAGGGGCAAGGGAAGAAGGACAAGCAGACTCTGCTGAGGGTGGAGGTGGACACAGGGCTCGATCTCATGACCCTGAGATCACAACCTGAGCTGAAATCAAGAGTCAGACACTTAACTGACTGAGCCACCCAGGTGCCCCTAGATAAATATTTTATGTTGACTGTGATAAATTGTGTTTTAAGAACTAATGGAAACCAAGTCTAAAGAATTAAAGGAAAGCAGAACAGTTATGTGCCACCAAATGGAGACAGACTATCAATAGAGAGATAGAAAGTATAAAAAAAAAAGATAGAAATTTTGAAGCTGTAAATTACAATAACTGAAATGAAAAAATTCACTGAAGAGTCTCAACAGAGGATTTGGGCTGGCAGAAGAAAGAATCAGCAAACTCGAAGATAGGTTAGTTGAGATGATCCTGTCTAAGGAAGACAAAGAAGAAAGAATGAAGAAAAATGAAAAGTCTGAGAGCCCTGTGAGACCCCATCAAGTATGCCAACGTACATGTAATTGAGACCTCAGAAGGGAAGAAGAGAAAGAGGCAGAAAGAATATATGAAGAAATAGTGGCCAAAACCATCCCAAACAGAAGCAAAAATACTATTTTATATATCCAAGAAGCTTAACAAACTCCAGATAAGATAAACTCGAAGAGATCCACACCTAAGCACATGACAACCACATTGCCAAAAGCAAAAAAGGAAGAGAGAATCTTGAAAGCAGCAAGAGAACAAGGACTCAGCACAGAAAAGAAATCCTTGATAAGATTAATAACTGATTTCTTTTCATGAAATCAGCTATTAATAAAAAGCATGAAAGCCAAAAGTCAATGGGGATGACATATTCAGAGTGGTGAAAGAAAAAAAAAAAAACTGTTAACAGAGAAATCTATAGCAAACATATATTTCAAAAGCAAAAGAGAAATTAAGACATGCCCAAATAAACAAAAAAGTGGAGAGAACTTATTTCTATCAACCTGTCCTACAAGCAGTTCTGTAGGGATTCCTTCAATCTGAAGTGAAAGAACATTAGACAGTAATTTATTTTTTAAAAAGATTTATTTATTTATTGGAGGGGGAGTCAGGGGGAGGGGCAGAGGGAGAGGGAGAAGCAGATTCCCCCCTGAGCTTGGAGCCTGACACAGCGCTCAATCCCCAAACCCTGAGGTCATGACTTGAGCCAAAACCAAGCGTCAGCTGCCCAACTGACTATACCACGAGGCACCCCTAGACAGTAATTTAAATCCACATACAGAAATAAAGAGCTTCGTGAGGTAGCTACATAGGTAAATATGAAAGACAGTATATAAATGTATTTTTATTTGTTACTTTTTCCTCTCTTCTGATTTAAAAGCTAGCTGTGTAAAGCAATAATGATAAAACTGTGTTGATGGGCTTATGGTGTATAAAATAGTCATGTCATAAAAATACAAAGAAGGAGATAACTAACGTGGCTATATTGGAGCAAAGTATTTGTTTGTAATTAAAAGTAAATTGTTGTGGTGCCTGGGTGTCTCAGTTAAGTGTCTGCCTTTGGTTTATGTCCTAGAGTCCTGGGATCACGTCTGCTTCTCCCTCTGGCCCTCTGCCTGCTTATGCAAGCTCTCTCTCACACAAATAAATAAATAAAATCTTTAAAAAAAAAAAAAGGAAAGTAAATTGTTATTCATCCAAACCAAATTATTTATTAAGATGATAATTATAAACCCCAGGACAACCACTAAGAAAATTATTCCAGAAGTATGGCAAGAGAAACAACAGAATTAAAATAGTATGCTAGAAAATATCTATTTAACAAAAAGAAGCAATAATGGGTAATAGAGGAACAAAAAAGACATAAAACCTAGAGAAATTAAATATCAAATTGGCACACATAAACCCTGCATTAAAGGTAAATGGATTTTAAAAAACCCAAATACCCAGAGAAATCCTAAGAAAGAACAGAGTCAGAGGCATCATGCTTCCTGATTTCAAACTATACTCTAAAACTATAGTAGTCAAAACGGTATGGTACCGGTATTAAAACAGACACCTTTAGGCACATAGACCAATGAAACAGAATCCAGAGTCCAGACATAAACCCACCAATGGAGCACAATAGTTCCAGTTTCTCCACATCCTTACTAACACTTGTTATTTTTTTACAGTAGCCATTCTATCTAATGGATGTGAGGTGATGTCTCGTTGTGGTCTTGATTTGCATTGCCTTCTTGATGATGATGTTGAGTGCCTTTTGGATCACACTATTTACTTACTTACTTACTTATATAAAGAATCCTCAGGGGCACGTGAGTGACTCAGCAGTCAAGCATCTGCCTTTGGCTCAGATCGTGATCCCAGGGTCCTGGGATCGAGCCCCATGTCGGGCTCGCTGCTCAGGGGGAAGCCTGCTTCTCCCTCTCTCTTTGTCCCTTCCCCCACTCCTGCTCACTCACACTTGCTCTAATAAATAAATAAAATCTTTTAAAAAAATTAGAATCCACAGAGTAGCGCCTGGGCGGCTCAGTCAGTTGGGCGGCCAACTTGATTTCAGCTCAGATCATGATCTCAGGGTCCTGGGATCGAGCCCCACATCAGGCTCCACGCCCGGTATGGAACCTACCTGTTTTAAGTAAAACAATCACGAAAACAACAAAAATCCAATGTGTTTGCTTTCCACTTGGGCTTCTCATCAGTACCCCTGCCTGCCCCGCACAGCGTAATGAGCAGGGTGATTTCTAGAGTCAGCCTCCATGCCCAGGCTGGCCTTTCGGACTCTGAATCCCAGGGAGGCATCCTTACCCCTAACCAAGCTGCCCAAAATGCTGGGGGCAGGGGAGCCCCTTCTGAGGTCCCATCTCAACAGGACGCTCCTCAGACCTGCTGTTCAGTTAGGGTTGGTTCTGCAACATGAGTGAAAACCACAAAAAACTACCAGCTGTGCTTCTCTCCCCCCTGCAATCTAAGGGGTGTGTGAGGGCACATGCATGTGTGTCTGTGCGTGGGTGTGCATGCCAGAGAGCATGCAAGAGAAAGAGTGAATGCTGGCTTTCCAGCCAGCATTTGTGTTTGGTGCCTATTAGGTGTTGCTGCTGTTCTGGGCACCTTACACATGTACAGTGTGTCCCTCAATGCTCCCTGATGGTACTGGCCAAATTAAATCCGGGCCAGAGACCCAAGCTGAGTGCCGGCTCTCGGACTCATTACTGACTCTGGATTTGCCAGCCTGCAAGCCTCATGGCATCTACCCACGAACTCAGTTTAAAAGCCCATCCAGTTTAAGGAGCACCTGGGGGGCTCAGTTGGTTAAGCGACTGCCTTCAGCTCAGGTCATGATCCTGGAGTGCTGGGATCAAGTCCTGCATGGGGCTCCCTGCTCAACTTCTCCATCTGACCCTTCCCGCTCTTGTGCTCGCTCGCTCGCTCTCTCTCTCTCAAATAAATAAGTAAAATCTTAAAAAAAAAAAAAAAGAAAAGAAAAAAGACCACTCAGTTTAAAAGCCCCAGAGAAACATGGCTGTAGGTCTCTATCTTCATGGTGGGCTGGGTCTTCAAGGCACCTGCCAGGTAGGGGGAAATATTCTTCCCAGTTTGCTTTTCCAGAAATATACCATTTGGGAAACCCTCAGGAGCTGTCTGTTCCCCAGAGGGGCAAAGAGCTCCTGCTTTGGGAACCCCTTTTGAGCTACATCAGTTCGGTTCAAGAGGCCACAGGCTCAGTGAACCCTCTACTCTGACCCATTTTATTTAGTTCCCAAGTCATCTGGCTCATATTTCACTGCCCCGCCACGTTCCTGACAGCAAAGTAAATGGATGCAGGCAATGTCTGGGACACATGTTTGAAAGCTGTGTGCGGAACGCGTGGGAGGCCCTGCAGCCAGTCTCACTTTTTTTTTTTTTTTTTTTTTTTTTTTTTAGATTTTATTTACTTATTTGAGAGAGAGAGTGAGAGAGAATGAATGGGGGAGGGGCAGAGGGAGAGCACAGGACTCCATCCCAGGACCCTGGGATCAGGACCCTGGGATCATGACTGGAAGGCATGAGCTGAAGGCAGACGCTTAACCGATTGAGCCACCCAGGTGCCCCCAGCCTCACTTTCTAAGAACAGCTCAGGGGAGCTCTTGCTCCCAAGGCAGTTTCTCTCTGCCCCCTTTGTTCTGCTCAGAGTCAGACAGCCTGGGTTCTGTCCCAATGGGAGCAGGACGTGACTCTGAGCACGGTAACCTTTCTGAGCCTGTGTTCTCATCTGTAACCTGTGCCCGGGGAGGATGCAGCGGGGGTTATGAGATGTTTGGGGAAAACCACGCATCTCCCAACATGCACACGGAGTCGGGAGTGAGTGACGGCTCCTTTTACAGCTTCTCCTCCTGCTGCACCCCTCCCCCGCCCCCCCCCCTCCGCTGCACCCTCAGGACGGCAGGGCGCCCACGATGTTAACCCCAGCCGGGCCTTTTTTTCGTCTTCCTTCCTTTCTTTTTTTTTTTTTTTTAATTTATTTATTTATTAGAGAGAGCATGAGCATGAGCTGGTGGGGAGGGCAGAGAAAGGAGAGAATTTTAAACAGACTCCATGCTGAGCATGGAACCTGACACAGGGCTCGACCTCAGGGTCCTGAGATCAGGACCTGAGCAGAAACCAGGAGTGGGACACTCTGCCGACTGCGCCCCCACCCCTCCCAGACATTCCCCCTACCCCTGCCCCAAGTCTGAGCTTTCTTGGAGGGAGCTTAGAGGAGAATGTGAGAAAAGGCAGCCAAAGCCAGAGGACCAGACAAAAACACAGACCTCATTCCAGCCAGTTTTCAGTTAAAACTTATTGCCTTCTCTGACTTGGTAAGCTGGACACGTGTATCCAGGGACACCAAAGAGCCCTGCAGTGGAAGGTCAGTCTCTCCTACTCTCCCACCCCTGGCTTCTGTCTTCCCACCATTCTGTTCCCCTCCCCACAGGCAAACGGATGAACACAGTCTGTGTCCACACCCAGAGATGTAGCTCGTTCATCCAAACAAAAGCCTGTTGGTTTTTTCCTTAGCTCAAATGGCTAAATAAATACACTGTTCCATACCTTTTTAAAAATGTAACAATACGAGGTGCCTGGGTGGCTCAGTCAGTTGAGTCCCTGCTTAGCGTGGAGCCTGCTTCTCCCTCTCCTGCTCACTCTGCTTGCTCACGCTCTTTCTGTCAAGTAAATGAAATCTTACAAAAAAGAAAGAAAGAAAACATACATAGCCTTTCCGTATGTGAAACAAAAGCGAATCTTCATTCGTAATGTGAGAAATGACGGTTAAAACTATAATCACAGCAGATACCCATTTGGCAATGCTAATTAGGACTTAAACTGTTTGTGCCAATTGCCACAATGATGATCCTTCTAGAAATGTATACTGTGGATGTGTTAACATATATGTAAAATGACAGGTATATAAAAATATCCATAGCAGAACTATGGGTAGGGGTGCCTGGGTGGCTCAGTGGGTTAAGCCTCTGCCTTCGGCTCAGGTCATGATCTCAGGGTCCTGGGATCAAGCCCCGCATCGGGCTCTCTGCTTAGCAGGATGCCTGCTTCCCCCTCTCTCTCTCTGCCTGCCTCTTTGCCTGCTTGTGATCAAATAAATAAATAAATAATTTTAAAAAAAGAACTATAGGCAATGGCCAAAAATTAGAAATAGCACAGTGGGACTGCGGAAAGAAAGGAGGATACGTTTCAGCTTTAAATGGAATACCACGCAGTTGTGAAAAAGACTAACGGGATTCTATATGCTCTACTGGGGAACAAGTTCCAAAGCATATTGTTACATTTTTAAAAAGATTTTATTTATTTATTTATTTATTTCGGGGAGGGAGACAGAGAGTGTAAGCATGAGCTGGAGGTGCGATGGAGAAAGGGGCAGAGGGAGAATCCGACTTCCTGCTGAGCAGGGAGCCTGACACAGGGCTCGATCACAGGACCCTGAGATCATGACCTGAGTGGAAGGCTACTGAGCCACCCAGGCACCTCAGGGCTCTTTATGTTTTCTCTGAGCTCTCCCTTCATAATCTTTTGACTGTTTTTCTCTTAGGTCTTTGATGTTTTTAGAGCTGATTTGTAGGAACGTTTTTACATCAAGGTACATCAGCCTGTGTGACCTGAGTCAGAAATATTGTCCCCACTTTCACTGTTGACTTTGCTTACAGTGCTTTCACCCTTGTAGACATTTGGGGTTTTATATGGTTGAATCAGACTTTGATTTTATGGCTTCTGGATTAGGGACTATAGTTGGAAAAGCCTTCCACTCTCCACAGTTAGAAAGGAATTTTCCTCTAGGATTTTTTTTTTTAATTGAAGTATCTTCACCACGCCGTGTTAAATTAGTTTCCAAGGTACAATATAGTGATTTGACTTCTCTATAGGTTGTGTGTGCTTATTACAAGTGCAGCTACCCTCTGTCACCATGCAACATTATTACCTTATAATTGACTATATTCCCTACTGCGTACCTTTCATCCCCATGACTTATTCTTTCCGTAACTGGAAGCCTGTATCTCCCACCCCCCTTCACCCATCTTGCCCATCTCCCTCTTCCTCTGGCAACCACCAGTTTGTACTCCGTATTGATGGGTCTGTTTTCCTCTAGGATTTTTATGATTTTTTTTTTAACATGTAAGTCTTTGATCTTTCTGGAATTTATCCTGGCTCATGCTGAGGCACAGATCCAGCTTCACTTTGTCCTGATAACCACCTGACTGCCTGGAACCCTTGAGTAGCACTGCCCCTCTTCCCACAGGCTCCAGGGGCTCAGGTGGAGAGTCAGGGACAGATCGCAGCATGTGGTGTAACGTTGGGGCTTTTGTCCCTAGGAACTATGAGAAAATGAGGGCTGGGGGCATGGGAGTCCATGTTTTGGACTTAGGTCCATCTGCGTCTTGAAAACAGCACCCTGGCCCCAGAGTGGAGATTGGAGTAGCAATGACTCAGGCCGGACCGTGGCACACCCTGCTTGTTGCTTTTGGGTTTGAGCTCCTGGGTCTGCAGCCCTCCCACCAAAACTCCTTCTGGGTCAATTCCTGGGGATCTAGATATGCACACAGATGCCCCTCACACACCCAGAGCTCCTTCAGTGAGCTGGACCTTCTGCTGACCTCCATCCCACGGTATTGACCAGTGCCCCATCATCACCAGCAAATGCAGCATCTGTGAACCCCACACAGCTCACCCGAGCCCACTGCCTTTTTCCTTGACCCCCACCTTCCTTCCATCTCATGCGTCTTCCAGCCCATGGATCCCACCACATCGCCCCGTCTGGCTCGAATTGCACACACACACTCTAGCCCCTGCGAGGCAATTGGAGGCTTGAGGGAAGCATCCCCCCGCTGGTTGGTGAAACTAAATGCCAGACCCACGTGTATGTCCAGGCTCCTGCCCCCAGCAGGGCCACCTCTGTGTGCCATCCTCAAGGTCGTCACTCCAGGAACCTCTTCCCCTCCCTACATGACTCCCCTTACGCACACGTATGGCTGTGTCTCTCATCTTGAAGAAGTAGCCCTCTCTGGACCCCATGTCCCCAGAGCACCTGCTCTGTGTATTTGCAACCCTTTGGGGCAAAACTCCTTGAAAGTGCTCACTACCCATATTCCTCCTCGCCCTTCTCTTGGAGAAGCCATCTCCAACCAGATTTGCATATCCGTCACTCCCCCTGTCCTTAGCCCTACGTGGCTAGAGCCCATGGATGGTCTTTTTTTTTTTCTTAAGATTTTATTTATTTGAGAGAGAGAGAGCACGAGCAGAGTGAAGGGCAGAGGGAGAAGTGGCTCCCCACTAATGGGGGAGCCCGATGTGGGACTTGATCCCAGGACCCTGAGATCCTGACCTGAGCTGAAGGCAGACACTGAACAGACTGAGCCACCCAGGCACCCCCAGTAGGCTGGGCTCGGTCTTCATCTTACTCAGCTGTCTGCAGTGCAGGGCACAGGCAGCCACCCCCTACTCCTCAGTGCACTTTCTCCCCTCAGCTTCTAGGAATTCCCTCTTTTCTTCCCAACTTCCAACTGTTGGGACATCTCCGAGTGCCGTGTGTGTGTGTGTGTGTGTGTGTGTGTGTGTGTGCAAGGCTGAGCTCCTGATCCTTCCAGCCAAACCCGCCCGATCCACAGTCTTCCCACCTCTGTTGATGGCAACTCCATTCCTACAGTGATTCCGCTAGAATTGTGGCGTCTTTCTCGACTCCTCTCTCTCATGCTCCAGAGAAATCCTCTTGGCTCCACCTTCAGAATCCATCCAGAGACCAGCCCCCGTGCGCCCCTTCCCCTGCGCTGCTGCCTCTCTTTCCGTTGTACTTGTCATTTCATAGGTGATGTACTTGTTTGGTATCTTGGGTACCTCCCTCGCTAGAAGGTCAACTTCTTAGGACAGGAACCTTTGTCATGCTCACTGCTGTGTCCTGCGAGCCCAGAACAGCAGGTGCTCTGTGAATGTCTGCAGAGTGGATGTGCCAGTAGATGGGAGAGGGAGAACGTGTCAAGGGGGGCTCATCATTGTCCGGGTCACTACAGGGGTGGGAGGGAACATCACCCACAGAGACTAGGAACCAGGAGAGGAGCACGTTTGTGGGCAGAAGACCAGGAGCATGTCTGTGCACCTTGGCTGGGCTTCTGAGGCACAGCTGGGCCTGGAGACCCCTATGCGGGACGCTTCTGCATAGGGTAGTCAAGAATGTGATGAGATCCCTGGGGAAGACTGGAGAGGTGGGGACAGATGAGTGCAGCGGAGAACTGAAGAGAAGAAAGCCTTTGCCATGAGCTCTGAGAAGCTTCTGTGTGAGGCTGGGGTGGATGGAGCCAGATGAACAGCGAGGGAAGCGGGAGGAACGTGACCTTTTGGAAACCAAAGGGAGAGATAGTTTCCAAAAGGCGGGGCTCACTCAGCAGTGTGGGATGAGGAAGAGAAATCCTTGGTGGGCTGACCAATGGCAAAGAAAACTTTTTGGACACAAGACCATTCAGGGAAACTTTATAAAAATGCACATATTGTTTTGAGCAGAGTGAAGTACAGAAGTGAATGCCATTTCCTTTTTTACAAGCAGTGTATGGTCACACCTGTGGGTGCCTGTGCTGTGCCTTAGTTTCCCCCTGGTGCCAGTGAGGGGCCGGCCCCGGCTCCCCTGCAGATCCCCAGGCTGGGCAAGCGGAGGGGCAGTTCCCACAAGCGGCTTTGCTCCCCAAGAGGCTTGGTCGGGGCACTGCCGGCGGAAGCAGCCTGTCCCACGGTGGACCAGGATCCTTGTAGCCAATCTCTTCCTCGGCGGGGGCCTCCGGGCAGGAGGGGGACAGAGGGACCCCAGCAGCATCTCTGCTGCGCCCAGATCATCGGATGGTGCCAACAAACTCCCGCTCTGCCACACCCCACGCTCTTCCCGGCCCTTTGGGGTCTCACCGGCCCAGGTAGCGGAACGGCGGCAGAACTCCACAGGTCTGTCCCAGCAGGCCAGGGGTGAGGCCACCACGCTTTGTCTTCGGTTCCCCTGGGCAGAGACACCTCTGTACTGTCACAGTAATACCCCAGGGGCCGGTTTACTGCCCTGCCCGGTGACCTCGGTATGGATGTGGGGACGGCACTGCCAGGGCCGGGGCTGTAACGCTGGAGGACCTGATAAACAGAATCAACAACGGTAAAAAAAAAAAAAAACAAAACAAAACAGGTGGCTGGGGACTCTAGGGACAGAACCCCTATCAGAGGGTCACGAGGTGTGTGGAAGGCATGGAGTTAGGGGCAGTGACAGGAGAGCCCTCTTCCCAGCAGCGAGGGAGAGGAGAGCCAGCGCCAGAGCCGAAGAGGGCATGTGAGCAAAGGATGGGCTTTCGGCAGAGGAATTGGAGCCCTTCCAGAGCTGCTGGAAAGCATCTGCTGGAGAAAGTGGGTTCAGTGCAAGAGGCAGGGAGGAAGCTGTGGGTGCAGGGCCCCTGGAAGGCAGGGCAGGTTGGCTCCTCCAGCTTCCATGGCTGGACACAGACAGGAGGCTGGGGACAGATGCACGTACGGGCTGGTATGTGCATGTAGCATCAGAAAGATGATGGTGCATCCGTCCAGTGGCTTTTCTGTTCCTGGGAAAACAAGGCACTGGGTCCCCAGCTGAAGGTGAGAAGTCTGTTGTGCAGCTGACCACGTGACCAGTGCCCTGCCCCACCCTAGTCTAGACTTGAGGGACCCACAGCACCCCCCCCACGTTACCATTCTCAGGCATGAGCACTACCATACATCAGTTTTTCAAGCCAAAGACCTTTGTCTTTTCTCTCCTTCTTCTATGCCCCGTGCACCCCTCCACCCCCCACCATTAAATCCTGTGGGTCCTCACTGAGAAGTATCTTCTCACTCACTTCTCTCCTCTCCATTGTGAGCACGCAGGTCCCGGCCACCATCACCTACATGGGGACAGCTCCCCTGCACCCTTTCTCACGCCTCCCACCCCTCCTCCGAGCAGGACCCTTCCAGCCCCCTACTTCCCACTGCCCTTCAGATCTCATGGCATGGACACAGGGCACCAAGCTCTGGCTGGCCATCTCCCCATGCCCTCCCCTCCCCTCTGTGGACCCCAGCCCCTCAGAAGCCCAGTGGTCCTGGTGCGTTGGGGGCTTTGCCATCTCTTCCCCACAGCTCCCTCCCCCTTCCTAATCATCTTTCCCCTTCAGAACCCCGCCTGGCTCGGAAGTTGCTGCATTTTTCCCTGAGTCAATTTCTTAAGCATCTGTCCTTCCCAGAAAGATTCTGCAAGTCCAAGATCCTGCCTCTTGTATTCCCCAGTGGGCCCCCTTACTTGCCCTGCTGGGGTGGGGGTCCGGCTCATCAGTGGCGATCCACAAATATGCGTGGGCCAACTGCCTGCCGAGTGTCCCCTCCTTCCTGTGCCAATGTCGCTATCCAGACAGAGGCCTCCAGGGAGCAGAGAGTTTACTGGATTGGGTGGGAACAGCATGCCTTTAACAGAAAGTGTATGGGGTTCAAGAGTCAGGAGAACTCTTTCTAGAATGAGTTCTACCCCTTAACCCACTATGTGGCCTTGGACAAGTCATTGCTTTCTCCCTGGGCACTCGTCTTATTATCACACATCCCGCAAAGATGACTGAGAAGGTCAAATGCAATGTGGTTTGTAACCCAGGAGGCAAAGAAGACACCTGTGGGCTTCTCAAATGTTCTCCAGGAGTCCTCATCTGTTTGGGGGTGGGGGTGGGGACAGGTGTCAGCGTGCTGCACCAGCCTTTCCTGGAGCAGCACCCTGTGTTTCTGGACTCAGTCCCTTCAGCTTCCCCATGCACACCCAGACCCAGCACCCGTAACCCCAGGCTGAGCCACGGGCACCCTCTGCCTGTCTGCTCAGCAACACCCAGACCTGCACCCTTAGGAGTGCTCTGCCCTTTGCCCCAAATGTTTTCTCCCCAGGTCTTTCCCCTTCAGTAGAAATGAACTGACCCCAGGTGAGCCCCCACATTTGTTCTTCAGGCAGGAACAGGTCAGATTCCTACCTGGCTTTTGCCCAAACCAGACGTGGGTGGGCCCAGACAGGGATCAACGGCTTCCCAGTGAAATGATTGCCGAACCAATACACCAGCGGGGTGGGTAGTTGGGGGGAATTGTCATTACCACCCAGATGACCACCCCTGCCCCTGCAAGGACAAAAGCACCCCTTCTACTCTGCCACTTGGCTTTGGGGCCTGTGAGAGCATCAAAGGCTTGCAAGGAGGGGCATCCAGCAGCTGTGTGAGGGAGGGGGGCTGGCCCGGACAAGGGGACCCTCTCTCCCTGCGACACTGAATGTGGCTTCTCTGCTTGTGTTTTGCAGGTCCTCCCGTAAGTGTCCTGGATTATCCTCTCTGTTCCTGAAAGATAAGACATGTCATTCTCTTCTGTAACTATTCCATGAAAATAATCTTTAGTTAAGGAGGTGTGTTGTGTCCTTTAAAAAAAAAAAAAATCAGTCCTGGACAGTAGCCATATTTTTTTTTCTTTATTTTGTAGATGAATGCCAGCACAGGATTCTATGGGCTTGACTTCCCCCTGTGAAGCATTCTGTGACTCTTTTTTCCTTCTAGGAGAGCTGGCCCGGGTCTGGCCGAGCCTCCGGGACTCTCTGGCTCAGCACGGGTGCACAGAGATGCAAGTGCCGTGTCCTCATTTTCTAAATGCTCTGTGGCAGTTAATTTGTTTAAACGTTTTTGCCTCCTGTGCTTTGGCGCAAAGGGCTCTGGAGCCGGGCAGCAATGCCAGGAATCATGGGGTCCCTTTTCCTGATTGGCCAAACTAAGTTTGCCTCCCAGGTTTGGGCAGCTGAGCCCCCCAGGGAGCACCGCACCCCCCAACCCCGGCCAGCCAGAGTGGGGAGCGGGGAGGACGGTGCACTGGAGGGACTGGCCACAGGGGGCAGCACGCAAAGCAGGGGAAGCTCAGCGCCCCAGATCTCCGGAACTCAGGGCTCCTTCTGCAAAGACGTGCCGGCTGAGTCTTTGATTCATCTTGGCAGTTTTCGCAGAGCCGGATGCATCCTGACGAATCCATTCAGGGAGCTCCCTGACGGTCCGCCTGAGCCCAAGTGAACCTTCCGAAGGAATGCCTTTCGGATGAACAGTTCTGTTTTTGACTTCCCCTTAGCATGACTCCCTGCCCCATGGGCACCCTTCAGGGTGCAGCTCCTCCGTGCCTGCAGTGGCACCACACCGGGCCAGAGGGCGAGCCGGCGAGGATGGGTAGATGTATTGGCCACCGGCAGTTTCTGGCTGTTGAGTCATTCGGGACTGTCACGGGGAGGCTAGCCTGTACTTGCTGGAAGTGCCTAATGCAGAGAGCAGAGGAGTGATTTTCTTTCTTTTTTTTTTTTTCTTTTCTTTCCTTTTTTTTTTTTTTTCACTTGGCTGTTAAACTCTTAGGTGTATTCAACAAATGCAGAATTCTCAAGCTGCAGCCTGAGATGGGTGCCGAGTATGGGACAGTGGCCAGGCAGTCAGTGCTCAGAGCCCATCAGGCAGAGGAGCATCCGGGAGCAAGAAATTACAGCCCCCACCCCCCACCCCCCCCCCCCCGTAGCTCAGGCTTTCAAGGTTGTCTGCCCCTCAGCCAGAGCCGTTTCTGCTCTCTAGCCCTGATTTGGGGAGTCCTTTTCCATGGTGGCGGTGACAGCACCCTTCAGAATCACCATGTCCCCCTGTGGTCCTTGCCATGTGCCCTCTGCCGGCCACCCCCCAACCACGTGGGGTGTGCTCCCTGGTGGCGCCCCCCCCCCCAGCTTGGCTCCAAGAGGCAGGAAATGGACGCTCCGTCTCCCAGACCCATCAGAGCCCTGAGTGCCCCCCTACACACACATACCAGGAGTCATTACCAAACCATCAGCCTTTACTGCAAACCCCGCTGAAAGTCCGGGGGGACCACGGCGGGGGGGGGGGGCGCCTGATTGAGTTATAAGTGTTGCCATATGGTTTTCTGCTCAAAGTCTGATTATTAATGACGTATTAATTACCACAGGGGCAATCAGGACGAGATGGCTACCCGGTAATTTGCCATTTATTTTTTGCTCTTTGTGCCCTTTTCTCTGGAGCTGATCTTCTTCCTCTGAGCCTTTATTTAACTGTCTGCGCTCCTGCCCCCTCCCCCACCCCGCCCTTCGCTCTCAGTGGCTGAGGTCTGTCTGTAGAGGGAGGATTAGTAGTAGGAGCGCTGCGATCTGTCTGCTGCTCCAGCTGTCCTGCAAGCAAAGCAAAGAGGCTCAAGGAGGAGACTCCTTGGCATCCCGAATCTTCCAGAAACTCTTGCTGCCCAGGCTGTCCGTGCTGAGCTGAGGGTCCGGCCCTTGGCGGTGGAGCACCCCACCCACCCACCGGCCCTGGCTCAGCCACCAGCCTCTCTCTCCCCAGCGGGCAGGGGGCTGCTTGTCCCAGCCCACCGGCATCCTGTCAGCACTCAGGGATCGGGAGGCTGGTTGGTTCCCGTGTGGTCTTTGTGGTGTCATCACTTCTCAGATCTTTGAATTAAACCTCAAAGTTGGCTTATATTTGAAATCGGTATCCCCCCGCCCGGGCTGGGTGAGCACTGCCGGAAAAGGGAAATTACATGGAGCTGTGCTGTTGTCTAGTCCTGCTCAGAGAGGTTAAGGAGCAGGGCCCCTAAATCCAGAAGTCCTGACACATCCGAGCGGCCGGGGGTGGGGGGTGGAAGGAGAGCATGGCAGGACCTGGGGTGCGGTTGGAGGATGGAAGTTGTTCTGTGCCCTCCGGCCAGGAAGACAGAGGGAGGGAAATGTGGCTTGATTCAGAGGCCTCGCTAATGACCAGCTCTGTCCAGAGTCGGGACAGGCTGGTGGTGGAGGGCGGGGGTTGGGGTGCTCCCTGCAAGTGCTGCGGGAGCCGCCTTCCCAGGGGGCTGTGGATGGCAGTCCAGTCCCGAGCACTGGGCACCGGGCAGATCTGGGCTTGCAGGCCAGCGCTGTGCCTCCCAGCTGGGGGCCCCAAGAAGAGTGGGTGGTGACTGGGGTGAATGGGTTTCTTCCCTCGTCCCCCATATTGGCTCCTCTGAGCGTAGAGTGATATTGACTCCTTTCTCTCTAGCTGTGAGCCTGAGAGAGGGTGCTGACTGATGGTGGGGGTAAAGGACAGGGTTCCAGACCAGCCCCCAGGTCCCTGATGCGGACTTATCAAGCTGGTCTTGACCACTCACTGGCTGTGAGGCTATAAGTCTCCAGCTCCCCCACTGTGAGGAGGGCAGTGGGGTCCAGATGAAGTGAAGTGAGGTTCTGCCTGGAGCCTCCCAACATCAAAGTTCACCGCAGGCAGGTGACTAGGCTGTGAAGGAATTAAGCCTGAGGTCTGGCATGTGAAGGGCATGGTGCCCAGCCTGGGCCAGAGATGGGGCTCCGTGAGTTGGGGAAGGGGAGGTGGGGGTGGGGGGTAGGGGTGGGGGTTGGGGGGATGGAAGCGCAGTCATTGTGTCCCTCTGGTGTGAAGTTGGGAGCTTTCTGGGAAGGAAACGGCCAGGCCTGGCGAGGAGTAAGGGGACCCTGTCAAAATCTCGGATCATGCACCCATGAGTGCACAGGGCCTGGGCGCCCCTTTTCCTGAGGTCCCCTAGCCCCAGCTTGAACCCGGGCTTCCCTTTCCACACTGATATGGCATCTTCCCTGGGCTGGGCTGGACCTGCCCCCTGCTGGGTCCAAGGTGTCCATGCCTTGAGCACCAGGAGCCAGCCAGGCCCGACTGTGTGCCTCCCAGCAGCCTGGTTCCAGGAGTCCCACTGCTTGGGTGGTCACTTCTAGGATACCCATGGGCTGGGAGTGACACCCCACCAGCCTCCTGCAGCGGGGAAAGCAGGCCTTTGGGGGCAGGAGGCAGGTGGGACGCCCTTCCCTGGCTGGGCTCGCAGGGTCCGTGTGTTTTGAGCTGAAATTCAGGTCTGTTGACCCATAGACAGCCTGCTTCCCAGCCTAGGGGCGGGGGAGGGGGTGGGAGGGGGGTTCGATCGCTCCACCATTCTCATCCCAGAGGTTAGGGTGGCTGCCACAGCAGGAGAGACACAGGCCACCTCAGAGACACCCCGTGTCCTGAGTACCCATGGGCTTGGAGTTGCTCAGACCCAACTCAGGATCCTGGCTCAGCTCTGTGGCCTCAGGCAGGGTCCTCCGCCTCTCAGAGCCTAGGGAAGTCAAGGGCATGGAAGATTATACAGGCTAACATGTGCAGAGCCAAAGGGCAGCATGGATTCGGCAGGCCCTTGACCATGCCGCTGTCTTTCCTCTCCAAGGAAAGCCCCAATGAGAGTGTGAGTGGTGGGGAGGGACAGAGGGAAAGGGAGGAGCAGACTCCGGGCTGAGCAGGGAGCCCAGAGGACTTGGGACTCCATCCTAAGCTCATGATCTGAGCCAGAGGCAGACACTTAACCCACTGAGCCACCCTGGCGCCCAGGAAGTCACTCTGATCCACCAACATTCCCTGGCAGTGTTGGAAGAGGAAAATGGCTTTGAGAACAGTCAGTTTTAGGAGAAGGTATTTTTCTGCAGGACCAGCGTCAAGCCGCAGGGAGGATTTTTTTTTTTTTTTTTTTTTTTTTTTTTGCCTTTGTGTTAAAAACATGTCACTTCCCAAAAGGAAGTGAGGCCAAAAGAAATGTCAAAGGGGGTGTGGGTTGTGGTGGAGACTGTGCATGCTGTGTGTTCTTATGTTCTGGATTAATCCAGGCTGGCTGCTCCCCTGAGCAAGAGCAGCTGAAACCAGGTCCATATGTGGACCTAAGAGCCGCAGTCAGGAGCCTGGGGCGCAGGAGCCAAGCGGGACAGTGGGGCAGGTTGTAGACTGACAAGCGCCTATGGTCACCTTGTGCACAGCCTCCTTGCAAAGAGGCCAGCCTACCCCTGTCTGTGCAAGAAGTCACGAATAGCTCCCTGCTGATGACAACATACACATGTTTATTAGAAAACCGTCCCCAAATAGAGAAAAGCGCAAAAAAGGAAAAACTGATCATCCATAATGCTCCCACCCACAGATAAGTCTTCCCAGTATCTCCGTGGTTGTTCTTTTGGGACTTGTTATTTGTGAGTTCGTTTTCATTTATGATTCTAAAAATGGGATTACTGGACATACTTCTTTGGAGACTTTTTTTTTCTTTTCACTTAACATAGCATGAGATGTTCCCACATCCTTCAGAATTATTCTAGAATGTACTAGCTACATAGCATTTTTTCATCTGTGTAATTTAACCCAAGTCCAGGTTATGGTGTTTGTATTGACAGTCTTTTACCGCTATGATCCACATCCTGGGAATAGATATAGGTGTATTTCCATGATTATCTCCTCAGAATCAATATCTAGAAGTTGAGTTGCTGGACCAAAGGGTTTGCATATGTTGAAGGCTTTTGATGTGTGCCAAATTGCCCTCCTGGGGGCTATTCTAATTTACATTCCCACCAACACTGTAGGAATGTTGCATACTGTGGGTATTATCATACTTTTAAATCTATGCCAATATGATAAGTTAAAAAAATATGTGCATGTATGTATCATGTTTTAATTTGGGCTATATTTTAATGAGAAGTGCAGTCTTGGAGATTAAACTAGTTTTAATAACGTTTGTGTAAATTTAACTGCCGCCTGGTGGTAGAGATTAGAATTGCAGGTATAATTGAAAGGAAAAACCAGCATATTCTTTAAGAGCTTCCGGATCCAGGTTGGTCCTGGGACATCATGGAATCAGCAGCCTAGGGGGAATTCTGAGCTCCGAATATTCTATGTCAGAGGTGGGACCCACAAAGGAGCCCTAGGCACTGTGCTCGTCTTGCATTTTGGGGGTAGTAGTCAGCATTTATGTTGATAAAGTGATTTTTGCCATCTCATACATAGGCGGCTTGGCTCTGTTCAGCAGATCTGGAAGACGTCCTGCCCTGTGCTATGAGTACTGGGGTGGCACAAAGATGAGTCACACCAGTGGTAGTCTTTGGGGAACTGTGAGGGAAGGGGACCAACACAAGCAAACCAATCTGCCTTGGGATGGAGTGGAAGGAACAGTTAGGGGTCACTGTGACTCCCTGGAGATTTCTTATACAAATGCCTTCTTCATTCCAAACCGTGGCTTCTGTCTACGAGGAAAGGCTCCATCTTGCCTACATCTTGACTTTTGCACGTCGAAATCCTTTCTCTTTGAAATTTTGATTGACTCTTAACATCAAGCTTTAGTGACTTTCTGGTTGGTTTTACACCTTCAGAGCGTACTTTAAACATTTTTCCAAAAATGCGTTTGTGGCCTATCTTACAGGACTTGAGGTTTCCATGAACCTGAAAGTATGAGGAGAGCGTCAGGTTGTGAGGCCAGACATGCGGAGAGTTGATGAAATCCAGCCAGGCTGGTGTAGGGGGCTGTGCTCACTGAGCAGTAAGTCTGTGTCACATGCTTTCCCGGGTCTTTGGACCAATACCAAACAAGAGACAAGCGGAAGTCTGTGTGGGTTAAGCATCTGACTTTGGCTCAGGTCATGAGCTTGGGATCCTGGGATCCAGCCCCATGTCGGGCACTCTGCTCAGTGAGGAGTCTGCTCCCTCTCTCTGTTCTCTCTCTCTCTGGCTCTCTCTCAAATAAATAACATTTAAAAGAAGAAAGAGAGACAAGGGGAGAGAAACACTAAACAAGGAAACCGTGTTTACTAAACATAAACCAACGAACAGTGAAATGTGCTAGGAAGAGGACAAAGCAGGGATGTATGGAGAATGCCAGGGGGACTCGTGGGTGGGCATAACGGGGATTAAGTCATCCAAAGGCTCTTGGGGAGGGTGACGTTTGAGCTGAGCTTTTAACGGTGAAAATGATGCTGAGATCTTGTGGGGAAAGTGTTCCTGGAGGAAAAAAAGCAAGTGCATGAGGTCATGAGTTGTGGGGAACCTTCACGTATCCAGAGTACACAAGAAGGGTATGGGGCAGGAGGGCATGGTGGGGAGGGGGGTGAAGCCGGAGAGATCTCCAGCCCTGCGTGGCCGGAAGCTTGTAGGCTGTAGGCTAACAAGCTGACCAAGGCTGGAGGCCAGGGAGACTTGGCTTTGTGTTTATAGAAACCACAAGCTGACTTGCCCGGGGCTCAGAGATTTAACCCCCCTCCTGAGGCAAGAAAGGACTGTCTCTTCCCCTCCCCCTCCCCCCTCCCCCCAAGCCCTTCCAACACGCCCTGGGAAGCAAGTGCACTTACTGAGAGCTGGCGCTCACCCTGGGAGGTCCGTGGTCTCCTCCCTACTTGACAGATGAGGAGGCTGAGCACTTGGCTGAGACGTAAGGCCCACCCACATGACAAAGCCCAGAATCTCACACAGGCTGGGGGACTCCTCCCTCTGGCAGACCGGCTTGGGCAGCAGGTAGGGGCTCAGGACTGTCTCATGTGGTGGCACGAGGGTCTTTCTTCTCTTAGCACCCAAGGACCCCGTATCTGAAGTTGATGTCCTCTTGACCTCCTACCTTGCTTATATTGGAAGCCAGAGCTCACCCCATGTGCCACGCCATTATCAGCTTGTCCAGACCCTTCCCTGCTCTCTGGAAAAACCAAAATGGAAAGCCAGGTCTAACATAAAGAAAGACGTCTGTTTCTCCCTTCCACCCCTATGGCCAGGTGTGAGGCTGGGCCCAGTGACATCGGGAATCAGGTCTGTGCAACACTTGAGTTCAAAAGCACATCTCAACCCTAAATGTGCCCATTGGATGTCATGAAAAGCTGAAGTTTACAGTGGCCACACTGGGTGTCCAGATCTCAACGTGGGCAAGGGCGGGGGGTGGGGGGCCGGGATGCACCTGGCTTCCCTCCTGAAAATCCCCAAAAACCCAGGCCATGAGAGCCTCCCATACAGAGAACTCTCCAGCATCACCAGGAGGGCTGTGATACATAGGGGCAGGGCTTGGGGCCCCTCGGAGGAAGGAGTGGCTAACCCTCTGGGACAGGGGGATGCCTCACAAAAGAGGGACATCTGAGGTGTGTCTCGAGGGAGGAGCAGGAGTTCGGCAGGAGGGCAAGCTGGGGAGACATTGCATGCGGCACACACGTGGGTGCTGTCAACCCCATGGGGGGTACAGTGGGGTCCCCTGTCCCCTGGGGACAGTGCCTCTGGGGTCAGCAGAGAGAGGAAGGAGGTGAAGTTGAATGCAGGGTTTGGAGGCCACAGAAACCCCAAGTGATGTGGACAGGTGTGAAAACAAAAGAGACAGACCTCCCTGGCAACAGGGCAGAACGCAAGGAAGGGGTTCTAGAATCAGCACAGGGTGCACCCCCAGCCTCGGGAAACCAGCACCCAGAACCCAGGTCCCAGGGAATGCCTCGCCTCGCTCTGGGCTGAACTGTGGTCGATGAGACAGGGCCTCAGCCTGGGACCAATTTTGAAACGCAGAACTCTGTTGGACCGTTTGGAATTAATCAAGTGAGCCAAAACGGGCCACGGAGCACCACACATTCATATGCTTTCTTGCACTCTCAAAGTTCAAAAACAGCTTTGATTGTAAAAATGTAATTAGTTAAATGATTCATCTGTAATATTCCAAATTCATCTGTTTTTGGATTTCGACAAACTACGTCTCATTTTCCTCTGGCCCCCTGCGGCGCCGCTCCCCAGCGGGCCCCCCCCCAGCGATTCCGGGTAGAGCGGGGATGGGATGAAAGACTTCCCAAGCCCCCGATAATGGCCCCCAGATTGGAACCTCAGGGAGACACAGCTGGGCCCGAGGGAGAGGGCCACTTCGCTGGGATTTCCTCCCCACAGTCCTACTTACCAAGGAGTATGCACTCCTTGACTCTGGCCCCTGGCCTTGGACCTGTGCTGTGTCCCCAGAGTCCGTTTGATTGTCACCTCTGGGGTCCCTACATGCCTTGGTTACACTCCGTAGCTGTTCGCATCTTCTTGGCAGTAGCCGAGAGCCCCCAGCCCCAGATAGCAGCCTCATCCCTGAGTCCAGCTCCTCCCACAGGACACCCTGTAGGGGGCCTGCGGATGAGGTCCCCTCCCGTCCTTTGTGGGGTGGGGAGGGGGGAGGCCTGCAATGACATCTTTGCACACCGCAGCCCTCCCGCCTGATTTCTGGCTGAGCCTCTTCCCCCTTCCCCAGGCAACAAAGCAGTCCTCCCTGCAGTATGTGGAAGGCTTCTTCACAGACCCGAACCAGGTCGCTGAGGTGAACTCAGGCCTTCCAAGCAAACAGACTTGAGAGAAAGCCATTATTTGGGTACAGAGGGGGTCCTGCCAGCTCCTCCTGCAGTCAGGGACTGGACTTGTGTCTTGCTCACGCAGTGGAAAGAGGATGGGCTTTGGGTTTCCATAGACCACATGGCCTCAGACACATCCCCAACCTGTCTTTGGCCACTGAGGTAACCCATAAATGACCCCACAAGAGCCCTTAATGCTGGGCACACAAGCTGGGTTCGGTGATGGCTGCTGACCTCAGCAAGAGGAGCCCTGGAGGCTGAAGGAGCCCCCTTTGGGCCAGTGTCTCCAGTTCCCAGAACCCTGGCTGTGACCCCCCCCTCCCCCAGGAGTCCTCAGGTGCCCTGGACGGCCCTCAGCGGGTCAAGAGCGCCCTCTGCTGACCCCAGGGTTAGACACCAGAGCAGGGGCTGGGGGTGGGGTGGGACCGGACATCCATTCGCATGGCAATTGGTTCTTTCAACAACCGTGTATTTTGTTCTCATGATTTATGAAGCACTTTGTTTGGCACTTGGGATGAAAGAGTGAAAAAACATCCCAAGGTCCCTACCCCCTTAAAGGTTGTGGTTGTGTGGGAGAGAGAATCAAAGTTCAACGTCACTTTGCGCCAAGGTCAGGGCTGGGACCACCTGCAACCCGGGCCTGGCCACATAGGGGTCAGGAGTGCTGCTCTGGGGAAGGGAGGTGTGACCTGAGGGCAGAATACAAGTAGGTGCTGACCCAGGTTGTTGAAGAGTAATATCCAGACAGAGGCCACGGAGAACAGGGCCAGCTGGCTTGGTTAAGCGGGGGGGGGGTAGGCAGGAGGGCACGAGGGGGAAGAAGCCAGCATCTTGAAGCCAGTTGGCTGCCTCCCCAGGAGCCAAGGAGCCACAAGGTGGAGGGAATTTGCAATGGTGTCCAACCTGGGAAGGACTGGACAGACACAAAAACTTCACAAACCTATCAGACTGCCCAGGAAGCAGTGAGTTCCCCATCACTGGAGGTATGCAAGGGCTGCACACCCACTTACCAGGAAGGGCATCTAAGGAGAGGCTGGCCAATGGGTCATCTTCCTACAAGTGAGTCGTTCCACCAGTAGGGCCTCTTTGGGGGGCTACTCGGACCCAAACTCAGTGCAGCAGGTGGGGAGCTTGGTGTGGGGGTACTTGCCAGGTGCTTGCTGAAGCCAGAGGGGAATGATGAGGTGGGAAGCACTCAGGGTTTAGGCACGAAATTCAGGTTCGTGTCCCAGGTAGACATGACCACGCCCTGACCTCCCCGGGGAAGGCCAGGCTGTGGCAGCTGGAGACAGGGAGGCTGGTGGAGGCTGGTGCGGAAGAGAGGCCAGGTCCTAGGCAGGGACAGTGAGGGACTGGAGAGGGGTCCACGGTTTGGAGAGATGGTTCAGAGCTGGAAATGCAGGCTCACATGCTCCTAGTTGCGTTCCCTATATGGGCCAGCCAGGGAAGGAATAGGTGAGGCATGGATGTGGGAGAGCGTAGGACTGCCCCCCCACCACTGCGGGGCTGAACTTGGGGGGCCACAGGCCCCACCTAAAGAGGGCGCCACAGTGCAGCCCACGCACCTGGATCATTATCACAGCTTCCCCAACAGTTCGAGAGAAGCTGGAAATCCAGATTTCACACAAAATCTTTGGATCCTTAAGGGTTCCAACTAATTCAACACCAGTGCAGGGTAATTGCGTTGTCTGGAAACCAAGGAGGGCCGGCCTCACAGCCCAGGGGGTGGCAACGGGAGAGGCCTGGACGTGGCCGGGACCCCAGGGGTCCCCAGGAAGCACCTGCAGCCTCAGTGTCTGTTGCCAGCCGTCCCTGTCCCTCTGTCCCCTGGTCTCTCAGTTGCACCTTCTGCCTCTCTTAGACTCTCCATCTTGTGGTTCATGCCACATGCAGACCATTACCATAGGGTCAGCTGCTGCGTCCTGCTAGCTTCCCACCCTAGACTGCTACTTCCAGTGCCTTCCACCAGACCAGCCCCACGTGCCTGGGCTGGAGAAACTCAGCCAGGGACACAGGGTGCACCTCCTTGACCCATACTGCACGGTCCCACACCCCGTGGGAGTCGGGTGGGCGTCTGACTCCCTTCTCCCCACCCAGGAACCGTCTTTCCCGATACCTGACAGGGTAATCATGTAGCAGGCAAATGTGTAATTTAAGCAGGTATTTTGGGATCGGTTCAAAGGCATAGCACCATCTCTTCCAGCCACGATGTATAACACGGACACAGACGTAATTGCTTCCAGCGCGCACAGGGTAGACTGAACGTGCCTTCTCCCCAAAATAGAAGCCAGATGGCTTCCTGGCCTCACAGGATCATAGAGCTGAAAGGGACCCAGGAGATCTTCTAAGCGGAGGGTTACAAACCCAGATGCGTCCACAGAATTGGCAGATCACCTGGACGGGGCAGCCGGCCACTCGAGGGGCAGGGCCTGCGGGCCAGGGGCGGGGCCTATGGCCCAGGGGCGGAGCTATGCTAAGGAGGCTCTTGCCTCACCAGATTTGCCGAGCATGCCACCTGGGGGTGGAGAGACGGCACCATCTTCCAACCTTTCTAGAAAAGCACAAACTCTGGATGTTTGTGCACAACATCCCAATTTTTAAAAGATTGCAACTAATTCAGTTCGTTGGGTTTGGGTTTGGGTTTCTTAACTGTACAAACCAAACCAAGCCTGGCTCTGGGCCAGCCCTTCACTGTACAGACAAAGAGTCGGAGGGTGGCAGCTGGACCAGGCCTGGAACCTCGGCAGGTTCCTGGAACCCCACCCAGCTAAAGTCTTCATGGCTGACTGAGTTGGGGCGCCATTAATTGATGGCTCTACAAAGGGCCACAGATCCCAGGACGGGGTTCCCGGGAAGAACTGGGGCCCACCACCGAGCTACAGCCAGGCTGGACCCAAGAAGCAACGGTCCTCTCTCTACCCCACAGCGAAATCCAAGCCCGGGAAATTACTAGACCCAGACAATCTTGCTGTGGTCCATGTGTGTGAAGCCTGGTCTGAGAAATCAGAACCACATGGGGCTGACCTGCCCTGCGGCGGCTGCCCACCCACTCTAATGGGGGAGCCTTCACACAGGAATGCACACATCCCAGCCTGGGACCCTGGGGCCCAACAGCCTTGTAATTTGATGAATTGTCAACATCTGGGCTGTAATTACTGGTCCCTGGACTGATAATCCTGGTAAGCCCCCTCACATCCATGGGCCCCGTCCTGGTGCAATTTGGAGGCTCCATTCCCCGACGGGAGCCGTCAGCATGAATTACAACTGGCAAGGGAGACAGGCACCCCGCTCCAGCCGGTCTGAGCATTGACTCCTGTCTGCACCTAAACACGGCCCGTTTATGGATTTAGCTCAGTGCAGCAGACACTGTCGCAGATTGGGAAGCCTGAGCCCCAGCTAATCAGGGAAGAACAGAACCAAAACCCGTGTGGGGTGAACAGTCGGCCCAGCCCTTTTGCTTCAGGGTCCCTCCAGCAATGAGCCAGCAGACTCAGCCTCCCAAACTTATTTCCCAAAGAAACCTCCCCTCCATTGCCGCTCCTGTTAATTTTTCCTAAGAGATGATGGCTCTGAAGAACCTGCTTGGGAAATACTCAGTGGTGGGGAAGTTGGGAGCGTGGGAGCAGACCAATGAAGGTGCAGCCAGAGTCCCGCCCCCTGCCATTCAGAAGAACCAGACAAGGTCACTCCCCAGCACTGCCCAGAGCTCATGCAGACCCCATGCCTGTGTCAGCCTGCCTACAGGGTCTCATGCCTCTGGTTGGTCTGGGAGAGGAAGAGGCAGAGGAGACGGACCTAGGACTCCTGGACACGTCCTTGGAGAGGAGATCGACACGTCCCCCATTTTGCAGATAAGAAAACTGAGGCTCTAGGTGGCTCAGGTCACTGAGCTAGGCGAGGAGCCAAGCCAGCACACTGGGGGGCTCTTGGCCTGCCTGGCCTGTGTGTCTCGTGCACAGCACATCCGGCAACTGTCCTGGGGCTCTGCTGATTTGCAATCGGGGGTGGGGGGTTAGATAGTGATTTAAAGCAGAACCGAGGCTTGTAAACAGCTGTGGGGTTTCCTGGAGAGCAGAATGTGTTGAAAACCTCTGGTGAATTCCGTGGCTTTGATCAGGCAGGAGAGGGAGCCCACAGGAACAGACTGGCCACGGGCACAGTGCTGTTGGCGTCCGACCCTCTGGAGTGCCTGTGCAGGGGAAGCGGAGGCTCTGAGACAGAATTTGAACCCTGGCAAGGCCAAAGTTCTGCATTCGCCTGTGGCTGCCCCGCGTGCCATCCTTCCCTGCTCCTTTTGTGGGAGATGCCCCTTAGTCTGGGGCGGGGGAGGGCTGCCTTGACAGGACAAGACCCCTGCCATCAAGGACGTGCCCCCACCCAGGCCCGGGGTCCGCTTATCCAGGCTGCTTGCACTCCTGATGGCTCTCCTCTGCCCAAGACTGGCTTGCTGTCGGCTAGAACACTCAGTCTGGACCCTTCCCCGCCTCAGTCCAGGCTGACCGTGCCCTCCACCCCGTGTTTGTCCTTGACTCCCTTCAGACCAGCTCCTGGCCCTTCCCTCGAGCATTTCTGCTCCTCTGAGGACTTCCAGAGGCTGGCTCAGGCATCTTTCCAGCCCATGGAAACGTCTGGTTCATAGATGGTCCATACAGCCTCCTGGTGAGGCTGGGAACGTTGCCCTCCTGAAGAGCCACAAGCAGAACGAGGGTTTAGACAAGACAATCTGCAGGAAAGAAACTTACTTCACAGTGTGTTCCCTGGTGTTTTTCAAACTTAACTTGACCCGCAGATCCATTCCTCCTATGGGGTCCAAGTCAAAGGAACATCTCAGGCTCCCTCCTGCAGCAGACGCTTCTAGAAAAACAGGGTACCCACAGCCCTGTGTGCTCTCTGTCCACACAGTAGACATCCTGGAATGGGGCCTGGGGACCCAGCGTTGATGGACCAGAGACAGGCCCAGCCCCAGGAAGGGCTGAACCAGGACACATGCTCTGTGCCCAGCAAGGGGCAGGCGGGCTTTGGGCACCAGACCAGGAGGTTGGGACATCATCCTGCAGGAGTGAGGCTGCCCCAGAGGGGCTGCAACAGGAGAGCAGATCTACATTCTAGAAAGTTCTCCAGGGAATTGCATGGGAGAGACTACAGGTATTAGGGAAGGGCCACGGGGATGATGCTCAGGTCTCAGCATGTGTCATAAGCCTTTCCTGGAATGTGGCACGGAGACTAGGACATGCCTTGTGGGGCCAGGGACCAGAGTCCCTGGCATCCTGAAACCAGATGGACCCACAGATGTTCACTCTGCAGCCCGTAGAGGGCTTTAAAAATAAGAAAGGCAGGGGCTCCACATATGTGCTTCTCCAGACACAGACTGCTTCCTGAGGTGGGGGGGAGTGGTCATGCAGACAGTGGTGCCTGTGCCGCCCCCCTGGGAAAGGAGCTGGGGAGGGGTGAAGGAGGTTTGCTTTGTTCTGTCTCCTTCTGCGTGGTTCATGTGTTCTACTGAGTGCACATAGCACGTGCGTGAGCACGCACACACACACACACACAGGCCAGTGATACAGGGAGGCCTGCATCTCCTTGTCACAAGTGAGGAGGTCCAGGTCACCAGCTGGCATGTGGGCAAGGCTGGATTTGGTCTCAGGTGTGTCTGAATCCAGAGCCAGCCTCCTCTGACCACGTGGCATGTCTCCTGGAGCTCAGCCCCAGGGCTCTCTTCCAGGATGGGGACCCAGCTCTGTGGTAGACAGCCTCAGAGGATGTTGCTGCTCCTCCTGGAAGCTCCCAGAAGGGCTATTTGAGCTGGGCTTTGAGGAACGAGTAGGAGTTCTCCAGGTGGAAGCAGGACTGTCTGCAGTGGAGGAACTGGGAAAGCACAGCTTGGGGCCAGGAAACAGTGTGGTGGGTGGAAGTCCGTGGGCCTCCAGAGGCCCCAGATATACCCCCTGAGACCTCTGGAGCAGCTCTCTCCAAATCCCAGGGGCTGCCAGGAGGCCACGGTGTGGCAGAGTTTAGGGGAAAGCTGGGGCAAACCCAGGGCAGGAACAGCCCTACTGGGGAGAACAGGTAATGAGGATGCTGAGGCTCAGAGAGGTTGAGTGGCTCTCCTGGGGTCACACAGCAAGCACATCTGTCTGACCCAGCACTCTCTCTGGTAGAGCCCTAGGGTGACAGAGGGTCCAGAGAGCTCTGCCCAAAGAGGGGATGTTCAGTTGGGGAGACAGACATCCCAGGAATCCCAGAAGGAGGGCAAGGCCTGCGAGCCTACGTCCTAGGTTCCCTGGGATCTAGGGGCCACCTGTCAAGGGTGCTGCCCTGTGCTGTGGGAGAGGGAGAACTGCCTGGAGAGGAGGGCCTGTTTCAGCCCTTGGACGGTCCCGATGCCTCAGCTTCTTCATCTGCAGGATGGGGCTGTGGGGCCTGCTTCCCAGGGCGGCAGTGAGGGTGGAGGCCGGGAAGGGTGTGGCCCCGGAGAGTCTCCTCCTCGGTGGCCCCAAGGAGAGGGTTGCCGGCCTCCCTCAGACCAGCCCTGCACTGGGTCCCAGGGCCTGTGAGGGGCCCCTTGCTGCCAGTGACTTAGCTGCGAGGCCCATGTGTCCTCCCTCCCAGCACGGCATGGCATGGGAAGAGGAAGGAGATTAACTTAGCTCTAAGCTTCCTCTCTTTTTTCATCTCTGTCTGCATGAGGGATTTGGGTAGATGAGGGAGCATGGCTGGGGGATATCGGCGCCTGGAGGACAGAGAGTGGAAGTGCCTTTCTGGACTCCAGCCCTGGCCTGTTCTGGGTGGGTCACCTGGAGCGAGACCTTTCCCTCCCTGGGCCTCAGTTCCCTCCTGGAAGACAGGGATGATAACACCTGCCTTACAGGCTTGCTGGGGTGATTCAGACTTAGTATGGGGGCCACGAGGAGCCCCCAGGTGAGACTCAGGGTGGGACGGGCCCCTTGTGTGTTCTGGGCCTGGGTGAGGCCTAGCAGGGCCTGTGCACGGGGTCCAATTTTAGCAGACTAAGAGGGAGGTCTCAGGCCCATGGATCCAGGGGTCAGGCCAGCTGGGAGCCAGCAGGAGGTGGGCCAGCGAGGGCAGTCCCTGGTGAGCCTCAGCCTGGGAACCCTCCTGACCAGGAGCCCTCAGATCCTAGACCCCACCCCATCTCCTGGGATTCCTTCTGCCCCCAGGACATGGCCTCGAAGTCCAGACCCTCAGCCGACCTTGAGGCTGGTGGCCAGGGCCACGTAAGGGACAAATTTTCAGAACTGCCCTGGCTTCCTGCCTGGAGCAAGACCCTGGTATGAGGAAAAGCCCCTCTTAGGGCATCTGGGGACGTAGCTGGCCCAGTTCAGGGAGGTCTGACTGTGCAGCCACGGAAGCTGACTGTTCGCTGTTGGGCCCCAGGCCGTGTGCAGACCTGAGGGAGGAGAGACTGGCTTCCAGGAGCCAGAGAGTGTCTCCCAGGTAGAGGAGCCAGGGCAGGGCCTTGAAAGCAGAGGGAACAGCTCAGGTGAAGGCATGAATATGGGAAAGAAGCAGAGAGCTTGGGAAGACCAGGGACACAGGACAGCCCCAAGGCAGAGGCTGGGCTGGGCCATGAGGACGCCAGTGCTGGGCATGGGAGTGCAGCCTCTGCAGGGCAGGGACACATGAGAGAGACCAGGATGGGAGGGAGGTTGATGCTGAGACAGAACTCCTCTCTGCTGCTCACAGGCCCTGTGCCTCTGGGCTGTGCTTTCTGCCCACGGTGCCCTCCCTAAAGCCCCAATTGTTACTTTCTCAGGCCAGAACTCCCTAATCTTTCCCAATACCCCCCAGAGCCTGGCAGGCTGCCCCCTGCTCAGAACTGCCAGAACCCTTTATCCTGCTCCAGACTTTCCACCTTATACTGTACATATCTACTCACGCTTCGTCTTTCTCACTACCTTTCCTTGCTTTGACTCAACACACACTGAGAGGCACGTGCTCTGTGCCAGGCCTCATCCGAGCACTGTTGACACGGGGATCAGACCTTTTTCCTGGATCCACTGGTAGACTTGTGTAGACCGCACGGTGTAATGTGCGACCCTTAGAAAATGGGCTCGGTGCAGGGACAGATGGCCTGACTTCTGAGAAGTGAAGGAGCCCCAAGGGCATCGTGAAGGAGGAGGTGACTGAACAGAAGACGGCACACAAGGGGGTGAGGGGTGTGCCCGGCGGGCAGGCGGTCCATGTGCAGGCTCAGGAGAGTGGAGCTGCCTAGAACATTTGCAGCATCTGTGGGACGAGGAGGCCGCGCAGGGTGGAGGACAGGGGTTGACAGAGACTGGTCAGACCCAGTTGGTGGCACTGCCCTCGGATTCTTGTATACTTCCACCTGGTGGGGGAGCTCAGCGGGGCTTTCTGAGCGGGCAGCGGCTGGACAGGCGGAGGGCGCCCGTGGGGGCTGCTTGGCAGCCGTCCCTGACCCCCTGCAGACACCACGGAGCCCCCAGAGCCTCTGCGATGTGCCAGCCCTTGGGACCCAGCCTTGGGAGATTTGGCTTCTCTTGACCTTGACTTTGGCCTGCTAAGGCCACAGCAGTGCAGGGAATTAAAAGAGCCTTGAGGACTCTTCAGGCCTGTCTTAGCCTGTTTGGGCTGCTCTAACAAAGGGCCACGGACTGGGTGGTCTAGAAACAACAGAAATCGACTTCTCGCAGCCTCGGAGGCTGGAGGTGTGAGGTCAGGATGCCGGTGCGGTCGGGGTTCTGGTGGGAGGCCCTCTTCCGGGCTGCAGGCGGCTGCCTCCTCCCTGTGTGCTCACATGGTGGACCCAGAGGCCAGCAGCTCTCTGGAACCTCTCTTCTAAATAGGCTGACGCCCCATTCATGAGGCTCCCAAAAGCCCCCCCTCCTAACACCATCACACCAGGGGTTAAGTTTCAACACATGCATTTTGCGTTCAGTCCCTGCTGACTTACATGTGAGTGAACTCAGTTCAAACTGGATTAAAGAAAAGCTGCGGACAAACAAAGTGTGCAGGGGTGGGGGGTTTCAGCAGCAGACCTTTTCTGCTCTCTGTCTCTTCACTCTGGCTTCCTCTCTGTTGGCTCTTCCTCAAGCCACATGGTGCCCCCAGGAGCTCCACCTTAGTCCCATCAGAGAAAAGAGCCCTCTTTCCCCTACAGGGCACCATCCAAAGTCCCAGACATGACACTCATCCCTGAACCCCTCACCCTGGTTGAGGGAATGTGACCGTACTCCCAAGCCCCATATGTGCAGATGGGGGTGGTCCTGGAGAAGAAGAAGGGCTCTGTCATTGGAGGAGGGGATTCTGGACAGCAAACACCCAGATGCCCTCACATGAAATGTACTCAGACCATGGGCTCACGTCAGGTTTTGGTCTTTGATACCCAGTAGTGCTTCTGGGTCATAAAACACACAGGAAATGCCTATCTGGTGTGTAACCTCTCTCTCTGTCTCTCTTATTTCCAGGGGCCACTGGGTCTGGATGGCAAGCCCGTAAGTGATTACAGGGAAATTCTAGGTGGTCCTGGGACTGGGCCACTTGTGGGGCTGGAAGTGATGGGGGGAGGGTGCCAGAGGGAAGGGGCCACCGGGAACCTGGCTCAGCACAGAGAGAAGTCATTTGGGCATCAGACTGGAGTTCAAATCCAGCTCCACTACCCGCTGACTGTGCACACTTGGGGAGGCCCTTCACCTCACAAGCCTGAGGCTCTGTCAAATGGGTCCATTGACCCTCCTCACTTGAACCAGCCCTGCAGGCTGGGGATGTGGAGAAGTGTAAATTGCACTTTGACATCGAGTCAGCCTTCAAAACATACAAGCCCCTCCTAGCAAGCCCCAGGCACAGAGCATTCCCCCCACCCCCCAGTCTCAAGACTTCCCAATGGTAGACATTGGGCTGATGAGTTCTCAACACCTGGGCCAGGAGCCTATGGTCCACAGGCACCTTCAGCAGAATGAACATGCTGCTCAGGGAGATAGCATAATTAAATAAATAATTGGATGTGGATGGATAGGCAGGTGGGTGGGTGGATGTATGGGTGGATAGCAGATGAATGGATTGATGGATGGAGGGATAGATGTATGGAAGGGAGTGAGGATGGATGGATGGATGACTAGCTGGGTAGATGGATGAACAAATGGATAATGAATAGCTGGATGGAAGGACAGACAGATGGATGGATAGATGAAAGAGTTGATGAACAAATGCATAAGTGAGTAGAAGGAAGGAAGGATGTATGAATGGATTGATGGAAGGATGGATGGTAGGATGGATGGATGGATGGAAAGAAGGTAGGATGTATATAAATGGATAGACAGATGGATAGATGGACTATCTTTGACTGGCTGGATAGATGGACAAACAAATGGATAATGAATAGCTAGATGGAAGGACAGACGGATGGATGGATAGATGAAAGAGTTGATGAAAAGATGGATGGAGTGGGTAGATGGAAGGAAGGATGCATGAATGGACTGATGGAAGAATGGCTGGGTCGATGGATGGTACGATTGATGGATGGATTGATGGATGGATGGATGGATGGATGGACGGACGGATGGATTGATGAATAGTTGCATGGAAGAACAGACAGATGAATGGTGGGTGGATGCAAGGAAGGATGTATGAATGGATTGATGGATGGATGGATGGATGGGTGGATGAAAAAAATGGATTGATAAATGGTTGGATAAAAGGACAAATGGATAGATAGATGAATGGGTTGATGAATGGGTGTATGGGTTGGTAGACGGAAGGAAGGAAGGATGGTTGGGTAGAAAGATAGATGAGGTTATAAATCAATGATTGTACAATGGTTGGACGCATGGGAGACTGAGTTAGCGGGTGGACAAATGCATGATGGTTGAGCGGACAAGAGAGTGAAGGAATGAGTGAAATAGTAAGTAACTGAGGAGCTGCCAGACGATGTGTGCCATATCAGAGGATGGAGAAATGAGCTGACCTCTTATGTGGACAAGTCATTAGGTGAATGAACCAGCAAACCTATTATGGACTGAAGGGATAATGGAAAGTTAGGGGCAGCAGCCATCAGGCACAGGAGGGGCTGAGCTTGGAGGGCTCTGCTCTGTGGGGGGAGTGACAGCACATGTGTTCCTACCTCAGCTGAGAGGTCCCGGCCACCCTCAAGTCCCCTGGCGCCCCTCACGCAGAGGAGCGGGGTGTGGAACTGTCCTGGGCCCAGCAAGGGCAGCTGTCATTAAAAGCAGACAGGGGCGCCTGGGTGGTTCAGTGGGTTAAAGCCTCTGCCTTCGGCTCAGGTCATGATCCCAGGGTCCTGGGATCGAGCCCCACGTCGGGCTCTCTGATCAACAGGGAGCCTGCTTCCTCCTCTCTCTGTCTGCTTCTCTGTCGGGCTCTCTGATCAACAGGGAGCCTGCTTCCTCCTCTCTCTCTCTGCCTGCTTCTCTGTCTACTTGTGATCTCCGTCTGTCAAATAAATAAATAAAATCTTTAAAAAAAAAAAAAAAAGCAGACAGACATGTGTTTCCCCACCCAGCTCCCCATGGCTCTGCTCAAAGCCTTAGGGAACCCAGCCCAGTCCTCCCCTCTCAGGCCTGTTTTTCTTTACCTTTTTTTCTGCAGGGACTTCCAGGCCCCAAAGGGGAAAAGGTAAGTGATGCCTGCAGCTGTCTAGATGCGGATATGATGAAGGATGCCAGAAACCTGCCTCCAAACCCCAGCTCTGGAGTGTCGCCCTGGGCAGGTCACATCCCCTCCTGGAACCTCAGTTTCCCCATCTGGAAGGTGGGGCTAAGAGTGCCTGCCTCCTAATGGTTACACGGCTTATATTTAACGATCCCGAGTGACATTGGAGTCCCCTCCACACCAGAGAATGACAAAACTCAAAGCAAGGTCTTTGCAAAATGAGGAGTTTCCGAAGCAAAAAATCATGGAAGAGAGGGGGGGAGGGGCCGGAGCCAGGAAAGCCTGGGGGGCGGGGGTTTGAACAGTCACTATAGATGGTATTCTTTGTGAGGAGTGTGTGGGCCCCCACCCCAAGGCAGACAGATGTGGGGAGCTGCCCCTGTGGTCCTTACAGCACCCCCCGTGAGAAAAGCTTCCCTGGCATTTGGCACGAAATGTCACGGCAGACCCCTGGAGGGCTGGAGCCTCCAAGTGCCATGGAAGGGAAGGGGCGGGAGGGGCCACCCATGTGTCCCACGGCAGGATCAGAGCAGGGAGGGGCCAGAGCAGATGCCCATGTGGTAGGACCCTTCTAGGATCCACATCTGGGCCACGTCCACTCCAGCCGCCCACTGTGATGTGCCCTCCGAGGTAAGTAAGGCCAGCCACCGTCCCCGGCCACCCTCAGAGCTGTGCCGGGCACAGGATCCCAGGCTCAGAGCCTCAGGGTTGCCTTAGGGCTCCCCCACCAACCTCATGGCTTTCGATCGGTTGGCCGGCTCCGTGGGCCTCAGTTTCCCTATCTGTCAGTTAAAGCAACCTAACGGAGAAGTGATTTCCTTCCTGCTGTCTCCGGTTGAACAAAGCAGAGGCTTTGAACCCAGAGAGAGACTGGCATCTTGGCACCCGTCCCTTCGTGACATCCAGCCCCAGAGCTTGGTGACTTTAGACGGTCAAGTAATTACCATTCTTTGCTGTGCGAGGTTCCAGGATTCCAAGAGGACGCGGGGCATGGGGAGCAGCTCATCTCTGCTCTGCCATGACTAGGGGCTGGCCACAGGCAACACAGCGCCTGGTTCCAAGCCCTGTGTGTGCGCTGGCTGTGAGACTTCAGGCTGGCTACTTTGCCTCTCTGTGTTTCGGTTTCCTCATTGAAAATGGAGATTAGAAATAGAACTCTCGTGATATGTTCGTTAGACTTGGGTGAGACTAAGTGGCTAAAGCAGGGAGCACAGAGTAAATGCTTATATACGTGTGATAAGGTAAAAATAGTAGCAGTGACCCGTCTTCCTGCTCTTTGTCCTTAGGGCGCACCAGGAGACCTTGGCCCTCGGGTAAGAGCTGACGCAAGACCCCCTCACCCACCCCACACAGTTCACGTTACCATATAATAAGGTGTATCTAGCGTCTCTTTTGGGTCCCTGCCCCTTACCGCATGGGCCCACAGTCTCTGCCCACTGCCCACCATCTGTCCTTCTGTGGGGTTTCATTTAAATGGCCATGGGCTGGAAAATCCAGGGCTTCCTCACAGTCATATTTGTTACCGTGGATGGGGGGCAGGGTAGGGACAGTGGGGCTAGCGCTGCCCCCAGACCCGAGACTGACCTTCGTGAGGATGGCTGGCACCTCAGGAAGAGGGAAGGTTATGGGTCAGCAGCTGAGCTCTGCCACTTACCAGCCAAGTAACCTTGAGTGACTCCCTTTCCCCTCTGTGACTCAGTTTCTCCAGCTGTGGTGGGCGGGATTGACAGCCCCTTATCCAAGCTGCTATAGCAAAGGTTCATGGCAGTCTTAAAGGTGGGCACCCAGCACCCAGCCCAGGGACAGTAGATCCCCTGGCCTTCGGTGTCCCCAGGGCCCAAGGGATCCAGAAGTACCTTGTGCCAAACCTGGGGTCTCTTCAATGAAGCAGAGTGGGGAGCCCAGGTCGGATGGGCCCCACAAAGCAGATCTGGGCAGAGGGTCACATCAGGGGCCCTAAGAGCATGCCCCCTCCATTCCTGCCACAACTGGAGTGGAGGCCCATCTGTACTAGAGGGGGCTGCTCCCTAAAAAGGTTATGGGGTGGAAATTGTAGCCAGTGAGCAAGTACCCCCACAGCCAGCATCTGTAAGCACTGAAGGCAGGGATGGAGCAGGAGTGAGGGGCAGGCACTGTGGATGGGGGACGGGAAGGGGAGACAGCTAGAGGGCTAAGTGTGGGCCTGGTCCCGGTCCTGGTCCCGGTCCCAGTCCCAGCTCTGCGGCCCCACAGGCCCAAGCCCAGTTTATGCCACCAGACCAGAAGGGCCCATATAACAGGTGGTCGTGAGCAGGAGCCGAGAGCCCTGGGCTGGCCAGGCTGAGGCCCCAGGACAGAGCTCTTCTGTGCTGGGCCTTTGGTTGGAGGGCAACCATGGGGTCCCCAAAAGCTGAAGTCAAATCCAGGGTACCCACGTTGAATTTGGTGACCACTGAGAAAAAGCCTTTTGCTTGCTTTCTGGTGGGTGTACAAACACTGATCTTCTGGAAAGGGCGTGCCCACTCCTCAATTGATAAGCTCCCCTAGCACGGGAGTCATGAGAGATCTTTCCCAAAGCCCTCCCTCCACCCTTCATGGGTATCCTCTCATTGTCCCAAGTTTCCAGCCACCTCCAAATCAGCCTCCACCCTTGAAAGTTCCATGGCTTAAAACAACAACGGCCCCGGTTGTGGGTGGGGGTTGGGGGGAGCAGATCTCTCTCATCAAAGCCAGTCCAAGATAGTGGCACCCTCCCATGGCCTTGATGGATGCAGCTGTTGGCTGGGAGCCCAGTGGGGAGGTATGTGCTTCAAGTCCTCTCCCAGCGTGGCAGTGGGCTTCCCAGAGGGGCGTCCCAAGACTAGCATTCCAGGAGGCCAGTTAAGAGCCTGGCACGCCTCACTTCCATGGCATCCTGTTTGTCCCATCAGCCACGGGGCCCGCCCAGAGTCAACATGGAGAAAGAGGAGCAGACCTTCTCTCTTGGTGGGGCAATGGAGGGGGGGCACTGCAAGGGTCCTGTGGGATGGGAACGAGCATATCGGCCATCTTTGGAGAACATAGTCCTCCTTTCCCCGTCGCTGGGCTGGGTTGAGAGGCTTTGCCCCCCCGAAACAGCTTTGTCCCTTCCTAAGTCACCCTTTCTGCCTTCCTGACCACACAACCTGTTTGCTGGCTAGATGGTTTTTCCACGGCTCAATCCAGGCTTTATAAGTAGAGACCATCACGGGTACAGTCGCCGCGTCTTCAAGGTAGCCTGGCCCAGTGGCGTGTCCGGGCCTGCTGGTTTGCGTGCTCCCTTGACTCACCCCTGCGTTTCCATGGTTAGACCTCAGCCAGCCCGATCCCAGCACGCAGGCAAGGCAGCTGGCCAGCCTCGTGTCCCGAGTAACTCAAGGTCAGAGCCTACCAACATCTGCTGGGACCTGCTCACGTGTCGAAACCCATTTACCTCCCCAATAAGTAGAGTCCAGGCCAGTGGTACCCATTGTGGGGCCCCTGGGCTGTGGAGGGAGCGGGGACTAGGGTGTCTTCCAGTTCTTCCTGACACAGCAGCAAATGGAGCAGGAATCACCCACTGCCGTCCCCACCTGCACCTGGGCAAGCTAACCCGACTGTCAGCTTGCTGTATGTCAGACTGGAGTCCTGGCCTCCGGGTCGGGACCCTGATTGGTGGACACTGAGAGCCTCGGTCTATTTTTTAATTGGGGAAAACCGATGAACTGTGTCTGGGGTCCAGTTGGCAAGAGAGGGGAACCTTCACATTACGGGAGCCAGGGATTCTGAATGCGTCCAAAAGGCATCGCTTTCCTCAGTGGCCCTGAGGAGCTGCTGCCATTCCTAGCTGTGCAACCCTGGGGAAATGATTACCCTCTCTGTTCCTGATTGCTCTACCTGTAAAATGGGTCGATACAGTGCCATGGCTGGGTGGTCGCAAGGGTTGGGGGGAGCCAGCTTCCAGGGAGATCAGTGCAGGGTGCACGGGGTCGGAGGAGGGTTACCTCCGCAAGAGGCTTCTGCGTTTCTCAGCTACGGGAAGTTTGGGGACTGCTGTCACTGTGAGCCGGGTGTGCATGACCTTGCCCCGTGCCACAGGGGCAGCAGGAAATGCCGGTGGCACCGTGGCCCCCCTTTCCTTGCAGCTGGGGGCCACGAGGTGAGGGCTCTGGCTGCCTGAGGTCTGACCCCGTACTAACATCAGGTCCTTGAGTTGGGGGCGGGATGCTGCATGACTGAGACTTTGTGGCCCTTTGTTGCTCTCCTTTTTTTTTTTTTTTTAACTTTGTATCGCAAGATGACTGTCGGTTCACAATTAGTTGTCAGAGGTGGTCCCCATGCACCTGTCCTCCACGCTCCCCGATGGTGACATCTTGCCTCCCCGTGCAATGTAGTCGCACAACCAGATAATTGACAGAATCCACCTGCCTCATGGGGAGCTCAGCCATCTTGCCCATCAGGGTGCGTTGAAAAGTCTGGGCGACGTCATCACACTCAGTAGACTCGGATAACCACCACAGGAAGATCCCCTGTGCTTCTTCAGTCCCCTCCTGCCCTGCCCCATCCCTGCCCCCACCCCCGGCAGCCACCAGTCCGTCCTCCATCTTCATGATCTTTCCATGTCCACCCTGGGGTGTATTTGCAGCCGTAGAGTCTGAGCCACTGAGATTGGCTTTTCTCACTCAGCGTCGTCCCCCGAGATCCATCAGAGCTGTTCCAACTTGGCTATGCCTTGTTCCTTGTCATTTTGGCGGAGCTGTGCTCTGTGACACAGCTGTCGCTTAACCGTCCCTTAGCCGTTCACCCATGGAAGGACATTTGGGTTGATTCTAGTTTGGGGCTGTTACCCCTAGAGCAGCTGTGAGCATCCGCGGGAGTTTTCATCGCTCCGGGTAAGGCCCCAGAAGCGCACCTCCAACATGGGATAAAGGAGGCTGGCCTACGAGGAAGGCCCTTCAGGACGCGTGCAGACCCCTTTCTGGGGGATGGGGCTGGTGGAGCCCACATGCTCTGCTCCTGTACCCAGCGTGTCTCATCTCAACGGAACACCAGAGCTGAGCTCCAGGCACTAAGGGCTGGGAGAATGGCACATCCCTTAGCTTTTATGCCAAAGTACAGGGACCTGTCTGTCCCTGTGGCTGCTGAGAAGCCACGAGAAGCCCAGGAACCAAACACTTTCCTCTGAGCCACCCCTCACCCCCAAACCCGCAAGGGCTAGGGGAGGGAAGGCATCTGGCCAGTTGTCTGCAGAGGCTACTCTCTGGAGACTGGAGCCCCTCCCCTCCCCCTCACAGTAAGCCAGGCCCCATCTCTTCCAGGGAGACCAAGGGCGAGATGGAGCTGCTGGGCCTCCGGGGCCCCCTGGACCCCCTGGAGCCCGGGGCCCTCCTGGCGACACCGGGAAAGATGGCCCCAGGGGAGCACAAGGCCCAGCGGTAAGAGAGGGCATGGAGGTAGAATACCCCTGTCCCCAGTTCAGACCCAAACCCACATTGCCTAACCCCAACCCCAACTCAGACACCTGCCCCACTCCAGCCTTAGACCGGATGCCGTTTAAGACCTTGACCCCAAACCCATTCCCAAATCCTGGTCCACACCCTCATTTCTGGCTATTATCCAGACCCTACCTCTGGCCCCTACACTCTGACCTGACTCCAAACCCAACTCTTACCCTGCACCCTAACCCCAAATACAACCAGAGACCCTAACCTGACCTTAGTTGCAATTTCAGTCTCGATCCTAACCCTGACCCTGAGACCCATATGGAGGTGTTTCCTCCCCAGATTTTATTCCCCCCACCCACTCTAGCTCGCTCTCCCCCCAATTCCTTCCCTCCCTCCAGTACTAACTAGTTAGGCTCAGTTGTCCTCCTATAGCTCTACCCAGACTCTGGAGGCCAGCAGGGACTTAGGCCTGTCCTTCCCCTTCCACGCAGAGCCAGCCCCTCCACCAAACTGCCACCAAATTGCCACCAGGGTCCCCTCTTGGGGCAGCTAGCTACTCAGTTGGCTTATCCATTCCTATTCCTGTTGGGCACCTAGCTCCCTGAGCCTCAACGTTCTCATCTGCAAAGTGGGAACAAGGACACCCGCTCATGAAACAAGAGACAGCTTGGAGCCCCAGCCCAGGGCACAGCGCAGGGAGTGGGCTCCGTTAACCGTGGAGTCCCTGTGTCCCTTCATCAAGAGGGTCTCCTCTTCTGCCTCCTCAGGGTCCCAAAGGAGAGGCTGGACGTGACGGCGAGATGGTCAGTATCCAGGGCATTGGGGCAGCCTGGGGCCCCATTCATTCAGGGGGCCAGAAGCCCCCATCCCACTCACGGCCAGCAGTGGGGAACCGATGGGCCAGGCCCCCAGCTCTGCATCCCTTAGAGGGCGCCCCCCACCCCAGGCCACTGCCCTGCTTGAGATCTGACACGGAAGCAGCCCTAGGCCAGCAGGCCTAGAAGGGGCAGCATGGCCCAGCCTCCTGCCATCTGGCACTTGGCGTCGCCCTTTACACAATGATGCCCAAAAGCAGCCACCGGTATCCCATTTAATACTTTCTCCTCTCTTATTCCAGGGCCTGAAGGGACTCCCAGGGCCCAAGGTGAGTGCTCCCCTGTCCCCTCCCCAGGCCTGGGAGGGATGGGCTCCCATCCCCTCCCCCACCCCCACAGGTCAGCTGTTCCTTTTCTTCTTTGCCTGCTGTGGGGGCGGGGGATGGACTGGGTCCCGCCTGAAGAAGAAGGGCTTTCCTTGTTTTCTCCCTCATCTCAGAAACACCCCCCAGAGGCTGTGGCATCACATGCCCACTTGTAAGAGCACTGACTTGTCCGGGGTCATTCAGCATGGGGGAGGGGACCCTGGTCAGGAGCGGAGTCCGGGACTGTCAGCCCCACCATCCCTGTGCACCTGTCTGAGGGTCCAGGATCTCTGGGCCATCCCCGGTCATCAAGGCCAGTTCCACCAGAGGAGCAGGTGGCCTGGTGTCTGGGCCATGTTCTCAGGGCTCTGACCTCTCTCTTGTACCCCTCTGCCTTCCATCTTAGGGTGAGCCTGGCATTCCTGGAAAGAAGGTGAGGGGGGCCCCCAGGAAGGGCTTCCTGGTGGGGGTGTGGGAAGTGGTTAGGGAGATGGGCAGGGGCTCCCCAGGGCAGCAGGCGGGTGGTGGCCACAGGGATGTCCTCACCAGACCCAAGTCCAATTTCCTTCATTTACTCGCTTATTCACCGATTCTTTCCTTTCTGCAAACACAGCAAATTCGTTCCCACTTCAGGGACCTGGACAGTGGTTCTCAAAGTGTGGTCCTGGGACCAGCAGTATCAGCATCGCTGGGGTCTTAGGGGCATTTGGGGGCCGATCTTGGATCCACCTAGTCAGAGACACCAGGGGCAGGCCACTGGGATGTTGTGATTTATAATAAATCCATATTTGGTCTTAGTCCTCTGGTTTCTGGAGCAGAGCTCCTAAAACCCTTGGAATGTCCTGGGTGATGAACCAAATTTGAAGGTGTCTATTGTTACGTTAATGGGGCGACTTTAGGGACAACCGCCCCACCAGGATGGGAGCTGGTTGCTGGAGAACCAGTCACATGATGGGAGGGTTGGAGCTTTCAGTCCCGGTCACCAGCCTTCCAGGGAGGGAGAGGGGCTGCAGGTTGAACCAATCTGACCCGTGGCAGGTGATTTCATCACTCCCACCTCTGTGATGATGCCTTCGTAAAAACCCCAAAGGATGGGGGTTCTGAGAGCTTCCGGGCTGGTGAACATGGGGAGAATTGGGGAGAGCGGCAGTCCTGGAGAGCTCAGGGACCTTCTGCACCCCTTCCCCATGCCTTGCCCGCTGCATCTCGCTGTTCCCGACTTCTATCCTTTATGATAAACTGGGAATCTAGTAAGTAGAGTGTTTCCCTGAGTTCTGGGAGCCGCTCTAGCAAGTTAATGGAACTCAGGGAGGAGGTCATTGTAACTGTGGGTCTATGACCAATCTATAACACAGCTTCTTCCTGGTGCCTAAAGTGGCGGGTGCAGGGGTGGGGGGGTGCTGGCTTATAGGACTGGGTCCTTAACCTGTGGGATCCAACGCTCTCTCCAGGTTGACAAGTATCAGAGTGGGGTTAAATTGTAGTGGGGAATCCCCTGGGTGGGGGTGTGGACACACCCCGCACCCATCAGAATTGGTGACCAGAACTTTTATTTATTTCTTTTAAAGATTTGATTTATTTATTTGAGACACAGAAAGAGAGCACTAGCAGTGGGGAGGGGCAGAGGGAGAAGGGAGAAGCAAACTTCCCGCTGGGCAGGGAGCCCGATGTGGGACTCAATCCCAGGACCCTGAGATCATGACCTGAACCGAAGGTAGACACTAAACCAACTGAGCCACTCAGGCGTCCCGTTGGTGACCAGAATTTGTAGCTGTGGTCTGTCCAGCACCTCTCCCGGGGTGATACTGGCATGCACTCAAGTTTGGGAACCACTGGCCTGGGGTGATCTCCTTCTACCCCTTCCCTTGCCAGGTCTCCAAAAAGCTCCCCTAGGTCGCTCTGATCCCTCCATCCCACCACCCCCTTAAACTCTTTTCCCAGCACTGCTTCCACCTCCTGGCCTGGTGCTGTGGGTTTATCTGGATAGTTCCTTGACCTCAGGCCCCTCTCTTCCCCCACTGAGCAGGGACCCTATCTGCCTGGCCTACAGACGTGCTTACACGTATTGACTGAAGGAGCCAATCCCCTCTCCTCCACCTGCCCGCCCCTCCCTTCCGTGCGCCAATCCCCCTCATGCGTGCTCTGGGCTGGCCCTGGGGGACCCACCCTGCCCCGCCCCCCTGTCCCCACCCAGTGTGACCAATGTTGGCCCCCACAGAGGTCTGGTGGTCTGGTGGGCTGGTGGGCAAGGGAGCGTGGGATGGGGGAGACAGCCAAAACCGGTATGCCTGGGCCTGAGGGCTGCAGCCTCAGCTGCTCTCTCCTCAGGGGGATGACGGGATTCCAAGCCAGCCAGGGCTCCCCGGACCCCCAGGCCCTAAGGTAGGTACCTGTGCCTCCCCCAGAGGGCCCCCTGCCTCCCACCTCCCTTGGCTCCCAGCGGTCTGGTGAGACCCCTAGCGGCCCTTTCACAGTGCAGGTTTGGGGGGTGGCGCCCACTCTACCCTGTCCCCAAGGTAGGACAAGGGTATCATCCTTGCTCTCTTGCCAGCCTGTCTCCAAAATATCACCTGAGCGCCCCCCCACCCAGGGGCCCTAACTATGTCCCAGAGGGGCTCAGGTGTGTTCCCCAGGAATCACAACGCCTGCAGCCCCAGCCGGCCCCTGGCACACTCACTCACTGCGAACATCTCTATTGCAGGGCGAGCCAGGGAACACGGGGCCTCCAGGAGAAAATGGTGTGGACGGCGCCCCAGGGCCAAAGGTGCCTCGCAGTGCGCAGCTCAGACCTGTGCCCCCATCCTGGGGTCATGTGGCTTTGCCTCCTTTTGCCCTTTTAAGTGGGGAGTTGCGGGAGGACGTGGGATCTGGGGTCTGGTTCTGCGGGCTGTCAGAGGCTGGCCCCAGGGGTGGCCACAGGTTTGGGTGAAGGACAAGCCCCCTCCCCCAAGCTTGACCATGTGGCTCAGTCATCCTGCAGTTGGGGAAGCCAGGCCATCCCTCAGTGGCCCAGCTCTACACACTGTGGGGTCTGAGGGGGCTCCCGTTGGACCCTCCTTCCAGGAGCTCTGTTTCTGGGGCACTTACTGCATATGGATGTCCCTTGGGGCTCCAGCACGTGGGCCTCACGCTTTTGGGTGACGGGGACTGGAGGGGCATGGGGCAGCCACGCACATGTGGCTGCAACCTTGCATCTCCCCAGGGAGAGCCCGGCCAGCGAGGCGTGGACGGAGTCTCAGGACTGCGGGTAAGTGAGTCCCCCCTCCAGCCATGCCAAGGGAACCCAGGGGCCTGGAGCTCTTCAGATGCACCCGTCATTTCCCGCGGGAGACCCCAGAGGAGCCCTGGAGCTCCGGGAAATGGGAGTCTTCTTTTTTTAATCATTCATTACTGATTTTCAAATTTTCAATCTCACCATACCTACTTTCGGTAAAACGTTCAAATACACATGTGTGAAAACGAGCTGTCCCCAGCTGAGTGTCCGCCCTCCCAGAGTCTTGTCTTATGTTCAAGCACAGACCTTCTGTGCATCACCTGGGGAGGGAGTGGGGGTGACCCTCCCCCAGCAGGGTGCCTTGTCCCACCTTGCAGTTTGTCCCTGTCTCCAGAAGCAGAGCCACCCCTGCGCTGGTCTCCGATCCTTTGCGACCAGCCGCTGTCAACCCACCTTTAGTTCAACACCAGGGGTCCCGTTCCCTGCTCGGTGGCCTCCAGCAATCACAAGCCTGAACACTCCCGGAGGCTGCTTTTCTCCTCCGAAAAAAACAAGGCTGATAAGCCCACAGTCTGGTCGCACAGGTGGCAGGGGCTGGATTCAGAACTGAGCGTGGGATTCTGGGGGACTGTGACTGCGGAGCCTGCTGGCAAGGGAGGACCCCTGGCCAGGGTCTCTGGGCCCTCTGTAGGGGGCTGGCTCCAGGCCTGAGCAGAGTGCTGCCCATCCCTCACGGTGGGCCCAGTAGAGAGCAGCCTGGGGCAGAGGGAGGTTTATCGAGGAAGGGTTGGGTGAGGAGGGCCCCTATTAGAGCACGTGCGGGTGTGGACAGGTGGGTGTGGACACCTGCGTTTGCAGACAGTCCTACGCACACGTGAGCATGCACAGCTTCTACCAGAGCCTGGGACACTGAGGCACTGAGGCACAAGGCTGAGATCGAGCTGGCAGTTGGTCTACACGGTGTCTGGGCATTTGGGGGAACGTGTTGATTTCTGCACCTTTGTACGGCCGACATTTAGAAATCGGAAGAACTTCACATCAGAATGAGACTTTCTGTTTTCCCTGGAGAACTCCTGGTTGAGACCCCAGGGGACTTGGGTTCCCACGGGACTGGCAGCCAAAGAAGGCAGGAGCCTATTCTTCTGTTGGCTCCAGGCCCCGGACACCTGCTGTCCAGGCCCTGGAGTGTCTCTCAGGGACTGGGGTGCCCGTGGCCATGTAGATCCTGGAGGATGAGCTCGAGGGGGTCCCATCGGGTTACAGCCGAGCCACCACACGGCACACGGACTTTCCCTCCGTCATGTGGGCGGGGTTCCTAGGGTCCCGGGTTCAGATACACATGCGGCCGCCTCTGCCCCACCCTGAAATTCTCACTTTTCCTCTGCCTCAGGGTCCCCAGGGCCTCAAGGGTGAGCAAGGAGACACGGTGGTGATAGACTACGATGGCAGGATTCTGGACGCCCTCAAGGTAGGTTAGTGGCAGGACCGGGATGTATCCTGGTTCTTTTCCTGGGGAGACAACCACATACTTAGTGTATCGGTCCTGCATTTCTTTACACAAGGGTCGGGGGACAGCTTAGCACAAAGACCCCAGCTTCACCAGGTGTGTCTGATAAGGAAATCAGAGTTGTGCTGAGCACCCTCTACCCCAGATGCTAAGAGCTGCCGTGAATATGGCTTATGTTACCCTGAGCTCCCCAGAGGCCAAAGTGAAAAGGGAAGCTCCCTGCTCAGGGGCAGGAGACAGACCATTTCCTGATGTCCAGTCCCAGCAGGCCCTCCTGGCACCTTCCCCAGGGAGCACAGGCTGGAGGGCTACGTCTTCTAGTAGCTGTTGGGGGAGGATGATGGCAGCCAGGCCTGCCCCCAAGGAGCCTCAGGAGTGAGCAGGGGAGTGTTGTGATGAAATCTATGTTTGGGGGATACTGGCTCTAAAGGCAGGGGATTCTGGACCCACCATTGCAGTGGACTCCGTGGTATCCCACCTGGTCCCTGGTGACACCTCCCTCCCCCCCCCCACAAGACAAGAGTGGGGACTGGGTGAGAAGCAGTCAGTGAGGGGCTTTTTTTTTTTTTTAAGATTTTATTTATGTATTTGACAGGGAACACAAGTAGGCAGAGAGAGAGAGGGAAATAGGCTCCCTGCCAAGCAGAGAGCCCGATGTGGGGCTCGATCCCAGGACCATGGGATCATGACCTGGGCCAAAGGCAGAGGTTTAACCCACTGAGCCACCCAGGCACCCCCAGTGAGGGGCTTTGACGCTGCTGCAGGCCAGCCAGAGCCCCAGCTCCTGGCGGGTGGTGGTGGGGGTACTCGTGTACACACTGACCAGTTTGACTTTCACACACAGGGTCCTCCTGGGCCACAGGGGCCTCCAGGGCCCCCAGGGATCCCCGGAGCCAAGGTGAGTTCATGGGCCCATTGTGTGGCCCCCTCCAAGCCCCCGAACTCCAGCGCCCACCTCCCCTCTCCTGTCTGCCATGCTTACTCCGCTTCTCTCCTGGCATCCCGGCCTGACTCCTGGGGGTTCAGAGAAAGTGGCCTAACCAAGCTGGATGTCCTGCTCCTGGCCCTCACTCCTCCCTGGAGGCCTCATTCCCACATGTAAACCCCAGGTCCCATAGATGACAGACAGAGCCGTTCCTATGGCCCGCACCCATCACCTACCCACCGCTGCCTGGCTGGCTCAGGAGACCTGGAAATGAGGCGAGATCTGGTCCCGGCTGTTGCCCTGGGCCGTGTGTCCTGCCACGAGTCATTGAATCTCCCCGAGCCTCAGTTTCCCAAGCTCTCACCCCCTAGACTGTAAATTATAGCCCCAGTCTGCATCTGCCTGGAGGAGCTGAGGAGGCGGCTGGGGACCAGGGCACACCTTCCTAGGCTCTGCCCACTTTAGGGACCACAAGGCCCTCTCGGAGACCATGAGACATCATAACCCCCCTTGCTTTCTGTTCCCTTCCAGGGTGAGCTGGGATTGCCTGGTGCCCCAGGAATCGACGGAGAGAAGGTCTCTGGGCCTTTTGTTTGCTTGGCGATGCTGGTGCCTAGTGGTGGGCTGCGTGTGGGCGTGTGTGTGTGTGTGTGTGTGTGTGTGCGCAGGGTTAGCACAGGGCAGAGTGTGCAGCCAGGGTGCTTGTCCTGGTTCTGCCCTTACACCTCGGGCAGGTTGCTCGCTTTCTGGCAGCCTCAGGTCCTCACCTGGAGGGGAGGACAGTCCCAAGGTGTAAGCCTTAAATAATCGTGTGTGTGTAAAACACTTAGGGCGCGATCTAGGGCAGAGTGTTCAAATATTAGCTAACGTCGGTCCTGTTGCTCTGGGTCCTACGAGTGTGGCTCTCAGTGCACACTGGTGTGTCCCCACGTGCACAGCATGGGGTCGAGGGCATCACTGGACGTTCATGGCCGTGGCTTTCGTGCCACGTCTTGGATGCGTGATTCTGTGATTGGCTGACAGAGGCAGTGAGTGGCTGGGAGGGGCATTGGGTAGGTGGATGGTTGGTTGTACGTGGGGTCTGGGGTCTCCCACCACCGGCTCCTGAGATGCGAGCACAGGGTCGACCCTCCACCCCAAGACCTGTAAGGGCCCCTACAGGGGCTGCCCAGTCTCACTCCCTCCACCCGTCCCCACACTGGTCCCCCCCGCATGCCTGTCTTCATCCAAGCTCCTCAGTGCATTCATCTTCTGGGTCAGAGCCAGGGACCTAGGATGAAGAAGTGGGGGTGGGAGTCTGGCTTGGTCAGGAGTAAGCTCTGGGGAAGCCCCCTGTGGTGAGGGAAGGGAGCATGCCTGCTGAGTTCCACCGACCCCCTGTTCTTGTGGCTCGCAGGGTCCCAAAGGAGCCAAAGGAGACCCAGGAGAGGCTGGGCCAACCGGACCCAAAGGGGAGGCAGGCGAGATGGGCCTGTCAGGCCTCCCGGTAGGTGGGGCACGGGGTCCACCCTCCTCTGCCCCCATGGGGTTCCAAGGCCAATGTGTTCCCCCAACAGCAGCCATGGGGGAGGGGGGCACCGCTAGGGCCCTACCAATTCCGCCCAGCCCAGGGGCTGCAAGCCTTTGAGCCTTTGAAAGGCAGCTTGGACTCTCTGAGCCTCCACATTCTCTTCCTCTTCTGTGCGAGGACTTCCCAAGGCCCCCCCCCCCGCCCCCCACCAAGGTGGAACAGAGCCGGCAGGTGGTTAGAGCCCCCGCTGACTGCTCAAGTTTGCGTTCTCCTCTGTCCCCTGCTGGCTCCGCAACACTGCACAAGTGTCCTGACCTCCCTGGGCCTCGGTTTCCCCGCCTCTAAAATGGGGATAATAATCTCCCACTCAGGAGGGCCTGCACGACGGGGCCAAGAGTGGTGGCTGGCCATGTGATTCAGTACGCACTGTCACGGTCATGGTGGCTGGACGGGAAGAGCTGCGGGTTCAAGTAGCTAGCTAGCTAGGGGATAGATGCCCCTTTTCCCATCTAGTGTCCATCCATAGGGCTCCCTCAGCTAGAGAGGTCTTTGGTTCCAGAGCCCCTGGGTGCCCCCTGCCCCACAGGAGAGAGTTTATGCTCTCCAGAAACCCCCTTGCTGGGTGCCCAGAGCGTGTCTGTCACGGATTTAGGGGAAACTGTTTTGAGCTGTAAATGCCAACTCATCGCTCCCGCTGGGGGCCTCATGAGGAAGGCAGGGGAAGTGCACCTACGGCGGGCGGTGGGTCTGGTGATGGGCAGAAAGGGCTGAAGGCCATCCTGTCCTGCAGGGCACCGACGGGCCCAAGGGGGAGAAGGGAGAGTCAGCATCTGACAGTCTACGAGAGAGCCTGGTAAGGGGGGCTGCTGAGGACCAAGGTCTCCCCTTAATTCCCGGCCCAGGACAGCTGGGGCTCTGAGCCTTGGGACAGAAAGGCCACCTGGCCTGACCAAAGCCAGGGCAGCAAGGGAGTGGGAGGGGGGCACCTCGGGCTGTGTCCTCCAACTGAGGCCTGTCTGAGAACCCCGAAGGCTAGCCCCTGGGCCCCCCCCCACCAGGCAGTGGCCTTCTGGGGGCAGGAAAGAGACTCAGCCCAGTGGCTCAAGGCCCAGCTGCCCCACCCCCAGAAGTGCTCATGCAATGTCCACTGTGTTCAACCATGGGCTAGTGAGGTATGACAGGGGGTTAGATGACTAACCCATCTTTGACTGTTTCCTAGGCCCAGATCATAGTGGCACCAGGGCCCCCCGGCCCCCCTGGCCCCCCAGGCCCCATGGTAAGACCATTTCATATGAAGTAGCTGACATCCGCAGGGGGTGGTGAGCCCAGGCTTGGAGCTGTGACCCAGGGAAAGACAGGACTTCTGGTGGGGAGGGGGTTATATCAAGCAATACAGGAGAGCCTGGGTCTGGGCTTGGGAGGCCACAGAGGTCAGGGCTATGGGGCCAGTGAGTGGCCTCTAAGCTTCTGTGACCACTCTCCTCCTCCTCTAGGGCCTTCAGGGAATCCAGGGTCCCAAGGTGAGTTCTGGAAATCCCTCTACTCACTGCAGATGCCCAGCCTGGATAGTTCCAGAAAGCCTTGCTAATGGGCAGGGAGGGCCCCACGCTTGGCCCCAAACCAGCTCTGTATTATCCCAGGGCCTGAAGGTTCTGGATCCCTTGGAGCCCAACCTCACTGATGTCCTGGGACCATGTGCCCACCCAGCCCCACACTGGGACTCGTCTTTCACCTTGTCCCTCTGCCTGCGCACTTGTCTGCTGCCTCCGCCTCCTTGGGCCACCCCACCTCACCCCCCCTACCCACTTCCCCCGTGCCCCCCACTCACACATCTGTCTCTCAACTGCCCACAGCCTGGACATGAAGTCTTGGGTTTGGTGTGTATTACCTAATGTCATGTCCTCTGCTCTTAAATTAAAACCGTTGAGTGTGGCCTGCCCGTGTGCCCCGCGTGGGGGAGGCCAGCTCAGAAACCTGACTGGTCCTCAGCCCTGCTGCCGCTCAGCTGTGCGGCTGGACCTGTCCCTGCCCCTTGCTCTGCATCTCTTTACTCATCTGTGAAATGGGTGCAAGGAAGCCCATATGTGGGCTTTGGTTACTGTTTGCACTAAAAAGAAACTGGGGTGTCTGTTTCTCTGCCCTGCAGTTCCCAGCTTGCACTCAGGCCTGAGGCTTTCCTGTCCTACCCTCTGAGCCCTTCCCCGTGACTGATGTCTCCTCTTTGCTTCCAGGGCTTGGACGGAGCAAAGGGAGAGAAGGGTGTGTCAGGTGACAGAGGCCCCAGCGGCCTGCCTGTGAGTGTCATCATGAGCCTTTTTTATCTCTCTGGGGCACTAATTCCTATAACTGTCATGCCTCTTGACCTGTTTCTTTTCTACCCAGGGGCCAGCCGGCCCGCCAGGTCTTATTGGGCTGCCGGGAACCAAAGGAGAGAAGGTAATGACCTTCCTTTGATGCCCTCCAAGTATGGCTGCACATTTACAGTGTCACTCAGCTCTGGGGACTCAACCCCCTGCACCACACCATCCCAGGGCCATAAATCAGGCTTGTGGACAACTCACAAGGCTGAGCATCCCGGCAGTAGTGCTCCCAGCAATCCCTCCCTGGCCCCTGACATGTCCTCTTTGTCTCTCTTCAGGGAAGGCCCGGGGAGCCAGGACTAGATGTAAGTATCTCATTGTTCACTGTGATCAGGCTCCTGTATATAGCTTCTGCACTTGCACTGGCCATACAATAACCTGATCTGCTGGGCTCGGATGTGACCCCCTTCCCCAGGGCTGGGACTACAAACCGACTGGTTCCCCCTGTGTCCCCAGTGCCAAGTCCAGTTCACAGCCCAGAGTAGGTACTTGATGGGTGGATGGATGGATGGATGATTTGATGGATAATGGGTGGGTGAAAGATGGGTGGATGGATGGATGTATGGATGGATGGTGGATAGATGATGGGCAGATGGAGGATGGGTAGATGGATGGTGGGTGGATGATGGGTGGGTGGGTCATGGCTGGATGGATGGATTATGGATGGATGCATAATGGATGGATGGAAGATGGGTAGATGGATGATGGATGGATGGTGGATGGATAGATGATGGGTGGGTAGATGATGGGTGGAAGATGGGTGGATGGATGATGGATGGAAGATGGGTGGATGGAGGATGGGTTAGATGGAAGATGGGTGGGTAGATGATGGATGGTGGATGGTGGATGATGGATGGATGGGAGATGGGTGGGTGGATGGTGGGTGAATGGATGATGTGGATAGATGATGGGTATATGGGAGATGGGTGAATGGTTGGTGGATGCGTGGATAGATGGATGGTGGATGGATGGTGGGCAGATGGAAGATGTGTGGATGGATGATGGAAGATGGGTAGGTGGATGATGATGGATGGATGGATGATGGATGGATGGATGATGGGCGGATGGTTGGATGATGGATGGGTGGATGGATGATGGATGAAGGACAGATGGATGGTGGATAGGTGGATGGATGATGGGTGAAAGGGTGATGGATAACTGAATGGAAAGATGCTGCACTGGGACAGGAAGGTGAGGAGAGCAGGATTGCAATATCCTGGTGAGAGAAGATGAAGCTTCAGCTAGCACATTACTGTGGGAAGGAGAGGAGAGGAAGTATTAGCCCAAAGTTGATCGGATCAAGTGTCTTTGGGTTGCCAGCAATAGAAAACAGAAAACTGGCTCAAACTAACTCCTAATTTAAAAACCCAGAGGGACAACACACAATCCACACAACCCAGCCTCTCCTGCTTCCTTGTCCGTGCTTCTGCTTTGGGGGTGTTGTTTCAAATTAGATGTGGTGATGGGATGGAGGCAGTGGCCCCAGACTCACATCCTCCCAGACCCAAACCCTGGAGAAAGACTATGTGCTTCAGTCTCTCTTTTAGAAAAGTCTCATCAGTTCTCACCGGCCCCAGTTGGGTCAGTGCTGAAAGATCAACTTGGCCAAAAGAAATGCAGTGCCCTGATTGGCCAGGCCGGATCACGTGCTCCCTCCGGAGCTGGGGGTGGAGTCAGCAGGTTTTAAGAAGGGAGGGTGGTCCCCAGGAAAATCCGGCAGCTATTACAAGGGAATGGTGACCAGAATCAGGGCTGCAGGGATTCTGGTGTCCTCCCTGGACTTGAAGGAGAGAGTGACCCCTTGGAGAGCAACTGTAGACACACAGAGTTTCTGATCGGGAGGATGGTGGTCCATCCCTGAGATGGGTCTGGAGAAGAAGCCAATGCCGGATCCTGTTCAGGCTCTGGACCGAGGGAGGTGGTGGAGGGTGGCTGCGGCTGCCTTCACAGCTCAGAGTGGCATATCAAGGCCAGGCCCACCTGCTCTACCCGGCAAGCCACTGGCCCCGCACCCGCTCCACCGGGCCGAGCTGCCGTGGGGATTCTGCTCAGGCTCCCCAGCCTCACAACTGGCTAGAACAGCCCCTCTCTGGGGGACCCCCTGGTCTCTGCTTCTTCCTGTGTCCCTGAGCATTGGCCACCATCCTCTCTGCCCTCTTGTCTGTCCTGTTAGACCATCAGGGAAGTGTCCCATTTGTTCCCACGGGTTTTTAATTTATGGAGGTGACCGAGTGATGACCCAGAGAGGTCAGTGCCATTGAGGGAAGAACGGGTTACTTAGGTGTCCTAAGGGAAGGGCTCACCTCGCAATGCAGGGCCCCGTGGGGAAGCACCAGGTTTGGTCGGGGGTGGGGGGTGAGAAAGGGGTTGGAGGACAGAGTTTTAGGGGGGTCTCCTCAGGAAAGGCAGGCCGGACCCAGGAAACAGTTGAGGATGGGCAGGATCTGGGCTGGAGGGGAGGCCCCGGCTTCTGTCACCTGGCCTGGAGATGATTCCTGGCAGGGGAAGTATCGGCTTGTGCGTGAGAGGCAGATCAAGGGGGTGGTGGGGGATTGTTGGTTTACGTATGAAACGTCCTCCCAGACCACCCCTTTGCTACCTGCAAGAGCAGGCATGAGGGAGGGGCAGCCTGTCCCTAGCCAGCAAGTTCAAGATCTCAAAAACAGTCTGAGATCCAGAAAATAAAAAGGGGGAGAGGGTAGACACATCAGATCTGTTTGTCCTGTCCTCCATATCCAGCAACAACCCACTTCCTAGAGGATGCTTAGAAATGTTGGTGGCAGGGGTGGATGGACGAATGGACGGATAGATGGATGGGCAGGAGGGGCTTAAGAGATTTAGCCAAAGTCAGAGAACAGAGCTTACCATTTCTTAGTCTGGCAAAGATAGTGACACAAACGCCCACGAGTTCCCCGGGTCTCCATCCCTAGCCATGCTTGGACCCGCGCCAGCTACATAGGACAGGGACATCAGAGAAAACCCCTGGCCAGCGAGCGGCTCTGCCTGAGGGGGTCTCCAGAGAGCCCAATAGTGTTTCCTCTGGAGGAAACAGCGCTGGTGTCCTGAATGCATGCTCATCTCTAAATCAGCCTTGCACCCAGCCTACGTGTCACCTAGGAGCTGGAGTGGGCCCAGTTTGTACCCCGACCAGGCATGGGGGCGGGGCAGTGACGGATGGAAGGGGCACTGATAGGAACATAGAGCAAGAGCGAACCTCAGACCTCATGTTATTCCTTTTGCCAGGGGTTCCCTGGACCCCGAGGAGAGAAAGGTGACCGGAGCGAACGTGGAGAGAAGGTAGGGAGCCGGTGGAGAGAAGGGGGGCCAGCAGGAGAGGAGCCAGAGCAGAGGGAGGCTGGGATGGGGGGGGCAGAAGGATGGGGTGGCTGCCAGTTGGAGGCCCATCCCTCTGAGGGGTGGAAAAGGGGTCCTGGGCCTGGCAGCCACGGCCACATCCCCGTCTCCCTCCTTGTGCAGGGGGAGCGAGGTGTCCCAGGCCGGAAAGGCGTGAAGGGCCAGAAGGGTGAGCCGGGACCACCAGGCCTGGACCAGCCGTGTCCTGTGGTACGTGTTGGAGCAGAGTGGGAGCCCCAACCCAGGTCTTCGCCACCTCAGGCCGGGCTCGGGCTGGTGGCTTCTCTCCTCAGAGCTCCCTTGCAAGTCCAAGAGACCACCATGTCTTGTCCCTGCCATCAGGGAGGCTCCCCTTGCTCTGGTCCTGACTCCCCTCCATGAGCATGGCTCAGGGGACCCACACCACTCCCCAGAGATGGAGGCTGGGCCCCAGGGCAGAGTCCTTGCTGGCGTCACCACTCCTCTTTTCTCAGCTTCCTTGGCCCTAAAAGGGGGTTAGGACACCCTTCGCTCTCTGGGTGTGGGTCCCAAGGAGGAGGCTTTTACTGGTGTGGGTGGCCCACAGAATCCTTCCCTGTGTGCCCCAGAATCCTTCCCTGCCACCCCCCCCAACACCTTCCTCCTTTCCTTCTCTCGTACATCAGCTCCTCATGGCTCCCCAGACCACAGGCCTGAAGGAACCACAGTTCAGTTCCCTTCGCCGGAGGGCTGGGAGGGTTCCCGGGGAGCTCAGCAAAGACAGGAAAGACAGCAGGGCGTTTTCAGACTCAGACTGAGCAGATAGCCACGCCCGGCCACCCCAGCCCCAATGCGTGTCGGCCGCCTTCCAAAGGAGGTTCGGAGTGAGGGATCCCAGAGGCGGTCCTCATTCTTCAGTCCCCCATCCAGGCAGTAGGGGTGCTAATTTGTACCCCAGGGGCTTGATGAGTCAATGAGGAAAAGACAAGAAGAGCAGCATGGTAGGCATACACACAAAGTATGGGGACACCAGCAGGACGCAGTGGGCCTAGCCTTGCAGCTCCAGGCCCTGGGTCATTTAGCCTTTGTCTTTGAAACAGGAGAATCCCAAATGTGGAGGCAAGCAAGGGGCGCCGGGCTCCAGGGGGCCCTGCCCCGCGGTATGAGATCTGGCCTGCTGTGTGCTGTGTGCTGTGTGCTGGGCTGGGCTGGGGTGCTCACTGCTCTGACCGCCCCCCATCCTGCCTTCCCTTCCTTCCGGCCCCTCCTCCCCACTTCCCTCTGGGCCCTGGCCTGTGCCCCTGGTGGATGCATGGCAGTTCTGGGGGCTCCTGCTCCTGTGCTCCAGAGTGAAGTGTTTCCCACGCCAGGGTTACCCCCCAGGACTCTAGGCTGGTGGAGGTGTCTGCCACTGTCCCTCTCCAGCTCCCCCAGCCCTCCGGGCTGCCTGAGGCAACCCACCCCACCCCACCCTACCTGGAGTCTGAGTGCCCCGAACCAGCAAGCCAGCGTTGGCTCTAATGGTGCCCCAGATGACCTCTGCCCCCCACCTCGCTTTCTATCCTGCGAGCCTTAGCGTGCCCCATCTGCCTCTCATACCCAGGCCCAGGGACCAGGACAGGCCTCGGGGGCATCCTACTTCCTGGACTGCCCTTCAGATGGTCCTGAAGAAACTCCCTGAGAGCCCTCAGGCCCCCAATGTGAGCGGCCAGAGCTAGTGTCAAGAGTGGCGATCTCCCAGCCAGCAGATTGTAGCACAATCCCCGATCCTCCCTGGTGGCACGGTTTTGTCCCCTGCTCCAGTGTCCCAACAAGCAAAGCCCCATAGAGGCTTTGTCCTTAGCAAGGACAGCGAGAGGCCCGCCTGGCTTGTGACCCAGCTCTTCAGGGGACAAACATTCGAGCCGTACCTCGGTGGGGCCCAGGGGCCTCATGTGGCAGCTCCCGGGGCTGTTCTTCCCGACACCCAGGGCAAGAGTGTATGGAGTGTAGGAGATGACCAGTCCCCCAGCCCCATCACTGAAACCCTTTTGTTTTCCAGGGCCCCGATGGATTGCCCGTGCCTGGCTGCTGGCATAAGGTACCTCGCAGGGAAGAGTCTCTAGGACAGGCTGGGAGAAAGGGGACATTGAGGGGGACCCCCAGGGGCTGCTATCTGCAGCTCACCACATAGTGCCTAAGTAGCTGGGTTTGCCCGTGATGACGCAACCCTAGGTTTGACTGCCCCATCAGATGGCCCAAGGTTTGGGGCCGTGGTCGTGGGTGATTGTGCACAGCGCCCCCTGGTGGTCATTAAGGGCTCACTCAGTGCCTGGCCCAGCGAGGGCAAAGCCATCCAGACACCCTGGGACTTTGTCCTTACTGCCCTACTGAGAGGGGGTGGAAGCCCTGCCCAGGGATGAGAGGACTGGGGGCATGCCTGTTCTAGAAGAAATGTGCAGGACAGAATGCCCCGACCAGGGCGGGGCCTCCCTCCTCACCTTTGGGTCTCTCCTTTCTCTTCCAGTGACCCCCGCACCCAGCTCACAACCTGTACAGATGCGTGTGGACGTTTTTAATTTTTGTAAAAAAAAAAACACAAAAAAACAAAAAACAGTAATATATTGATCTTTTTCTCACGGGAGGCACGACATGTGGCCCTCATAACATTCAAGAGGGCGCCTGGCCCAGCCCCAGAACGATCAGCCTTTGAAGCTGGCAGGAAAGCAGACAGGCCAGTCCAGGGGAATCGCATACTCGGGGGGCAGCCATGGGACTTGGCTTCCCCAGGAAGGAGACGAAGGTGAAAGCGCCTGGCTCAAGAGAGGCTGCAAGAATGCTGGGTTGGGCCCTCAGCCACCTGATTAGCAGAGAGACTGCAACCCCCCAACACCCCCAGAAGCTCCGGAGCCCTGGGGCCCGCTGCATCCAGAAAGGCCCAGGGCTTGGACAGTAAATGCAGCTGTCCCCGCCTCTCTGGCCTCTGGCCTCAGCCCCAGCCAGCTGCCCACCCCTCGGGGCCCTCTGGGGCCCAGGTTCCCCAGGCCAGGACGAGATTCCTGCCCAGCTGGATGCTGGGAGCTATGGGGAGCGCCCCCAGTGGGTCACGCTCCCAAGCGAGTTCAATAGGCCTCGGGAACCCAGCCTGCTGTGAGAACACGTGGCCTCCAGCCCGGAGGAGAGGCCAAGCTCTCCCATCACGACCTGTGGACCCAGCTACGGAGAAGCCTCTTGATCCCCGTGATCCGCGAGTGCGGAGAACGGCGGGTCCCAGATGGGAGGGGCTGCTGCTTCCCGTGTCTCTCGCAGCACCCAGAAGGGAGTCATGATGGGACTCTGTCAGCCCAAGGAGACCGGGCTGCGGCTCAAGAGTTTGGGTCTCACTGGCCCCAACTCTCCACCTGAGAGGACTCTGGGCAGCCTGCCAGAACTGGTCTTTCGGATGAGCCATGCAGACGAAGAGGGCCCGGTGCCCTGAGGAGAGGCCTCCCCACCTCAGACAAGGGTCCCTCAGCTGGCCACCTCCCACCCAGAGGCTCGCCTCCCTTCTCTGTATAGATGGATATCGCTGTGTGTAATAAACCCCAGTGTGTGTCTGGGTGTGCCTGTCCTTGCCGACTGCCCCTGGGCCCCTCTGGGTAGGGAGGGACAAGGAAGGGGACGCTCCCTGGGTCAGAGGCACCCCCGAAACCAGAGGAACAAACCAGAGGATTGTTCAGGGTGAGGACAAGGACAGGGTTTGGAGTTAGAAAGAGAGACCCAAGGCCTAGAAACCTCCCAAATTGAACCTACTCGACAGTTTGTAATATGCTCCTCCCTCCATCCAGGCGACTCACTGGACCCCATAAGCAGTCCTGTGCAGAACAGGACCGATGTGATCCATGTCCCTGTTTCCACTTGACATATGAGGGATCTGAGGATCTTGAGCACGTTAGTCACCTGCCCAGGGATGCACAGACAAGACAGGATGACAGGCCGACTGGGCCTGGGTTCTCGGACAGCCTCCAGTTTGTCCTTCCAAATTGTTTGGCAGGGCATGGGGTCTGCTAGGCAGTGTCCTGATCCTGGGTGATTGGCAGGCCCATCCTCCTGGGGTGGAAACCCCATGTTCCCCCTCCCCCAGACCTCCCTGCACCTAGGGCCAGACAAGGCCATTCATGGCCCACTGCTACCCCCTTGTGGCCTCATACTGTGTATCATCAGGTCTGCAAATTTCAACAAGTTTCAAGGTATGCAGGGGGTGGAGTTCTCCAAGAGCTCGGCTTGGGGGCAGGAGACATGGAGAGTGAATGATGCGCTCGAGGTTCCAGCTGAGCCTCAAGGACTGAGAACCTCGTGTCTCTCTGCCTCAGGCCACCCCCTTCTGAAGCGAGGGAAGCACATTTACTGAGCCCCACGGTGGTTTGACTAACCACGAGGATGATGCTCCCCTTTTCCAGATGAACCGAGGTGGAAGAGGAGGCTTACCTTACTGCGTGGGGGGAAGAGATGAAGAAATCAGCAATGAGGGAGCAAAGCAGAGGGCTGAGACTGGAAAGGCGGCAGGAGGGACAGCAGGAACCTCCCCTTCCTCAGCTAGCTCAGGCCTCAAATTGGGTCCCTTGTTCTCGGTTCGTCAAGGCAGAAAGTCCCGGGGCCCCACTCCAGTTGGGGTTCTCTCTCTGGTAGCCCAGATTCTCAGCCCCGTGGGGGCCAGCGATTGCTGCTGACTCACTGGACCGACAGTCAGACAGGACCGAGCTGCGTTCCAGCCTCGGCTGCCCACAAGCTGTGTGTCTGGGAGCACAGTCCCTGTCCTTTCTGGGCCCCTGGGTCTCCTGGCGGGCCTCCCAACCCTCGTCCTGCCTCCACACTGCGTGTGTTCTCCTAGCGTTGATGCATCTCCGTTCACCCTGCCTGGATTGCAGCAGGTGCCATGACCCCCTCGGTCAGTCCCAGCAGTGACACTGCGCCCTCCTGCTGTTCCTCCGTGAGACCGGAAAGCCCTAGGTCAGGCCCCAGCACTGACTATCTCATCTCCTACCCTGGGGCTCCTGCTGTGAACCAGGCCTCCGCTGGGTGCCTGGCACACATTCCCAGTTAACGCTCACAGGGGAACCCATTTTACACACCAGAAAGGCGACTCGGAGACTGAACGCTGAGCTCAGAACTCTGCTGTCATACCGGGAAGCGTCCGGGTCATGGTGGAGCCCTCCCCAGCGAGGGAAACCGCAGGGGCCGGGCGCGGCGGGGGCGGGGCCCGGGCGCGGCGGGGGCGGGGCCCGGGCGCGGCGGGGGCGGGGCTTGGCGGCCGAGGACGCGAGAGCCTTCTCTGCTCAGCGTCCCCGCGCGACCAGCCGCCGGGTGCCATGGCCGCCGTAGTGCGGGGGAAGGCCGAGACGCTGGCCCTGAGGCGGCGGCTGCTAAGGTACCGAGACGGGGGCTCGGGGCGGGGCGCGCACGCACGACGCACGCACGTCCGGCGCGGAGCCCGGGAACTCCAGCCCCGGGCCTAGAGCGCGCTCCCGCTCCCCGGCCAGCTGGCCCCCGCGGCCACCTCCCTCACGGCGCCCTCTCCCGTCTGCCCCTACCGGCGGCCGCTGCCCGGCTGTGGGCAGCCTTTGCCCCTCGGAGGAGGCCTCTGCCCTGGCACCGGGACGCCCTCCCCCAGGGTTGGCCCGCCCCCGGGACCTCCCGGGCCTGGCCTGAGGGTGACCCGGGAAGGGGCTGAAAGTTCGGACGAAGGGTGGGCATGGGGTGGGGGGCGCGTCGCCCAAGAAGCCTTAGAGAAAGGCTACCCGTAACCCGAGAGGGGGACTCTGCGCGGCATTGGGCCGTGAGGCAGCCTCTGGCCAGAGCTTGGGGCTGACACCCAGTGGGGCGGCGGAGACCGTCGGGGGCAAGGACCGCTCAGGGCTGGGAGCCAGCCACCTGATGGGGGCGCCCTCCTTCACACCCATCCCAGCGAAGAAACACTGCCCGAAGGAGCCCCGTGGGTCCGGGGCAGCCACCTCTCCCTGGGCCTGTGCAGAAATGAGCAAGGCCATGTAGCCTTCCCAGGACTTAAACAGTTTCAATTTTAGCAGCTTCTTACCGATGGGTACGTCACTTTCCTCCTCTCCAGCCTAGAAGCAGGGAAACACCACTGTGCCCTTCGACCTTTTGTCCCTTCCAGAAACGGGATAGGGGAGAGGGTAGGAGGGGGGAACTGTGGTGGGTGGACTTTTCCCTTCTGGTCTTCAGACGTGGCTGTCCACTCCTTGCTGTCCCCACAGCGATTCTTGCAGACTCTTTTACCCGGAGGATCCTATTAAGATTGTCCGGGGCCAAGGACAGTACTTGTATGACGAAGAGGGAGCAGAATACCTCGATTGTATCAACAATGTGGCTCATGGTTAGTATCATCCCTCAGGCTGGCTGGGAACCCGCTGAGGCTGTGAACCTGGTCCCAGGGGGGGCCTGAGATTGCAGACAGCTGTGGAGAACTTGGACCGAGCTGACCAGAGGAGCCCTTTCTGGTGTGACTACTCTAGAGTTTCCAAGCGGGAGCTCTGCTAAACCACGCAGGAGTCAGAAACATGGGTCTGCAGTCCAGTCCCACATGGGACTGATGGTGAGCTCAGAGAGTGTCAGTCAACCTGGCCATGACCAGGTACACAGCAGGGCCCCAGCCAAGCGCTGGGGGATCACGGCAGGGCGTCAGCCCCAAGGACCCTCTCAGGGGTAGACAAGGAAACTGAGGTAGGAATTCAGTTATCCAGGTGGGGCTGCCAGAGCTGGTGGAACGAAAGGGAGTCTGTGACCCAACAGACACATCAGGGGTTAATGTAGTAGAGGTTAGAAGTGGGGGCTCTGGTCCAGACTCCCTGGGTTCATATCCCTGCCCTCCACTTACTTTACTTGGGCAAGCTCCTTAATTCTCAGTGCCTCATTTTGTTGATCTGCAAAATAGACATGATCCTATGAGCTACTCGCCTCAAGGTGTTTTGGAGAAACCCGTGAGTTAATTCCGATAATTAGCTCTGAGTGTGTTTGGCACACGGCGAGCCGCCAACACGTGTTCACCGTTATAATCCGCGGCTGTTGGCCGTCAGCATTTCCTCCAGCCCCCGATGACTTGTGGAAGTCAAGCCTGCCCGTGGACACTCCCCACGTTCCCATCTTTGTCAAGCAGGCCTCAAGAAGCTTCCCTAAAAACATGAATTTTCTAGATAGGGTTTCTTCTGCCAGAATCTCAGGGACACCTTTTCCAGGTCTCCCTTTCCAGAACAGGCCTCTCTGCCCTCCCCACCTTGAGGCTCCCCTCTTCCCTCCCCATCTCTCCCCTGCAACTGCTCTTCTCCAGCTAGGTTTATGGCTTGGGGCTGGGGGAGGTCCGGTGGGACCGGCCAAGCAGAGCCACTGTGTGACACCGGTGGCTCTCTCCCAGTCGGACACTGCCACCCTGTCGTGGTCCGGGCCGCGCACGGACAGAACCAGATGCTCAACACCAACAGCCGCTACCTGCACGACAACATCGTGGACTATGCGCAGAGGCTGTCAGAGACCCTGCCGGAGAAGCTCTGTGTGTTTTATTTCCTGAATTCTGGGTAAGTGGACTTCTGCCATCCCTTCCCCTTCTCCCTCCGCCACCCCGGGCCAGAGGCTGAGATGGTGAAGACAGAACTGCTCACGTGGGCGAAACGTTGTGTGGTGGACCCAGTATGTGCTGGGGGAGAGGCAGCCTTGCCCCGGCTGAGCCTGTAGACCTCGGCCTGGCTCTGTTGGATCCAGTTTTCTGGTCTCTTCGTTAGGCATGCCATAACCTCTGTTCCATGATCGTCCTTGGGGCTTACCTGGGTTATAGGTTTCTTAATTTGTGCTTTAGGAGTACATCGGCACAGACACCTGGGGGCCTACAGCCAACATCCCCTTAGGTCACTCCCTAAGGAACAGAAACATCTGAAGGAACAGAAACATTGAGGGGTCCCTCACAGAAGTGCAGAATTCCTAAAGGGGGGGGTCATTGTCTGGAGGGGAAGTAAGTACCGTGATGAGGTCAAGCAGTGGGGGGCCCTGGGCATGCGGCTAAGGTCAGGGAAGGTTGCCCTGAAAGTGCTCTCAGGCACAAGCTGATGAACAGGAAGGAAGCTGCCCACCCTTTTGGAAGTGACCTCGTCAGGGTTCCTCAGCACACGGAACAGCCTGTGCAAAGGGCCTGTGCACACTTGAGGACCTGAAGGGAGAGGAGCCGGTGCAAGCGGATACACTCTAAGTGAGGAGTTTGTTTTGATCCTAAGCATTGGGAAAGCCGTCAGAGAGTTTAAATCAGGCAAGTGATGTCACTGGGGCCGAGGAGGAGCGAGAATGAGCACGGTTAGGCACCAGTGGTGACAGGTGATGGTAGCTCACACCCAGAGTGGCAATGGAGGCAGAATCGTCAGGCGATGATGACGTGTGCACAGAACCAGCCTAACCTGCCTGGGAGAGCACATTCCCACAAACCCCGCCCCTTGGCACTTGGATCATAACGATAAGTACTGGCATCATCGTTTTCCCCTTCACGCACCAGTCTCTGGTCACTTCTAGGAAGTGAAATTTCCCATCTTCACTTTGCAGCTGAGGAAACAGTAGTTCAGAGAAAGGATCCGGGTTGCCCGGGGTCATCCATGGGGGAGAAGGCAAAACCGGAATCAGAGCATCTCCGGGAAGAGTGGAGAGCTGGGCCCAGGAGCCAGAGCTTCCTGGGCTGGGACATTTGCTGGTTAACTCCACCGCACTCAGACTGGATTCCAGTGACTTCCGCGTTGCCAAATCCAATGGTCTCTTTGCTGCCCTCATCTTACTGTCTCAGCCATCGAGCCGGCGTGAGCATTCTTTGGAAACGCTCTCTTCTCTTGCTTCCAGGATGCTTCGTGCCCGGGGTTTCTGCCAGCTTCTAGGCACGCCTCCGTCTCTTGTCTCCTCGGCCGAGTGCTCCTCTCTTGCTCAGGGCCCGTCCTGAGCAGCTGTCTCTCCGAGCCCTCTCCCTCCACGATCTCCTCCATTCCTATGGGCTTACACAGCGTCTGCGTGCGGTGATTCCCGAATTTGTGTCAGGCCCAGATGCTTCCCATGTGTTCCAGCCTCAAGGTTCTAGCCGCCCACTTCTGAACCATCTCCAACTTGATGTGTCCAAAAGGAGTTGGTTGTTTTCTGCCAACACCCGCTGTGGGACTGTGGCCCTGGCTCTCCTGGGATTTCCCAGGAGGACATCCCCCTCCCACTACTGCCACCCCCACCCCGTCTCACCTCGTAAAGGCGGCACCATCTACGTCTCTGCTCCAGGCAGGACCCACACACCTTCTCCCAGGCCCCCATCATGTGCCCTGGTTGTCTTCTACCTCCATCCATCTTTCTGCTCTCCCCCATCTCCTACTACATTAGCCCCACACAGCCAGAGGCTTCCTCCCCAGGTGGGAACTAAATCATGTCCTTTCTCCAGTTAAAACTCTCCAGGGACGCCTGGCTGGCTTGGTCAGTAGAGCATGTGACTCAGTCTTGGGGTTGTGAGTTCGAGCCCCACGTCGGCTGTGGAGACGACCTAAGAAAATGAAATCTTCAGACAACAACAAAAACCCTCTTCAGTAGCTTGACGTAGCACTGATAAGAAACCCAGCACCTTCCAGGGCCCTGTGTGCAGGGCCTCTGAGTGTCTCCCCACTTCCTCTCCCGTGCTGCCCCCAGCCTGTGCCATCTCAGTTCCCTGAGCACACTTGAGCACTTTTCCTGCTCAAGGCCTTTGAGCGTGGTGCTCACACCACCTAGAACCTTCCCCTGGGGCCTCAGTTCAGGTGGTGTCTCCACAGAGTTCCTCTGACCCCTGTATTTGGCTGAGCTGCCGTTTAACAAAACACCACCACAGACTGGGAGACCTAAGTGACAGGAATGTATTTCCCCTACTCCTGCTCTCCAGTGTCTAAGAAGAAGGGGTCAGCAGCTTTGGCTTCTCTGAGGCTCTCTCCCTGGTTTGCGATTGGCCACCTTCCTGCTGTGTCTTCCCTCCATCTTCCATGCCTACACACCTCGTGGTGTCTCTCTGTCCACAGCTCTTCTTAGAAGGACCCAAGTCTGACTGGCTCAGGGCCCAGGGCCCAGGGCCCATTCTCCCAGCATCATTTGAATCACCTCTTTGAAAGCCCTGTCTCCAAATACAGTCACATTCTTCAGTGCTAGGAGTTAGAGCTTCAGCATAGGAAGTTTGGGGGACACATTTCAGCCTCTCCCACCCATTCATCTAAAGGAAGGCCCTGTGTGGTTCTCTTGGAGGCATTTAGCAAAGTGATCTTTCTTTCCTTGTTTTGGTTTTGGTTTTGATTTTGTTTGGGCTTGGCTTTCAAGACCCACCGTAGAATGTAAGTTCCAGGAGGGCCAGGACTATTGGACTTACTGCTTGCCCCCACCCCCAGCTCATTGCACACAGAAGGCATTTGATAAAATTTTCTTTGAATGAATGAAGTCGAACGACTCACACATGGTGTCCTGAGAATCTTCTTGTTGCTGGAAGGGCTCCTCGTTCCCTCCTGGTTTCTCTGTAGGAAGCACGTACCCAGGAGGAAACCTGTGGGCAGCTGTCTGAGCAGTGCCCTCCTTTTTTGTCATAGGTCAGAAGCCAATGACCTGGCCCTGAGGCTGGCCCGCCAGTACACGGGACACTGGGACGTGGTGGTGTTAGACCAGTAAGTGCCCTTTCCAGAAGCCTGGGCTCACCACTTATCTGGGGGTGAGCGAGGCTCTAGCCTTAAGTGCCTCGGGTAGGGGATGAGGGGCCTGGGCTCATGGAGGGAAGCATGAGGACCTGGCCATAGAGACATCCCTACACGCACCAGGGGGCTCTTCCCCACCCCCCCAGGGCCTCTCTTCTGGGAGTAGAGGATGCTTTGTAAGGAAGTGAGACTTGGCCCCACAGTTTAGGTATTAAAACTGTCCTGACGGCACTGAGTGTCTGCTGTGCACGGGGCCCAGGCCCAGGGCTGGAACATCACCCCACTCAGGCTTCATTATAGTTCTGTAGGAGGAAACCACCCCCCGCCCCCAACTTCACAGAGAAGAGCACTGAAGCCACAGAGGCCAAATGATCAGTCACCATTACCTAGCTAGTAAGCGGCCTCGCAGGAGGTCTGGCTCCCGGGCTCCCAGGCCTGTGCTGGTTCCCAGCTCTAGGACTTGGGACGCTGTGTCACATTGGTCTGCCCTGAGGCTCCTGAGGTGGGGAGACTGTTGTTGGGGCCGGGCCACGGAATATGGGCCACCCGGGCCTGAGCCACTCCCCCCTTCTCCTCCTCAGCGCTTATCACGGTCACCTGAGCTCCCTGATCGACATCAGCCCGTACAAGTTCCGAGACCTGGATGGCCAGAAGGAGTGGGTCCATGTGGTATGCACTGCCCAGCGGGCACCAGGTCGGTGCTCCCCCCCGAGCCTGGATGACACGACGCTGTCACTCCCCACAGGCACCTCTCCCAGACACCTACCGGGGTCTTTACCGGGAGGACCACCCCAATCCAGCAGGGGCCTACGCCAGCGAGGTGCAGCATGTGGTGAACAGCGTGCAGGAGAAGGGCAGGAAGGTAACACACATGCACAGTCCCCAGGAACGGAACAGCAAACACCGGGGCCCTGAGAGATCCTGGAACCAGAGCCCACCTTTGAGGAATCTAGAAGGTTTAGGTGTTCTGCAGAGAGTTTAGCTAAAGACCTGTACTGGATGTGACAGGGCCAGGGGCCAGGGCTGGACTGGTGTGGGCGCGAAGAGGGTCCTTGGCGGAGGTGCTGCCTGATTGCAGTAAGTGGGGTTGGCACTCAGTGGCCAGGGGTGCGGGGAGGAGAGGAAAGGCATGCTGAGCAGGGGGGCGGCCTGCAGGGGTGGACCCTCCCTGGTGTGGGGCCCGGCTGAGCTGGCAGGAGACAGGCCCGGAGAGGCAGGCAGGCCCCCTGTGGCAAGGGACCACAAGGGCTATGTCAAGGGGCTGGAGGCCACCAGGAAGGTCTGAAGGGTGTTCAGAGGGAGAGTGACAAGAGGGGGTGGAGGGGATGCCCGTGAGTGGAGCCAGCCCACCGCCGGGAGGAGGCCCCACGCAGGGTGTTGTGGTGGACAGGGAGCGCAGGGGCAGAGACTGGAGGGGTGTGTGTTCCGGGGGAGCCGTGGCCGGGGCCGCAGCAGTGGCAGGGAGTCAACGAGTGGTGTCAGGGCTTTCTGGAAGGCCTTGCTGATGCAGTGACAGCTGAACGCAGGATGTTCGGCCAAGACAGGCAGGCAATGAAGCCAGAATGATGGGCAGGACCAGATCAGGGGAGCTTGGCGTGTGTGTTTCAGATGCTTGGCCTCCGCTTACAGAAAAGTGATGGCTCTGGGGGCAGCAGGGGTGTCTGGTTCCTGCCCCATCAGCCCTTCCCCTGGGCCATAGTCTCTGCAGCAGGTCCGAGACCTGACACTGCTTAGAGGTCATGGCTGGGAGAAATGGGGTCACTGAAGGGGTTTAAACAGAACAGTGATGAGTTCAGTGGCTGAGCTGTGGATCGCCCTGGTGGCCGCTGGATGACGGACTGACTGCAGGAGGCATCCCGTTAGGTGACATCTGCAGGAGGTCGAGGCAGGCGTGTCCAGGTGGAGGGGAGGCAGGGGATGCACAGACAGTAGAGAGGCAGAGGCCATGCTGACCGATGGATCACGGAGGGGGCCCATGTTTCTCTCAGTGGGGTGGTGGGAGGCACCAGGTAGGAGCAGAGAAGGAACAGGCTGGTGAGGGAGAAATCAGTGGCTTTCATCTGGGACGTGCTAAGTATAAGGAGTCTGGAGAATTCCATGTGGTAAGAGTTGGTTTGCAGCCCAAAAGAAAACCTGGTCACAGACCAGCTGTGATCTGGAGCCCAAAGGGGCCGCACAGCGATGCTGGGGACTCGTCCTGCTAGGAGCCAGCGCTGAGCCAGCGCCGGCAGGATGCGTCTAGCATACCACCCATGCCTCCCCAGCGGTGTCCCCAGCATTCTGTCTCCTCCGCAGATCGCAGCCTTTTTTGTGGAGTCTCTGCCCAGTGTTGCAGGGCAGATCATTCCCCCGGCCGGCTACTTCCCCAAAGTGGCAGAGTGAGTAGCTGGGCGGGGGTGCCTCAGGGAGGGCAGGGCTGTCCTGGGGCTTCCCGACCTTTGTTCCAAATTCCAGCCTCAGCCTGGCCTTTTGGCCAGAATTTTGAGAAGAAATGGTGGCCCCAGGAAAGCCAGCCACCTGCCTAATGCCCCCACCTCACTGCTGTCAGAGCCAGGGTTCAGAGTCCAAGACCCGCAAGCTCCCAGTCCGATCCCTCTTACCGCAGACCCTGTCAGCCATCTGTCCTCTGCCACAGGCACATCCACAGGGCCGGAGGGCTCTTTGTCGCAGACGAGATTCAAGTGGGCTTTGGCCGAGTAGGCAAGCACTTCTGGGCCTTCCAGCTGCAGGGAGAAGACTTTGTCCCCGACATTGTCACCATGGGCAAGTCGATTGGCAATGGTCACCCGGTAGCCTGTGTGGCCACAACCCAAGCTGTGGCAAGGGCCTTTGAAGCCACCGGCGTCGAGTATTTCAACACGGTGAGTAAAGGCTCTAGGGCAAAGGAGCGCTATAGGTTCTGCTAGGCCCCACCCTGCTTGTCAGTGAGCAAAGGCCCCCGGCCTAGCACGGTGCCCCGAGCAGAGACTGCTAAAATACTGTTCTTGGGGGTTACCGCAGGTCAGAGGAAAAAACATACGGCCTTAAAAACTAGCCTCAATCCAAAAGCTGTCACAAGAGATCGTGCCTTGTAAAGTATACAGAAAGAATACAAGAGGCTGTCCCTCCCTCCCAGCAGGGGCGACCCGCTTTGCGCCAGGCCTTGTGCCTCAGCCGACGGCAGATGTGTGCAGAGCGCCCCCTGTTCAGGGGGCGGGTGGTCTGGGAGCAGAGTTGACATTCCAGTGGGAGCTTCAAGGAGGACATGGCCCCCCGGCCTTGGGGTAGGCTGGAGAGCTTTCTCTAAGTGAAAGGGGTCCTTGTGTTGGAGGAGAAGCCTGTTTGCCGGCTGAGAGAACACGCAGTGGGTGAGAGCAGCATGGTGGTCACTGACTGGTCTCGAGGGCAGTGAGGAGCCATGGAAGGGTTTTCGCTGGGGTTAGAAGGATCTCGGGCGATTAGTGTGGAGAAAGAACCAGAGGTGCAGGTAAAAGAGGAGGAGGCCCAGATCTGGGCACCGACCACAGGGAAGAAATAGGAAGGGATGGTGTTTTAGGGGAGGAAGTACTCACTGTGACTTCCCACAAAAAGAGCCAGTTTGAACTGGAGACGGAAACATGTCGGGATTAGGCAAGGTGGTCAGGAGTTGGCAGAGAAGGTCGTGAAGTGTGAGGGCTGACAGCAAATCCTCACTGGACACGCAGGGGACACGCAGACAGAGCCTCTGCCCAGCACAAGCTCCCTATTGGGGGAAGACAGACCTGGATCAGGGAGGCGTGGAGAAGGGCTCGTTGGAAGGGGTGTGATGTCTGCTGTCAGAGAGCACGGGATGCCAGGAGGGATTGGGGGTGGGGTGGGAAGGAGAGAAGAGGTTTGGGAGGAGTAGCCCTGGGGGCAGGAGGGCGCGTGTTGTGCTGGTGAAACAGCGCCCAGTGGAGCTCGAGCCCGCTTGTTTTGTTTCTTTATCTTGACCTGAAGTTCACATAGTTAGATTACAGAAACCTCTGTCCCTGCACCGTCCTCGCTCTGTGAACCGGTTAACTGGTTACTTTGATTAACCTCACAAGCATCCAAGAAGCCATCATTTCAAGTAAAAGGCCCTAGACTGTAACCTGCATCTACCTATATGGCTGCTACCCTGGACCCCCGCCCTCCCGTACAGCCTGATAATCTTCTCTGGGCTCATTGTACCTTAGAGTTAGTTTTGATAAAAAGTGTGTCAAACTGTGTGTTCTCTTAGGGGCTTTGTTTTTCCACCTAACATATTACTGAGTCATCCACATGGCTTGTCACCAAGGTGGGACTGATACCATACCGCATGAACGTGCTGTGACTTACGTGTCCCTTCCTGCTGATGCGCTTTGGGATAGTTCCCAGGGTTTTCGCTGCTCTAAACTATTTTTATAAGTTTCTATTGTGCACGCGCAAGAGTTTTTCCTCCGGATAGACCTTAAAGTGGACTTGCTGGATCATGGTCTGTGTTCATTCCCTGTTTTTAAGAGATGGTGATGTCTGTTTTCCAAAGTAGCTCACAAGTTAACTACCGGTGGCGGATAGAGATTCTCTGGGTCTGCTTCCTCTCAAACACCTTTTACTGTTCATTGGGCAAGTGGGGTGTAGAGTAGTATCCCCTCAAATCAGAGAATGGTCTTGACATGGCGTTCCCTGGCTTCAGATTATGTGAAACATCTCTCTGGATGGCTTTTTTCTCTTATTTTAATGTAATTCCAGTTAACACACAGTGTGCGATTAGTTTCAGATGTACGGTGTAGGGATTCAACACTTCATACGTCACCCGGAGCTCTTCACAAGCGCCCGCCTCTGTCCCCTTCACTGATTTTGGCCATTCCCCACCCCCTCCCCTCTGATAACCAGCAGTCTGTGCTCTGTAGTTAAGAGTCTGTTTCTTGACTTGTCTCTCTCTTTTTTTTTTTCCCTTTGCTCATCTGTTTTGTTTCTTAAATTCCACATGAGTGAAATCATACGATATTTTGTCTTTCTCGGACTTATTTCCCTTAGCCTCATACTGTCTGGTTTCATCCATGTCATTGCAAATGGCAAGATTTTATTCTTTTTTATAGATAAATAATATTCCATTTTATATATATACACCACCTCTTCTTTATCCGTTCATCAGTCAGTGGACATTTGGGCTGCTTCCCTATCTTGGCTATTAGAAATAATCCTGCTGTAGACATACAGGCGCCTGTATCCCTTTCAGTTAGCGTTCTGGTGTTCTTCTGGTAACTGCCTCATAGTGCGATTGCTGGGCCATAGGGTAGCTCTATTTTCAAGACTTTGAGGAACCTCCATACTGTTTTTTGCACTCCCACCAGCAGTGCATGAGGGTTCCTTTTTCTCTGCATCCCCGTCAACACCTGTTTCTTGGGTTGATTTTAGCCACTCTGACAGGTGGGAGGGGACACCTGCTGTAGTGTTGATTTGCCTTTCTCTGATGATGAGTGATGGTGAGCACCTGTGCATGTGTCTGCTGGCCATCTGATGTCTTCCCTAGAGAAATGGCTTCTGCCCATTTTTAAATTGGATCATTTGTTTTTGGGGTGTTGAGTTTTATAAGTTCTGTATCTATTTTGGATATCTTCGTATGTTTATTGGCCATATGTTTCCTCTTCTGTGAAATGCCTGTTTTTGCTTTTGCCCATTTTTTGATTGAGTTACTAGAGCTTTTCTTATTTATTTGTGGGAGTTTTGTATTCCTCCGTGTATGCATTTGTTTATGTGTGTGTGTGTGTATACAGAGGAATGTGTGTGCACACACACACATATTCTTGATATTAGTCCTTTGTTGATTGTGTAGGTTGGATCCCTCAATTTTAAGGGGATTCTAAGGTCAAAACTGTGAGGACCGGAGCACGTGGGTGACTCGATCATCTAAGTGTCCCACTCTTGATCTCAGCTCAGGTCTTGATCTCAGGGTCATGAGTTCAAGCCCCACATTGGGCTTCAAGCTGGGAATAGGGCCTACTTTAAAAAAAAAAAAAAAGTATAAGGTCCGCTGCATTATTCACTTCTAGGTTTTTTAGATTTTTTTATTGTTAACTTCTGACACTGAGGTCAAAGGTCATGTCTTACACGCTACTTATTCTGTGAAATGTGTTGAGGTGATTTGTTACTTGATTATTCTACATGTTCTTAAGAAAAATGTATATTCCCTAAATGCAGAACTCGGTAAAATGTCTCTTAGGTCAAGCTTGCTAATTGCACTGTTTGAATCTTCTATATTATTGCTGGGGATTTTTTTCTACATAACCTATTAATAAGTGAGAGCTGTGCGTAGAGATCTCACAGTGATGAGAAACTGATCAGTTTTTCCTTGTAACACTGTCAATTTTTGCTTTACTTCATATATATTGACGATATACATATTTTTTATTTCTGTATGTTCATTGGGAATTGAAATTTTTTTTTTTTTAAGATTTTAAGTAATGTCTCAGTCACTACCACTGAGATCAAGAGTCATATGCTCCCCCTACTGAGCTAGCCAGGCAACCTGGGAATTGAATCTTTTTTTTTTTTTTAAGATTTTATTTATTTACTTGACAGAGATCACAAGTATGCAGAGAGGCAGGCAGAGACAGAGAGGAGGAAGCAGGCTCCTCGCTGAGCAGAGAGCCCGATGTGGGGCTCAATCCCAGGACCCTGAGATCATGACCCGAGCCAAAGGCAGAGGATTAACCCACTGAGCCACCCAGGCACCCCATGAATCTTTATTTTTTTTTTAAAGATTTTATTTATTTATTTGAGAAAAAAGAGAGACCACATTTGCAGAGGGAGAAGGAGAGGGACAATCAGACTCCCCGCTAAGCAGGGAGCCCAATGCAGGGCTCAATCCCAGGACCCTGGTTTTGGGGTCTGCCTCTGCCTCTGCTGCTCCCTCTGCTCTCTCTCTGTCTCAGATAAACAAATAAAATCTTTTTTAAAGTGTATCATACTTTTCTGTCTCTTTTAATCCTTCCTATTTTATTTTAGTGTCTGTATTAAAAGTATTTCATCCTGGGCTGCTGGGTGGCTCAGTGAGTTAAGCATTTGTTGGTTAAGCGTCTGCCTTTGGCTCAGGTCATGATCCCAGGTCCTGGGATCGAGCCCCACATTGGGCGCCCTGCTCAGAGGAGCCTGCTTCTTCTCCCTCTCCCTCTCCCCCTGCTTATGTTCTCTGTCTCTGTCAAATGAACAAATAAATAATATCTACCCCCCAAAAAAGTATTTCATCCCAGATGTTTTCAGTGCAAGCCTTTATATTGCCTTCTGAAATCTTGCTTGCCTAGGAATATTTTTATCAGGGCCTCATATTTAAATATTTTAGCTAAATATAAAATCTAGGTCCTCTGTTCCTCCAACACATTAAAAGTATATTTCATGGTCACCCTACATGTAGTATTGATGTAGAAAAAGCTGAAACCATCCATTCTTTTTCAGTTGAAATATAATTTACATACCCATATAATTCACTCTTTTAAAAATGAAGTCAGGGGGCACCTGGGTTGCTCAGTCGTTAAGCATCTGCCTTCGGCTCAGGTCATGATCATGGGGTCCTGGGATCGAGCCCCGCATCTGGCTCCCTGTTTGGCGGGGAGCCTGCTTCTCCCCCTCCCACTCCCACTGCTTGTGTTCCCTCTCTCGCTGTGTCTCTTTCTGTCAAATAAATAAAATCTTTAAAAAAAAAAAAAAAACAATAAAAATGAAGTCAGGAGCGCCTGGCTGGCTCAGTCGGAAGAGTATGCGACTCTCGATCTCCGGGTCGTGAATTCGAGCCTCAGGTTGTGTGTAGAGATGCCTTCAACACATAAATAAATAAACTTTAAATACAAATCCAGTGGGTTCAAATTCACGTACAAATCAGTGGTGTTTGGTTACTCACCAAGTTGTGCAACCACCACTACCACTACTGTCTTAATTCTGGAACATTTTCATCACCAAAAATGCAGCCCCATTAGCAGTCACCCCCCCTCGTCTTCTCTCTGTAAGTCCTGGTAGTCACCTTCTTTCTGTCTTGATGGATTTGCCTATTCTTGACATTTCATATAAATGGAATCACAAAGTGGCCTTTAGTGTCTAACTTCTGTCACATAGCCCTAATACATTCAAGGTTCATCCACGTTCCAGCATGAATCAGTACTTCCTTCTTTCTTAGGGATGAATGGTATTCCCATTGTATGAATGTGCCACATTTCACTTATCCCTTCTTCACTTAGCGAACTGTTGGGTCGCTTCCCCTTCTTGGCCATTATGAATAATGCTGCAGTAAACATTTGCATATGTGTATTTGTTTGGACACGTATTTTCTGTTCTACTGAGTATGCCCCTGTGAATGGAATCGCCAGATCATATGGCAACCCTAGGCTTAACTTCCTGAGGATTGACAGACTTTTTTCAAGTAGCTGTACCACTTGACGTGCCTACCAACCGTGTACCCTCGAACGCTCCAACTCCTCTGTATCCTCTCCAGCATTTGTAAGTTCCCGTCTTTTATTATAGCCACCCCAGTGAGCACAAAATAGTATTTCATTATGATTTGCGTTTCCCTCATGGCTAGTGAGGTCGAGCATCCTTTTATGTGGTTATTGACTTCGCATATGTTCTTTGGAAAATGTTACTCACATCCTTTGCCCATTTTTAAAAAAATATTTATTTATTTGACAAAGATCACAGGTAGAGGGGCAGGCAGAGAGAGAGGAGGAAGCAGGCTCCCCGCAGAGCAGAGAGCCCGATGTGGGGCTCCATCCCAGGACCCTGGGATCATGACCTGAGCCAAAGGCAGAGGCTTTTTTTTTTTTTTTTAAAGATTTTATTTATTTGACAGAGAGAGAGAGATCACAAGTAGGCAGAGAGGCAGGCAGAGAGAGAGAGGGGAGGAAGCAGGCTCCCTGCGGAGCAGAGAGCCGGATGTGGTGCTTGATCCCAGGACCCTGGGATCATGACCTGAGCCGAAGACAGAGGCTTTAACCCACTGAGCCACCCAGGTGCCCCGCCCATTTTTAAATTGGGTTACTTGTTTCTTTTTGCTGAGTTGTAAGAGTTCTTTATCAGTATTAATCCTTATCAAAGAGATAATTTGGAAATATTTTCTCCCATTTCTGAGTTGTCTTTTCACTTTCTTCATAGTCTCCTCTGAAGCACAACAAAGCTCCTCTTGTTGGAGGCCAGTTTATTTCTTCTTTGCTTGCTAGTGCTTTGGAGTCTTATCTAACAAACCACTGCCTAATCTAAGGTCGTGAAGATTTACACCTTTGCCTTCTTTTAAGGATTTTCTAATTTTAGCTCTTAAATTTGAGTCTTTCGTTTATTTGGACCTAATATTTTGCATATGGATGGGATGGGGGTAACTTGACTCACTTGTGTGTGGATGTCTGCTTGTCCCAACACCATTTGCTGAGAAGACTGTTTCTATCCCATTGAATGGTCTTGGCACCTTGTGGAAGTTGACCAGCAACAAAAGCTAAAATAATTGGATTATATCAAATTAAAAAGCTGTTTTGTACAGAGAAGGAAACTATCAATAAAACAAAAGGCAACATAATGAATGGGAGAAGATGTTTGCAAATCAGACATCTAGTAAGGGGTTAATATCCAAAATATATACAGAACTTACACAACGTAGGGTGCCTGGGTGGCTCAGTTGGTTAAGCAACTGCCTTTGGTTCAGGTCATGATCCCAGAGTCCCAGGATCGAGTCCCGCATCAGCCTCCCATCTCCACGGGGAGTCTGCTGCTCCCTCTGACCTTCTTCCTCTGACCATGCTCTCTGTCACTCTCTCTCAGATAGATAAATAAAATCTTAAAAAAAAAAAAAAGAACTTACACAACATTTAAAAAAAAGAACAAAAAAAAAGTTGAAAAATGGACAGAAGACTTGAACAGATGTTTTTCCAAGGAAGACATACAGATGGTAAACAAACGTATGAAGAGATACTAAACATCACTCATCATCAGGGAGTTGCAGACCAAAACCACAGTGAGATCGCTGCCCACACCTGCAAGAATGGCTGTTGTCGGAAAGACAAAAAATAACAGGTGTGGGCAAGGATGTGGAGAAAAGGGAGCCCTCACGCACTCACCATTGGTGGGAAGGTACCTTGGTGCAGCCAGTATGGAAAACAGTGCAGAGGTTCCTGAAAAAGTTAAAGTAGAACTACCATATGACCCGCACTTCCACTTCTATTAAGTTATCTGAAGAAAAGTAAAAGCAATCAGAAAAGACCTATGCACTGCTGTGTTCATTGTGACATTATTTCCAAGAGCCATGATACAGAAGCAGCCCATCTCCAGGTTGATGACTGGATAAAGGTGTGTGTTTGTGTGTTTGTGTGTGTGTGGGTGTTTGGCGGCTGAGCTATACAAAAGGAATGAAATCTTGCCATTTATAACAGCATGGAGGTCATGTTGGTGGAGATGGAGACGGAGATGGAGATCATGATGCTAAGTGAAGTAAGCCAGTCAGAGAAAGACAAATACAGCAGGATTTCACACTTGTGTGGAATCTAAAAAACAAGTGATACAGAGTTTTCTAAGTTCTTTTATATTTTGGGTGTTAACTCCTTATGAGACATTATTTGCCTGTCTTCTCCCATTCGGTAAATTGCCTTTTCATTTTGTTGATGATTTCCTTCACGGTGCTAAAGTTTTTCAGTTCGATGTAGTCCCAGTTGTTTGTTTTTGCTTTGTTGTCCAGAAAGGTATTGCTAAAACAAATGTCCAAGAGGTTACTGACTATTTTCTTCCAGGAGTTTTATGGTTTTAGGTCTTACATTTAAGTCTTTAATTCATTTTGAGCTTTGTTTTATATAGGATATAAGAAAGTGGTCCATTTTCTCTAACACCATTTATTGAAGAGATTGTCTTTTCACCATTGTGTATTCTTGCCTCCTTTGTTGTAGATTAATTGGCCATGTGAGTGTGATTTTATTTCTGGGCTCTCTCTTCTGATCCGTTCATCTATGTGTTTGGTTTTGTGCTAGAACCATACTGATTACTGTAATTGATAGTATAGTTTGAAACCTGGAAGCATGATACTCCCAGCTTTGTTCCTCTTTCTCGAGGTTGCATGCAAATTTTGTGGTTCCATGCAAATTTTAGAATTATTTGTTTCAGTTCTCTGAAAAATGTCATTGGGTATTTTGAAAGGGATTGCATTGAATCTGTAGATTGCTTTTGGTAGTATGGACATTTTAATAATATTAATTCCTCCAATCCATGAGGACAGTATATCTTACCATTGATTCATGTCATCTTCAATTTCTTTCATCATTGTCTTACAGTTTGCAAAGTATAGGTGATTCATCGCCTCAGTTAAATTTATTCCTAGTTATTTTATTCTTTTTGATGCAATTGTAAATGGGATAGTTTCCTTAATTTCTGCAATAGTTTGTTACTAGTAGGTGAAAACACAACAGGGGCATTCAATAACCAACTCTTGGTTTTGGCTACGGTTGTGATCTCACGTTGTGGGATTGAGCCCCACATCAGGCTCTGGGCTCAGCAGGGAGTCTGCTTAAGATTCCCCCTCCCCTTCCCTCTTTCTCTCTCACTCTCTAAAATAAATAAATAAATCCTTAAAAAAAAAAAAAAAGAAACAACAGTTTTCTGTGCATTTTGTATCCTGCAACTTTACTGAATTCCTTTAAACTAATAGTTTATGGGTGCTGGCTTTACACTTTTCTATATTGTAGTAGCTCATCTGTGAATAGTGGCAGTTTTACTTCTTCCTTTCCAATTTGGATGCCTTTTATTTCCTTTTCTTGCCCCGTCGCTGCGGCTAGGACCTGTAGTACTGTGTTCAGTAAAAGTGGCAAGTGGCATTTATATTTATTATGTTCCATCTATACCCACCTTTTTTAGAGTTTTTATCATGAACGAATGTTGAATTTTGTCAAGTGCTTTTTCATCTGCTGAGCTGATGGGATGGTTTTTATTCTTTGTCTCGTTAATGTGGTGTATCACATGGAATGACTTGCAGATGTTGGCCCATCCTTGCATCCTGGGAATACGTCCCATTTGATCATGGTGTCGGATCGTTTTAATGTGTTAGCTGAATTTGCTTTACTACTATTTTGTTGAGGATTTTTGCATCTGTGTTCATCAGGGATACTGACTTGTATTTTTTTTTTTTAACAATGTCTTTGATTTTAGGTATCACAGTAATCCTGGCCTCATAAGTAAGTTTGGAAGCATTCCTTCCCTATCAGTTTTTTGGAATAAATTGAAATTTTGGCAAGGATAGGTGTTAACTCTATAAATGTTTGGTAGAGGGGCACCTGGGTGGCTCAGTCGTTGGGCGTTTGCCTTCGGCGCAGGTCATGATCCCAGGGTCCTTGATCGAGTCCCACATCGGGCTCCTTGCTCAGTGAGAAGCCTTCTTCCTCTCCCTCTGCCTGCTGCTCCCCCTGCTTGTGCACTCATACGCGCGCTCTCTCTCTCTCTCGCTCTCTTTCCCTCTCTGTCAAATAAATAAAATCTTTAAAAATAAATAAATAAAAATAAAAAGTTTAGTAGCATTCACCTGTGAAGTTGTCTGGTCTTAGACTTTTGGTTTTGGGGAGTTTTTGGATTACTGATTGAATTTCATTACTAGTGATAATCTGTTTAGGTTTTCTGCTTCTTTCTGATTTAGTTGTGGAAGATTGGATGTTTCTAGGAATGTATCCATTTCTTCTAGGTTGTCCAGTTAATTGGCATATAATTGTTCCTGAAAATCTTTTATGATCCTTTGTGTTTCTGTGGTGTCAGCTGTAACTTCTCTCTCTTTTTTTTTTTTAAAGACTTTATTTATTTATTTGACAGACAGAGATCACAAGTAGGCAGAGAGGCAGGCAGAGAGAGAGAGCAAGGGAAACAGGCTCTCTGCCCAGGATCATGACCAGAGCCAAAAGCAGAGGCTTTAACCCACTGAGCCATCCGGGCGCCCAGCTGTAACTTCTTTTTCACTTCTAGTTTTATTTGGTCCTCTCTCTTTTTTCTTGACAGTCTGGCTATAGATCTTTCAATTTTGTTTATTTTTTGAAGAACCTGCTCTTAATTTCATTGATCTTTTCTTTTTCTTTTTAATCTCTATTTTATTTACTTCCACTCTGATCTTTATTTTCTTCCTTCTACTACCTTTGGGCTTTGTTTGCTCTTTTTTTTTTTTCCCCTCGTTCCTTTAGGGATGAGGTTAGATTGTTGATTTAAGATTTTTCCCTTTCTTGATATGATTCTGTGTCACTATATACTTCCCTCCTAGAACTTCTGTTGCTGCTTCTCATAGATTCTGGACCATTGTGTTTTCATTTTTGTCTCAAGGTGTTTTTTTATTTCCTCTTTGATTTATTCATTGACCCATTGGTTGTTTAACAGCATCTTGTTTAACCTCCACGTGTTTGTGTTTCTTCCCATTCTTTTATTTTAATTGATTTCTACTTTCATACTGTTGTGGTTGGAAAAGATGCTCGTAACTTCATTCATCTTAAATTTATTGAGACCTGTTTTATGGCCTTTCTTATGATCTGTACTGGAGAGTGTTCCATGTTCCCTTAAGAAAAATGTGTATTGTGCTGTTTTTTGATGGAATATTCTTAATGTTCTGTTACGTCCATGTGGTCTAATGTGTCATTCAAGCCCAGTGATTCCTTAGTTTCTGGCTGGATGATCTATCCATTGGGGTGAGCGGGGTGTTAAAGTCCACCTACTGTTACTGTATGACCGGCAGTTTCTCCCTTTGCATATGTTAATATTTGCCTTATATATTTAGGTGCGCCTCTGTTGGAAGCATAAATTTTTTTTTTAAAGATTTTTATTTATTTATTTGACAGAGTGAGAGAGATCGCAAGTAGGCAGAGAGGCAGGCAGAGAGAGAGGGGGAAGCAGGCTCCCCGCCGAGCAGAGAACCCGACGTGGGGCTGGATCCCAGGACCCTGAGATCATGACCTGAGCCGAAGGCAGAGGCCCAACCACTGAGCCACCCAGGTGCCCCGGAAGCATAAATATTTACAAGTGTTTTATCTTCTTATTGGATTGATCCCTTCATTATATAATGCCCTTCTTTGCCTCTCATTACAGTTTTTGTTTTTAAGTTTATTTTGTCTGGGGCGCCTGGGTGGCTCAGTTGGTTAAGTGTCTGCCTTCCGCTCAGGTCATGATCTCACAGTGCTGGAATCGAGCCCCTTGTCAGGCTTCTCCTCAGGGGGGAGCTTGCTTCCTCCTCTCCCTCTGCCCCTCCCCCTGCTCATGCTCACAGTCTCTCTCTCTCAAATAAATAAATAAAATCTTTATTTTCTAAATAAAAAGATTTTATTTATGTATTCCGGAGAGAGAGAGAGGCAGAAGCCGAGAGAGCAGCAGGGAACGTGATGTGGGACTTGATCCAATCAAAAGACACAGGGTACCCACCTTGCCACCAAGGTCATGGCCTTGGGCAATGCTGGGCTCTCACTCTCTCCCTCATTCTGTGTGTCTCATGCTTTTTTCTTTCAAAATTGGGATCTTTCATGTTGAGCCAGCCATAGAAGATAGAAATATATCTCCGCCAAAAAATTGTTTTTAAATATAAAAAACACAAAAATCAAAACCTATAAAATTATATATATAATTGTATATATTTTATAAAATTATATATATTATATATGTGTATACACATATATACACACACTCGTGTGTGTGTGTGTGTGTGTGTGTGTGTGTGTGTGTATGAATCTCTATCCCTTCCTGAAGCTGCCTCTTTCAGGAGAAAGAAATTCATTTTCTTCCTTTCACCCTTAGCCCTCTTCATGTTTTTGGTTTTTGGGGTTTTTTTTTTAAGATTTTATATATTTATTTGACAGACAGAGATCACAACTAGGCAGAGAGGCAGGCAGAGAGAGAGGAGGAAGCAGGCTCCCTGCTGAGCAGAGAGTCCAATGTGTGGCTCAATCCCAGGACCCTGAGATCATGACCTGAGCTGAAGGCAGAGGCTTAACCCACTGAGTCACTCAGGCACCCCCCACCTTCATGTTTTTAAAATAAACTTTTAAAAAGGAAAAAAAATCACTTCTCCTGTTTCTTTTTTTTTTTAGTTAGAGTTGAAACATTCCTCGGACCAGGTGTTGCTATTGCAGGCCCCCCTCCCCCACCCATCCCCACCCAGGTCAATCCCCTTGGCCTCTGCTCCTCCTGTCTCCTCCCCATTGCCTTGCTCAGCTCCCCTACAGCCCCTCCCGCACCCCCATCCCAGGACTGGTCCCACTGTTTAAGAGGACATTGAAACTGAGAACAAAACAAAAAATTGTATGGCAATTTTTACCTTTTATTGCTTGTTTTTAACTTCACAAATAAATGATAACAAAACCTCAAAAAAAAAAAAAAAAGACAGCTACCCTGTGTCTTTTGATTGGATCATTTATTCTATTTACATTTACAGTAATTATTGATAGGTATGTATTTACTGACATTTTGTTTGCTGTGTTCTGGTTGTTTTTCCAGTTCTATTCCTTTTTCTTTACTCTCTTCCCTTGTGAGTTGATGACTTTTTAGTGTTATGTTTAGATTCCTGTCTGTTTATTTTTTGTTATCTATGCCAGGGTTTGGGTTTGTGGTTACCGTGAGGTTCATATATAACAATCTGTGTATAGCAGTCTGTTTTCAGTTGGTGGTTAAGTTCAGATTCATTCTAAAAATACCACATTTGGGGGCACCTGGGTGGCTCAGTCAGTTATGTGTCTACCTTTGGCGCATGTCAAGATCTCCAGGTCCTGGAATTGATTCAGGCACCAGGCTGCCTGCTCAACGGGGACTCTGCTTCTCCCTCTGTACCTCCCCACCCTTGCTCCTGTGCTCATTCTTTCTCTGTCTCTCCTTCTCCCCCTTTCCCCTTCCCTCCCTTCCTCCTTCTCCCTCTCAAATAAATAAAATCTTTAATAAATAAATAAACCCCCACCCCACACACACATACATTTTGTCTTCGATAGCATATTTTCCTTCTGTTTTGTGTATTCATTTATTGTTGGAGATGTTGTTGATTTTTAGTACTTTTGTCTTTAATCTTCAGTTTTATAAGTGGTTGATCCACTACCTTTTCTGTGTGTTTGCCTTTACCAGTGAGATGTTTTCTTTCATAGATTTCCTTATTTCTAGTTACTGTCTTTTCTTTCCTGCTTGAAGTAGTTCCTTTAATATTTTTTGTGAAGCCAGTTTAGTGATGATGAACTTCTAGCTTTGCTCTCTGGGAAATTCTTTTATCTCTGCTTATGTTCTGAATGATAACCTTGCCAGGTACAGTATTCTTGATAGTAAGGTTTTTTTTGTTTGTTTTCCTTTCAGCACTTTGAATATGCTGTGCTACTGTCTTCCAGCCTACAAAGTTTCTGCTGAAAAATTAGCTGATAATCTTATCAGGGTTCCCTTATACATAACAAGTTCCTTTTCTCTTGCTGCTTTTATCTTTACCTTTAATTCTTGACATTTTAATGATAATGTGTCTTGGTACGGTCTCTGGGTTCATCTTTGACTTTCTGTGCTCTCTGGACTTGTATGTCTCTTTCTTCTGCCGGGTTAGGGAAGTTTTCAGCCGTTATTTCTTCAAATAGGTGTCCTGTCCCTTTACTCTCTCTTCTCTTTCTGGAACTGCAGGCAGTGAATGTTAGTACACTTGATGTTGTCCCAGAGGTACCTTAAACTATCCTCCTTTTTTAGTTTTTTTTCTTTTTACTGTCCTAATTGGATGATTTCCATTACCCTGTCTTCCAGATCACTGATCCATTCTTCTGTATTATCTAATCTATTGTCTATTCCCCCAAGTGCATATCTCATTTTTATTATTGTATTCTTCAGCGCTGATTGGTATTTTTTTTTTAAATTTTCTCTCTCTCTGCTAATGTTCTCACCATGGTTATCCATTCTTTTCCCAAGTTTGGTAAGCATCTGTACGACCATTACTTTGAACTCTTTATTGGGTGGATGAGTAGATAAGCGTCTCCGTTTCATCTAATTCTTTTTGAGGTTTTTGTCTTGTTCTTTCATTTGGAACATGTTCCTCTGTCTCCTCATTTTGTTCAATTCTCTGTGTTTGTTTGTATCTATCAGATAGTTCAACTACATCTCCCCATCTTGAAGGAGTGGCCTTATGTAGAAGATGTCCTGTGGGGCCCAGAAGTGAAGTCCCTCCTGGCCACGAAAGCCAGGTGCTCCAGGGTTGTCCCCTATGTGGGCTGTGTGCCCCCTCGTGTTGTGGCAGGCCTGCAGCTACTGTGGGTGCGCTGTTGGGTGGGGCTGGTCCCCTGCCCAGCTAGTATTGCTGTGAGCATGCTGGCTGGAGGGGCTGTCATTCAGCTGTGAAGCCCAGCTGAGGTACATAGTTGGCTAGGGTTAGCAGTCTAGAGGGAGGATTCCAGAATGGTACCCACCAGTGCCAGGATCAGAACAGCAGAAGAGGATGGCAAAAGTGGCTGCCACCACTGTGTCAGTCCTTGCAAAGTGGCCCAGCTGCCTCCTATGGTTCCAACAGACCCTCCAAGATTAGTAAGTGGGACTCCTTCACCTGCAGCTCATGTAAAACACTCTGGTGTTTTACACTAGAGTGTAAAGTTCTGAGTCAGGTTGATCTATGTGTAAGCTTTTTAAGAGTGAGTTCTCATTTCCCTATAGTTCTAGAGTTTTCTGAGATGTACTCGCTGTTGGTTTTTAAAAGCTAGGTGTTTGGGGATCTTGTCTCTTTTGTTCAGGATCTAAGGGTTGGAGTCCCTGATGCGGAGCTCAAATCTCTCACTCCTCAGGGAAAACGTTTTGTGCCTTTAAGATCCTTCTTGCCTGCGAAATGCTGCCCCCGGTGTATCTCTGTCTCTGCCATCTGTCTCATTGCTGTCCCTTCTTGCAGAGGGTCTGTTCATCCAGTTTCTCAGTCCCCTTCAGAGGGAATGATCCTGTATGTAGTTGTCTATTTGTTGTGTCCCTTGGAGGAAGTGAGCTCAGGATCTTACTATACTTCCGTCTTGAACCTTTCCTCCACATCTGTATTCTTAAAAGATACTGATCTGTAGTTTTCTTTTGATGTCTTTGTCAGGTTTTGGTATCAGGGTGTAATACCGGCCTCAAAGAATGAGCTAGGAAATGTCTATGCCCATTCTGTCTTCTGGGAGGCTTTTCAAAAGATTGACAGTAATTCTTCTTTAAACATTGTGGTAGAATTCACCAGTGGAGCCGTCTGGTTCTAGGCTTTTCTTTGTGGGAACTTCTTATTACTATTCTTTTCTTTTTACTTGCATATGTCTGTTAGATTTTCTGTTTCTTCTTGAGCCAGTGTCAGTATTTTTTATTTTTCAGGATTTTGTGCATTTCATCTTAGTGATCTAGCTTGTCAATTTACATTTGTTCATATGATTCCCTTTATAATCCTTTTGGCTTCATTAAGTTTGTTAGTTTGGTAGTCATGGGTCCTCTTTCATTCCTGATTTTAGACGTTTGAGCCTTTATTTTGGTCAGTCTAGCTGAAGTTTGTTAATTTTATTGATCTTCTCAAAGAACTCACTTTTGGGGGTGCCTGGGTGGCTCAGTTGGTTAAGCAACTGCCTTCGGCTCAGGTCATGATACTGGAGTCCCAGGATCAAGTCCCACATCGGGTTTCCTGCTCGGCAGGAAGTCTGCTTCTCCCCATGACCTCTCTCCTCTCACGCTCTCTCTCTCTCATTCTCTCTCTCTCCCAAATAAATAAAATCTTAAAAAAAAAAGAACCCACTTTTGATATTGCTGATTCTTTTTTATTGTTTTTCTGCATTTCTATTTATTTCCACTTCAATCTTTAGGATTCCTGTCCTTCTGCTTGCTTTTGGTTTTCATTGCTCTTTTTTATGTTTTCTTAAAGTGGAAAGTTAGATTATTCACTTGAGAACTTTCTTTTTTGACATACATGTTTACAGACTTAAATTTTCATATTAGTACTACTTTCACTGCATCCTGTAAGTTTTGGTATGTTTTCATTTTCATTCATCTATATTTTAAATCTCCTTGCAACTTCTTTGATCCATTGGTGCATTTGGGAAGAGTGTTTTTTCTGCTTTTTTGGAGTGTTCTGTATGTGTCTGTTGGGTCTAGTCCGCTTATAGTGTCCTTCAAGTCCTCTGTTTCCATGTTGATCTCCTGTATAGTTCTGTCAGTTACTGAAAATGAAAGACTGAACTCTCCATTGGTCCCTGAATGGTACATTTCTGCTTTCACTTCTGTCAGTTTTTGCTTTATGTATTTTGAGGCTCTGTTTTTAAGTACAAATGAATTTGTAATGGTTATCAAATCCTTTTGATAGATTGACTCATGGCATTATGGAATGTTTCTCTCTGTTGCTAATGCAGTTGTAATCCGCACGTCTTTTACGTCTGATATTAGTATGGCTACTCTGACTCTTCTCGTTCCTGTTTGCATGGTGTACCTTCTCCACCCTTCTGCTTTCAGCCTCTTTGTGTCTTTATCAGTCCTCTTTATTCATGTGGATTTATTATCTGATGTCTTTTTTTTTTAAGATTTTATTTACTTATTTGTCAGAGAGAGAGAGAGCACAAGCAGGGGGAGAAGCAGGCAGAGGGAGAGGAAAAAGCAGACTCCCCACTGAGCAGAGAGCCCGATGCGGGACTCGATCCCAGGACCCTGAGATCATGACCCGAGCCAAAGGCAGACGCTTCATCGACTGAGCCACCCAGGTGTCCCTATGCGATGTGTCTTTTCATCTCAGTCTGAAGACATACCATTAGTATTTTTTGTGAAGTATATGTTTGGGACACATTCAGTTTTTATTTGTCTGGAATTGTCTTAGTTTCCCCATTTTGTTTTTTTTTTTTTTTTAAAGATTTTATTATTTATTTGACAGAGAGGCAGGCAGAGAGAGAGAGGGGGAAGCAGACTCCCCACCAAGCAGAGAGCCAGATGTGGGGCTCGGTCCCAGGACCCTGGGATCATGACCTGAGCTGAAGGCAGAGGATTTAACCCACTGAGCCACCCAGGCGCCCCAGTTTCCCCATTTTGAAAGGATGCTTTTATGTAGAATTTTTGACTGGCAGTCTTTTTCTTTGATTACTTTAAATATGTCATCCCAAATTTTAAAAAAAGAAAATATGTCATCCCACTGCGTCTGGCCTTCATGGTTTCTGATGAGGACTCAGCTGTTAATCTTGTCGCCCAGCTCCTGCACAAGACAAATCTGTTGTCTCTTGCTTACTGCACGTGTGTCTTTTATCCACTGAGACATAATTGGCGTACAGTATTCTGTCAGTCTCACACAACATAATGATTCAGTTATTTGTGTTTCTTGTGAAATGATCACAGGTCTAGTTAGGATCCATCATCACATAGTTAGTTTTTTCCTTATGAAGAGAACTTTGAAGATCTTTCTTAACCATGAGAGTCTCTTAACTCTAGGAAACAGAGTTGTTGGGGGCAGGGGCAGATGGGATAACTGGGTGATGGGCATTAAGTAGGGCACATGATATGATGAGCACTGAATGTTACGTGCAGCTGGTGAATTACCTCTACATCTGAAACCAATGGTGTACTCTATGTTGGCTAATTAAAAAGGTCTGTCTTAGCAACTTTCAAATATATAATACAATATTACTAACTGTAGTCACCATGCTGTTCATTACATCCCCATAACCTACTTATTTTATAACTGGAAATGTGTTGCCTTTTGACCACCTTTACCCATTTCTCCCACCCACTTTGTCTTTGGGTGTCTTTCCCTCTCCTCTCCTCTCCTCTGGGACCCCCCCCCCCCCGCATATGCAGATGTTGGTTTGCTTCATTGTGTCCCACAGGCTGTCGAAGCTCTGTTCACTTCCTCTTTCTGGTTTTCAGACCGGACAGTCTCAGTTGACATTATCTTCAAATTTGCTGATTCCTTCATCTGTTTGCCCAAATCTGTTGTTGAGACTGTCTGGTGAATTTTTCATTACAGTTACTGTGCTTTTCAACTCCAGAATTTCTCTGTAGTTCTTTTTTAAAATTTCTCTTCAGTGACATTCATGTTTGCTGAGACATTGTCTTCATGCTTTGCTTTTGAGTTCTTGCAATATGGTTTCATTTAGTTGTTTTAATACAGGCATAACATCTGATTTAATGTCTTTGTCTAAGAAGATCGCTATCTCCGCTTCCTCGGGGACAGTGTCTACGGGACTGTTCATCACCCCCATATATGGGTCATGCTTTCTTCTTTCCTTGGAAGTTTCATGATTTTCTCTTGAAACTGGACATGTTAAGTAATATATTCTGTCAGCTTTAGAAATCGTATTCCCTCCGTATGGCGTTTTTATTATTGTTTGTATAGTGCCTTTCCTGAACTGTGTAAAGTTTGTAGTCTTTGCTTGGTTGGCTTAGTGATCATCTCGGGATTGGACAGATAGCTCCTTCGATGCCTTTGACAAGTGGTCCCATGTGTGTGAGATAGAAGGTTCCATGCCTTGACTACTCAGCCAAGCAGCTTACAGCTCTGTCTCAGCCTTTCCTTCCTCCTTCTGCAGAGCCTCAAGGCAGCCAATGGCCAGAGCTTAGAGCTTTTCAGGTCCTTCCCGAACATGCATAAGGCACAGGGCGTGCACATATCCCTCTGTGTAGACATGACCTTCTGGATTCCCAGGACTCTGTCAGAACTTGTTCATTTTCTTCCTGTTGCTACTCTGGGGTGATCTTGGGTCAACGACCTACCTACTGTGGTAGTTCAGCATTCATTGCCTTGGCCATGTCATGATTCTAAACAAAAGATGCTATTGAGGCACCTAGTTGGCTCAGTGGGTTAAACAAAAGATGCTATTAATACCTACACTCCACCTTTTAACAAGTTCATGGTTAATAGTATTATACAGTAAGTAGCCTCAGTCCATCCTGTGTGTCCATTCCACACATAATTTGGACATGTCAGAAATGTGCCGCATGGCGGAATCCCCTCAGAAGCTTTTTATGATCTCAGATACGGGGCTCTGCTCACCCAGTTTGAAGATGATCTACAGGACACAACCAGACACCCGTTAGGATGGCTACAGTTAAAAAGACTGACAATTCCAAATCATTTTGAGGATGGGAGCTCTCCTGGAATTTTGTAGGCTAGTGGTGGGAACATAACACGATACAAGCACCTCGGGAAAGTTTCAGTTTTCTATGAAGCCAAGCCTGCATTTATGATTACAACCCAGCAATTCCACTCCTAGATATCTACCCTGGAGAAATGAGGACATCTGTTCACACCAAGATTTGTTATAAATATTCTTAAAGAGCTTTATTCATAATAGCCAAAAATCAAAAGAATCCAAGGGACCATTAACAGGAGATTAGAGAAACAAAGAATGGTATGTCCGTACAGTGGGATTCCATGCACCAGTAATAGGATCATGCTACTGAGACACAGGACAAGATGGGAAATCATGAAAACATGCTGAGCAGAAGCACCCAGGCACAAGAGAGAACATTCCAGAAACAGCAAAACTATGGTGACAGAAAGCAGGTCAGTGGTCGCCTGAGCCAGCAGTGGAGGGGCACAAGGATCTTTGGGACGGGATGGAAATGTCCTGTCTCTTCATTGTGGTGGGGGCACCATGGGTATACGTACCTGTCTCATCGCACTGAACTATATGCACTGTAAATATTTGCAGCTTATTGTGTGTAAACTCTACTTCAGTAAAGTTTTCTTTTTAAATATAGTTTTAAAAAAATTTAAAAGACGGTCTGCAAAGGATACCCTTACTCTTCCCTCTCTGTGACACAGGTCCCCCTTCGGACACCTGCAGGGCCCGTGGGAGGAAGGGTACCAGAGCTCCCAGGTGTCCGGAGGGGACATCTCCCCACGCCACCCCCCCCACTTACAGCCTCTCAGTGGAAGGCAGCTCTGTAGGAATGCAGAGTACACCCTCTCCTCCAATTCTGCCTCTTGAGGCTCCTTCTGTACCCCTTGGGGTGGCTTCCCTGAGTCCCAGTCACATTAGCACTGGGAAAGGCGAGAGGACAGCCCGTGGGGGCTTCGGGAGAACCCCGTCTATCCCCAAGTACTCGGAGTTCTATGGGCTTCAGGCCTGTGCCTGTCACTGCCCTTGGAATGTGTGTGGCCTTCTGCAGCCCTCACGCTCCTGGAGCAGGGCCCACTTCTCTGGGCCTCTGACCCGCCCTTTGTCCCCTGACTCAGTTTGGGGGCAGCCCGGTGTCCTGCGCCGTGGGCCTGGCCGTCCTGGACGTTCTAGAGAAGGAGCAGCTGCGGGCTCATGCTGCCTCTGTGGGCAGTGTCCTCATGGAGCTCCTCCAACAGCAGAAAGCCAAGCATCCCATCATCGGGGACGTCAGGTGAGGCTTGGGCAGCACTCCTTACCTGCTAACTGAACACCAGCCCGGGGCCAAGCATGGTTTCGTCACCTCATTGTCACCCAGGGTGATGGGGACTTTTCTCTCCACAGAGGAGGAACTAAAGCTCTGAGGGGTGCTGCTGCCCGAGATGGCGCTTCTAGGGAAGGAGATACCAGGGGCAGACGGCCCTGGCCCCCGACCTTTCCTTTGTCACAGCTGGGGCCCCTCTCCTCAAAGTCACTTGCTGGCACTGGGTCACCACCCTGCACCCTCCGAGGGTTGTGCAGCCCTCAGGCTCCCCAGGAAGCGGAGGCACAGGACTGGTGCTTTGGGCAGGCCCAGCCAGAGGGGGAGGGCAAGGGCCCACGGCCCTTCCAGCCTGGCTTCCTAAGATGTCGCCTTTCCGTTCCAGAGGCATCGGGCTCTTTATCGGTGTGGACCTGATCAAAGACACAGCGACCAGGACACCAGCAACTGAGGAGGCGAACTACGTGGTGTCCAGGTACTACTTCTCGAACCGAGTTGCCTCTGCAGCGTCCCCTGACTGGGAGGGAGCTGCTGTCCTGCTTTTGCCATTGCCACTATGTCCCTGGGCCCTCAGGGCCACAGAGGGCTGCCTGCAGGAGTTGGCATCAGGGCCAGAGCGGGGAAGGGAACCCCCTTCTGGGTACCCCCACCCCGACACCACACACTGATAAAACAGCCGGGTCCGCTTGGTGGCCAGTGCCTGGCGGCAGGGCCTCGGATGGGTGTGGGCCGTTCCCAGCCGAGGATGCGGGCGCCACAGGGGCTCAGAGACCATAAAGCCACATCCCACAGCGCCCGGCTGCCCCGGGGAAGCCGCTACTTTCACGGCCATGCCAGGGCCCGTGGCAGAGCCAGACTTGGGGCTCCCCATGGGCACAGCAGCCCATTTTCTTTGGTTCGGACAGGCTTCCTGCTCCTTGTCTGGGTGAAGGCATCTGGAGGACCCCACCCCTGCCCCAGGGAATAAATGAGAGAGAATGGAAGTCGGGGTCAGAATGTAAATACAATCACCTCAGACCCTTTCTTTCTGGTCAAATGACCTTCCCAGGTTGAAGTGCAAACATGTCCTTAGGGTACCACTACTATTAAGGAGGTGAAGCTATCTTCCTAGAAAGAACTGGAAATGAAAACTGCGGAGTCCTCTGAGATGTCCAGATGCCTCTGGGGCGGGAAGCAGAACCGGGGCTGGCAGAGAAGTTCCTGGAGCCGGGAGGGGGCACAGGGGTTCGCTGTACCAGCCCGGCAGCATTGGTGCGGTGCAGGAATGCTGGCTGGCCACGTCCTAGCCATGGCCTGTTTTGGCTCAGGCCGGGATTCCAGGGCTGGATGAGCGGAGGCCCCTGCTTGGGGTAGGGGTGGGAATGGAGGGTGGCGGGCTCGGGGCCAGGCGCAAGGCACCCCACACAGGAGCCCTTAGTGCTGGGTGAACAAGGACAGGCAGGCAGTTCAGGAGGAGGTGGCCGGTGGTGTCCCTGCGGGACCTGGACTGGGGTGGGGCTCCCAGGGGCCGGTTGGCTGAAGCCAGGACAGACTTTGAGGCTCTGTGAAGGGTTCCTTGGCTGCTGGGCCACAGGGCCTTGCCATGTCCTATCCTCACAGGCTGAAAGAGAACTACATTTTGCTGAGCACAGACGGCCCTGGGCGGAATGTCCTGAAATTTAAACCCCCAATGTGCTTCAGTGTGGACAACGCGCGACACGTGGTAGCAAAGATGGATACTATCCTGACAGGTGAGCTGGGGGCCCGAGGAGCAGCTGACAGGTCTCTTGAGCCCAACCTGCGGCCAGGAGCTAGGACCTTCCAGGATGCCTGGGAAGGAGACTCCACAGTGAGCCGGGAGTCTTCGAGACAGCGCAGGGAACAAGGAGCTGGGGCGTGGAGGGGCTTTCTGAGCCTGGAGTAGCCATCCTGCCTGAGTAGCACCAGCGTGGACGTGAGGCAAGGCAATCACCTAGTGACACAGCAGGGATTTATGGGGCAGGAACATTGTGCCCTCCTTGAAGGCTAGTGTCTCCCTCAGCAGCTAAGGTGCTGGACTGATTTGCACCCAGGACTGATGAAATGCAAAAGGAAATTCTTCCCTACGTTTCCAGCGCCCTAGGATCAGATCAGTGTGGGGTCTGCCCTCAACGCAACCAGGCCACCTGGAACAACGGAAGCGGACAGGTCTCTGCTATGCTGCATGGCCAGGGGTGGGCAGTGGGCAAAATCCCACCTCCTGGCAGGCACCCCTCCCTCTCCTCCACCTCTGCAGGTGGGTTTCCTGGAGGAAGGAGGGTGTCTGTGGGGAGCCCACGGGAGGAGAGGCTGAGCAGGCACAGGCTTGCCTTTACGTTTGGGGCAACCTGACTGACGTCTGGCTTTGTCCTTTTGGGAGTGTTGCTAACCCTGTGGTTTGTGCACATGGTCAAGGGGCTGGACAAGGAGTCCAAGAAGCTTGGATGCTGGAGAAAGGCTAAGCACTTGGGGGGGGGGCTTTTGTGCTGTTTTTCAGACATGGAAAAAAAGGTGAGAAGTTGTGAGACACTGAGGCTCCAGCCCTGAACCAGCCCTGGCACTCGTGTCCTCCTTCCTTGGGTGAGTAGGCCTTGCTCCTCACGATCCATGGCCGTGGCCCTCACCCTCAGCAAGCCAAACCTTGCTCTTAACCAGGTTTTCTTCAGAAACATCTCCCCATAGCTGCCGGGGAAGGCAGGACTAGCACCTTCCTCCCCAAGCCAGTTCTCCTTCTAGAAGGAATGGAAAACAAGTCTTTGCTAGTCTGAGGGCTCAACCACCAGCCCTGGGGCGCCCCAGTCCAGCCAGCAGCTCAACTCTGCCACAGGGGGCGAAACTGTTCTGGGCCACCCAGGAGGGGGCACTTTGTGTCCAGTCCAGCTGGCCCCTAGGATACTGCCTTCCTGGGTACATTCCCACTGTCCTCCGCTAGGAGACCAAGTCCCACTTCCGGGTGCCCAGGAGAGACTGGAATCTGCAGCTGCCACAGCCCCCATTGCTCTGGGAGCAGCACCCCTCACAGTACCTCCTTCACCCCCTTGAAGCTGCCTCCAGTCAGAAGTCCTTTAAAACTTCCTCTAAAAGGGCTCAAGTCCTAGGCAGGCCCCATCCTTACAAGCAGCGCCCCAGCAGTGCCCGGCGTCCGGGCTCACCTGCCAGGACTGCTGTCCGGTCATGGAGGCACTAAAGCTTTGAAGGTTCAGGAGTGCCTGGCCCTTCCCCGTTCTTCATAGCATGCCCCACACTCACCCAGGCTTTGGGGGTTTTTAAATTTTTATTTCAAAAGCTTGGATAGCTTCAATATCCAGGTCGTGGCAAAATCAGGACACGTGTAAAATACCTTACAATACATTAGATTCCCAAAAGGTACCAAAAAGTACAGTAAAATTAACACTTCCATTAACAGGAAATGTATGACACAAATAATATAAAATTAAAAGGTGAAAAAAAGGTGACACTGGTTTCCTAAGATACAGTTTACTCTTTACAACCAGGGTCCACAGGTCCAGGCTGCGGGCGGTGGCGGGCAGCGGACCCTCCCAGCCGGCCCTGGGGGACCCGGGCCTAAAACTAGCCCTCCAACGCCGCTCTGGCCTCAGAGACCCCCACACGCTGCCTACGACAACTAGAGCTCTGGAAATAGTCAACAGGAGAGTGATTTCCAAGGGGGAAATTTTAAATAAGATGCACATGGGACAGGCCATAGAAAGTACGCCAGGTTAAATTTGGTACATAATTGTGTTCACTCGAGATCCGGACAGAGCGTGTGCGGGCGGGCATCCGGCCACGGCCTCAGTACGGCTTGTAGTTGTTCTGGTGGCCGCCGCGGCGCTGGCTCTTCCCGTAGTTCGTGCCACCCTGACCTGGGGACAAGAAGGCCATGCGTGGGTCGCGGTGCCATCTGCCCGAGCCCTCCCCGAGCCAGGCGCCTGCTGTACCGCCACGCCGGAGCCCGCACCCCACCTTCCTGAGGCCCAGAGGCTCAAGTGCCTCTTCCCGTGGTGGCCGCGCCGGGCCCCCAAGCCCAGCCTGTCCGACTCCAAAGCCCCTGCTGCCAGTGGCCCCTGCACTGTCTGTCCTGCCTCCCAGGGCTGGGGGTGAGCGGCCAGGGCCTCCCTCTCTCCTACTTACTGTAGTCGTAGCCGGGGCCGTAGCCGTAATAGCCATAGGGCGAGTAGTCGTAGCCGCCATAGCCGGGCCCGTAGCCCTGCTGGTAGCCGTAGCCCTGGTTCCAGTAGCTGCCGTAGCCCTGATTCCAACTCTGACTCTGACCTGTGGGGGGAGCAGGGCCCAGGGGCCCAGGGACCATTTAGCACACGCAGGAGCGAGGATGGAGGAAATCCTGCCCTTCGGGTGGCGGGCTCACTATGGCAACTCAGGCAGAAACCAGGGGGCTGCTGGCTGGTGTCCGGGGCCCTGGACCCCGCCCTGCATCTGAGGCCCAAGCCGGGGCTCTGAGGGCCAAGAGGGCCCTGCCGGCTAACTGCACTTGGGGCAAATAAGCAGGAGCTCACTCTCTCACATCTCCCTCTCCTCACCCCCACACTCCCTGGCAGCTCGGCCCTGAAAAGGAGGACATTCAGGCTTTGGAGTCCGAGGGGCCTGGACAGAAGGAGGCAAAGCGCCCGGCACAGCCCTGCCCTACCTTCTGCCCACCCGCCCACGGGTGTACCGAGACTCAGGCCCGCCACCCAGCCCAGCGCGCCCCTCAAGCCCGCCACCCCCGCACCCTGACTGCAATGCAAAGGCCCCTCTGCCCTGGGGCCCCAGGCCACAAGAGCCAGGCTCTTCCACACCAAGCAGCAGCCACAGCAGCGCCAACATGACCCGCCCGGCCTGGTGTACCAAACGCCGGAGGCCAGCGAGAACTCCCCAGACAGGCACGGGGGCTCCGTGCAGGCAGGGCCCCGTCTTTGCTCAGCCAGGTTCCACTCACCTCCGCTGCCACCACCACCGCCGCTGCCTCGGTTCCCTCGGTTGCGGTTCCCACGGCCCCCAGAGCCGTACTGCTGCTGCTGATAGACTTCTTTGGGCTGGGCCACCTTGATCTCACACTGCCAGAAGAGAGGACAGTGGGTCAGACCGCTACGACAAGCTTGGGACAGGGCCATGGACAAAGACCTTTGCTGATGGAGACTCAGATGGCCCATGGGGACTAAATGCTCAATACAAAATCTGCCTGCATCCCGACTCTTGCTTTGGGCTCAGGTTATGATCTCAGGGTCAGGCGATTGAGTCCTGCATGGGGCTACATGCGGAGCGAAATCTGCTAAAGTTTCTCCCGCTCCCCCAACACGCGTGTGCACTCAGTCTCTAAAATAAAATCAATCTTTTAAAAAAATTCAAAACGAAACATGCTTAAGTGGAAGCCACATTTGGGCTAAAAACTCTCGGGACCACAACTAAAATCTCTGGATCAGGACTCACTAGGGCCTTTGGGCCAAAGCCTTTCCCCAGAGAACTTACTGGGGTGACAGCTTTGCAGGCCTGCCCATGGCAGCCCGGATCGAACAACTGGGAGGAGGCACAGCGAGCCTGAAGCCGAGACGGAGACCAACCCAGCATAGCCGGATCCCACACCTGGGGGCAGCTCTGAGGCCAGCCCCATCCTCCTGGGAAAGAGGCCTCAGAGCTGGCTTCTCAGATCAGGGGCCTTAGAGAGAAAGAAGTGGGGGGAAACTAATTTTTTTTTTCTTTCCTTTACAGAAGAAATGAAGCATCCCACTCCAACAGGCTAAGGCTGCGCCCCTGACCGCTGGCTTTGAGGAAGGAAGCCACTGAGACTCAGGGAGGGGCCTCCCTGGGGCCTCGCTGCTCTCCCCTCCCCTTCTCCCAACCACTGGCCTGTTGGTGGGAAGGGCCAGATGTCTGTGTCCTCTGAAGAGCCAAAGAGTCAGTTTCCTTTTTGCTCAAAAATCTGCCCATTGCGGATGGGATTAGGGTCAGGGCCTCCCACCCAGTGTTCCTGCCCAAGTCAATCAGAAGTTTACTTTTTAGAGGGAGTACCCTTTGCACATACACTCTCCTAAATACGACCTATAAAATGCCATTTTCTACAATGTGTCACCATCCAAGCATACCCTAACAAACTGGGAAACCTTCCCCAAGTGATTCCATCTGATGTCTTCTGTTTAATTAAAAATGCTGAATACATTTATTTCAAAACCCACTACCAGTAGTAACTGACTACCTTACAGGTACCTCCTGCCATTTCACATTGGGGGGGGGATGTCACTCACTGTCTAGGGGAACAGCCCTCACCCAGCTGCTGCACCTAGACTTCAACTCATTTGACGTAAAATTTAAGGGCCCAATCCTGCATCCCAGCTAGGATTAAGACTTCTAGAAGCCCCACCCCCTACCTGTCCCACCTTATCTGGCTGCTGCCGGGCTCAGACCTGCCACACCCAGCCAGCCAGCCACACCCTCAACTGCTTCCTCGGCCACCTGGAGAATACCTGAACCGAAAGACACCCCGACACCCCCCCACCCCTACTACTGGCCAGAGTTCAGAGGGAAGGGCTGGCACTTCTCACCGTGAGGCACCGCTCACTTAGGCAAAACTGACCACGGACACACGTGGACTAAAACCCTGGGAACTTTGGAAGAACCCTCATCTGAGGTGGGAACAGACTAAACCAACATCCAGAGCCAGAGCAGGTGGAAGCAAACAAAAGATCTGGCTGTGACAGGAGAGAGGAAAAAGCTCCACAGGAGGAACAACTTTACCCAAAGGAAACAAACCCATGAATGACAGAAGTTCTAGAATCTTCTGAGACTTAGTACAGGCCATATTCACCTTGGACTCCAGATGGAGAACACCACGACCTCTAGCTTTCAGTCAGGAATCAAAGGGGCTACTGAACATATTCTAGCCCAGAGAAAAGACCCTTTCTCCTGCCTCCCACACATCCCGGGTTTCTGCCAAGTCTACCAGCCCAGAACTCCCTGAAGGACGGGACCATCTGCCCCAATCTGAATAGCAGGCACTGCAAACACCCAGCAGGGTCAGACTGCCCCGGAGAGGTAGCCCGACTCCTGAGACACACCTGAAAGAGCCAGATCTCCACCAACAGAAGGCCAGATACAGAGCTGGAGACACCTTACCTTACTGCCACTGATGGTATGGAACTTTTTCTCCAGAACTTTCTTCACAGGTTCCTCTTCTTTAAAGGTGATGAAAACAAAACCTCGTCTTTTGTTCAACTTTGGATCCATTGGAAGCTCAATGGCCTCAATCTGTAAACGTAGGCAAAGCTCAGAACCAATGCCTCTTCCCACCCCCAGGGCCTACAGGGAACTCTGAGGAGAAAAGACCCAAGAAGGCCAAAATGAAAAAGCCTCATAGAGAGCTATAGCCAGCCAAGGCTGCCTAGGACCAGGGAGAGCAACCTCAGGGCCATCAGCAGGCAACTCCCAGGGTCCCACACTCACCTCCCCGAACTCTCGAAAGTACTCCCTGATCTTCTCCTCAGTGGCTTCAGGATTCAGACCCCCCACAAAAATTTTCTTTACAGGGTCCTTCTTCATGGCCATGGCCTTTTTGGGGTCAATGACACGGCCATCCAGCCTGTGTTCCTTCTGGTCTAGGACCTGTCCCAACAGAAGAAAATGAGCTTTGAACTCAGCAGCACCACCCCCAACAAGCCCCTTCTCTTTGAGCCATGAAGACCCCAACACTGGTACACAAAACGTGTTTGAGCCCCCCCCCATACTCCACCCCTACGTGACTTAGCAACACAACTTCATCTCCAAACTTCCAAGCTTTCTTCCTGCCGTTTCTCATTCCCAAGCCCCAAGGATAATCACTTTTCCATCACCACCACCCCGACCCCAAGTTCAAGACCAAATCTGCTATTTGTCCCCTCCCTTGCCACCGTTTCCCTGTGTGTTCGCTGAAGCGGGGTCTGCTCCTGGGAGCCACCTAGACGCCTCCCCCAACTCCCCCCACCGCTTTCCCAGAGAGCACGGGCTCAGTTTAAAGCCTCTTTCACAAGTTAAGCAGCAGTAAGGCAGGCTGGAGGTGGGCTGCTAGGGTTGGAATCCAGCCCTTTCTGGCTGCGAGCTCTTTCTACTTACACTTCTGGGCCTTTTTTTGTTTTCTGTAAAATAGACCTAAAATAATACCTAGTTCATTCATAGCAACCTTGGACTCTATTCTAGTCCTCAGGATAAAGGATCTGCTTTAATCAGTGCCCAGAAGTGACACCAAAAAAACAATAAACACCAACGATAATCTTCCTGGGCCCACTTAATTTGTATTTTTTAATCCCCTCAAAAACAAAACAGAGTTCCTCACCTCTGCTTTTCCCAAAGCCTACAAAGCACCTACAGAACACACAAACTCATCGTGCTCTCAGAACCCTATCCTAGAACTTCATGCCGCGACCTCAAAGCGCCCGGCTTACCTTCTCCACACTGGCTGCATCTTTGAAGAGGATAAACCCAAACCCTCTTGACCGACCAGTGTTGGGATCCATTTTTATTGTACAATCAACGACCTCTCCAAATTTGGTAAAGTAATCCTTTAGATCTTTTTTGCTGGTATCCCAGCTCAGGCCACCAACGAACATTTTTCTGAAACGGTAAAGACACACGTGCCAACGAGCCTTACAACAGCGCTGTGATGTTGGGACCGGCCCTGACACCACCACCTTCAGTGCCAGCGGGTAAGCAAAGCCGCCATCCCGAGCGCGGGTCTGCCCCGAGAGCCCCCGAGGGGCCTACGTTGGGGAAGTGTCAACCAATCTTCACTCCCCTCCCACACAGCCCTGAGCCGCGAGAAGCTCTAGGCGGTGCAGTCCCCGACGGGGCAGCGGAAGGGAGGGCACCGCGGCCTGGGGCAGAAGCCCCGAACCTTCACAACTGGAAGTCATCCGCCTAACGAGCAAGTCACGACAGAAGGCCGCCGGCCCGGCCCGTCTTCACCGCCCCCTGAGAGCTCGCTCTCCAGGAACTCGGGCTTCCGGGGGCCGGAGACCGCGTTCAGACCGTGACTCCGCCCTCCGCGAGGTGGGGGGGGGGGGAGGCCACGGCCGGGGCGCGCGCCAACTCCGCCCACGCAGCCCCGCGGAGCCCGAGGCCGCCTCGGCCCCGGGTCCGAGCGCACTCCCCCTTCCGGGCCGCCCGCCCCCCGGCCCCGCGCGAGCGGCCCCAGGGCGGCGCCAAAGTCGAACCAACAAACTCCTGCAAACTCCGGCGCTAGCGGCGGCGCGACGGGCGGCCGGTGCGGAGGGGCAGGGCGGCGGGCCTCGAGCAGGCCCCGGCCGCCCGCCCGCCCCTCCCCCCGCCGCGTGGCGCCAACAAAAGGCGGCCCCGGAACAAAGGCGGCGCCCGGGTCGGCCCGCGACCGAACCTACCCCGCGTCCTCCTCGTTCTTGCTGGCGTTGATCTGGTCACCCTCGGCACCATTCTGGTTGCCGGCCGGGGGCGCCGAGCTCCCGCCTCCGGTGCTCGCCACGGCCCCGGTGCCGGCCCCCGCCGGCGACTCGCCTTCGGGGGCGGCCTCGTGTCCGTTCTCGGTGGCGCCCGTGGTCTCCATGGGCTGCTCCTCACCCGCTTCCGACATGCTAGGCCGGGGCGCGGCGGCTCCTGCAACGAGTGGCCCCAGCGCGTCAGGCCCGCGCGGCTCCCGCCCAGGCTTCCCCCCGCCCGCCCCCCGCGGGCCCGGCCGCTCACCTCGCCGCCGATGACGCCGCGGGGCCCGCTCGTCCCCACCCGCCGGAAAGGCGCCGCGGGCTCGGCCGCGCTCACGCCCGCGCTGCCGGGCCTCGCCTCCGTCCGCCGACGGAGCCGCCGCGACCTCGCGCCCTCCTTCGCCGCCGCGCCGCACGGAGCCCACCGACCGACAGGCTCGCTGGCGCCCGCGCGGTGCCGCCGCCTGACAATGCCGACTCGTGGCGCTCTTTATAATGCCGGGGCCGGGCGCACCTCGCAACAAGGCGCGTGCTCATTGGCTGCGCCTGCCCGTCACTCAACCCCGCGCCAGCGTCCCATTGGCCGCAGCGGCGCGCGCACGCTAAATCCGGGCGGGCTTTGTCCTCATTTTAGAACCCGCGCTAGCCAGGGCCCTGCGGACGGCTGCCGGAGCCGGGCGGGACCATAGTCTCCTCCTGAGCGGCGCCGGCAGCCGAAATCCCGCGGCCGAGGGGCCGGAGACCTCCCCTCTCCGCCCCGTGAGGCCGCAGTCTCTCGTCCCGGAGCGCCCCATCCCAACATCGGTAGCTTCGCGCACTCCGTTCTCCCAAAAGAGGAAACTGGGCTCTAGGAAGTCTCGCAAACCAAGGTCGCCCGGCTGGAAGTGGGAGAACTCGGCGGCCGAGATCGGGCGCGCAGGGTTCCGCCGAGGCCCGCGGCACCGCTCGAAGGGACCGGGACGCGGCCCGCCCTCCCCCTTGACCTTGGTGCCCTCACGGCCCCGCGCTCCCGCCCTTTCTGCCGCCTCCCTCGGCGGCTAGCAGCGGAGAAGGGGTGGAGCCTGCCGGGCGTCTGGTGCCAATGGTGCTCGGGCAGGATGTGGCGGGAGAAACGGTGGCACCGCGGTGTTCCCCGATCCAGGTCGTCCGGCACCACGTAGACGATCAGCCTCGTTGTCACACTTTGGGTTGACGTTTTTCGTTTGAGTTAGTTCCTGTATTCCTCCTGAAATTTCTTTTTAAGGAAAATATACCGTGTCCCTCAGATCATGAAGTTGGAGGCGGGAGGGTTGGTTCTCGTTTTCTAATATACAAACCCCCTCTGTTTGATCTTGATCACCAAGCTTGAAAGGCCGGCATAATCCCATGATTCCTTTTAATCGTATGGGTGACCGGCCCCCAAATGGACCAGGATTACAACCTCTGAAGCCTGGGGATTACCAGATAGCAAGAGCACACAAGTGGCTGACATTTCCCGCCGAGTTCCTGCAGCCAGACCCGGTGTGGGGCCTGGGGGTTCTATTTCCTCATCTGGTCTCCTAACAACCCAATGGAAGGCGATACCATCACAAATTTATAAATGAGAAAACTGAAGCCCAGAGAGCTGGCCTCCGGCTCACTCCCGAATGCCGCCAGCCAGTGAAGTTGCAGAGGGATGAAAACTCTGACTGTTTCACATTCGGAAAAAACTGACTACAGAAAACGGGAAGATTTGGCCACACAGTGCTGCCTTCCCCCAAGGTCTCCATTGGCCAGAGCAGGGGCACCCACCCTCCAGGGGGGCGCATATACCCTCTGGTTTACCCCAAGGCCCACCTGTCACTTTCAGGCCAGATTCCACAAGTGAAACTCAGTATCTCCATAAAACTGGGGTCACGTCACTGTTGAAATCTGATGCCTGCCTGCAGAAAGTCCTTCACACACTCTCCACGCCAGCCCGTGCCCACCCACAGAAATAAAGGCCAGGGAGGGATGCTGCACACAGGATGATGGACACAGGTGGCCCAGCAGTGAACGTAATACAGGCAATTAAGTTCAAAGTCAAATAGTCTAGATGCATTCACAGGACATAACTACTGATGAGGACATAACGTTCACTCAAGCTCCTGCTCGTTTCCACATGGATGCCTTTCACACAACTTGGGAAACACCTTCCATGACACTTCCAGCCTGAGGAGAACGACATTTGGACAGTGCATTACAGTCTGCAAAATCCTTTCCCCAACATTGCTTCATCGGAGTCTCAAAATAATTTTTGTGTGAGAGTATCCATACTTTATACATGAAAACACTGAAATCACAAGCCAGCACCCGCAACTCTGCGTCATTTCCAGGGCTTCTGGCTACTGTAGGATGGGGGGTCTCTGATTTCCTGAGTTCCGTGGTTTCAATTGTCTTATCAGATTAAATTATTCTGAGGCTTAAATGAAGCAATAGCTTAGAAAGTAATTTATGGGGCACCAGGGCGGCACAGTCAGTTCAGAGTCTAACTTGGTTTCAGCTCAGGTTGTGATCTCAAGGTGATAAGATCGAGCCCCAGGTCCAGCTCCAAGCTCAGCATGGAGTCTGCTTGAGATTCTCTCTTCCTCTCCCTCTGCCTTCCCCCTCCTCTCAAAAAATACATCTTTTTTAAGATTTTGTCTATTTATTTGAGAGAGAATGAGAGAGAGAGCATGAGCCGTGGGGGAAAGGCAGAGGAAGAGGGAGAAGTAAACTCCCCACTAAGCAGGGAGCCCAGTGTGGGACTCGATCCCAGGACCCAAAGGTCATGGCCTGAACCAAAGGATGACACTTAACCAAGTAAGCTGCCCAGGCACCCCAAAAGAAATCTTAAAAAGAAAAATTTATAAACCCTAAAGAACTGCAGACAAGAGGGGCTCAGTCTCAGCACAGAATGCTTTTATGTCGTCTCCAACAGTGTCTCTGACATGGACAGGGCACTGGGCTCCTCGGAAGCAGCAAGAAGTCCCTATGATACAAGGCTCCCTCTCTAGTTATTGGGTCTCAGTTACAGACCCTGAAGAGAGGACATCTTTTATGACAGTGAGGTTCTCAAATCAGCAAGGAGCCCAGTTATCCCCTGAAATGGCCTTAAGGGGCCAATGCAGTATAGTTTCCTGGCTTTGGGGTTTCAGGCTGTCGGGTGACTTATGTGTAAGAGTACATCCATTAGGGGCACCAGGGTGGCTCAGTGGGTTAAGCCTCTGCCTTCCACTCGGGTCGTGATCCCAGGGTCCTGGGTTGGAGCGATCGAGCCCCACATTGGGCTCTCTGCTCAGCAGGGAGCCTGCTTTCCCGTCTCTCTCTCTGCCTGCCTCTCTGCCTACTTGTGATCTCTGTCAATAAATAAATAAAATCTTTAAAAAAAAAAAAAGTACATCCATTAACCTAAGGGCGCCTGTGTGGTTCAGTCAATTAGGTGTCTGACCTCCACTGGGTCATGATCTCAGGGTCCTGGGACTGAGCCCCAGCCAGGCTCCCTACTCAGTGGGGAGTGCGCTTCTCCCTCTGTCCTGCCCTCTGCTGGTGCTCTAAAATGTTTTTTAAAAAATAACCAACCTAGGGCGCCTGCCTGGGTGGCTCAGTGGTTGAAGCCTCTGCCTTCGGCTCAGGTCATGATCTCAGGGTCCTGGGATCGAGTCCCGCATCGGGCTCTCTGCTCAGCAGGGAGCCTGCCTCCTCCTCCTGTCTCTCTCTGCCTGTCTCTCTGCTTACTTGTGATCTGTCTGCCAAATAAATTAAAAAAAAAAAATCTTAAAAAAAAAAAAAACCAACCTAGAAGAAAGAGAACAGACACAAAATCCGTTTTGAAAGTCTTAAAAATTGCAGTTGACCCTTGAACGATGCGGGGGTAAGGGGTACTGACCCCTTAAACAGTCAAAACTCTGCATATAACTTTTGACTCCCCCCAAAACTTAACTACTCATAGCCTACTGTTAACCAGAAGCATTACCAATAATGTAGTCAATTAACAAGTATTTTGTCTATGTATCATATACCACATTCCTACAATAAAGTGAGCTACTGAAAAGACAATCATCATTAGGGAAGTCATAATGAAGAGAATACATCCACAGTACATAGTATATTTATCCAAAAAAAATCTATAAAAGGGGCACCCGGGGGGCTCAGTCAAGTTGAGCATCTGACTTCAGCTTAGGTTGTGCTCCCGGGGGGTCCTCAGCAGGGAGTCTGCTTCTGCCTCTCCCTCTGCCTCCTCCCCCTACTTGTGCTCTCTTGGTCTGTCCCCACTTCAAAAAAATAAATATAATCTTAAAAAAAAAAATCTAAAAAAAAAATCTGTGTGTAAGTGGACCCGCACAGTTCAAACCCATTTTGTTCAAGAGTGAGCTGTACATGAATCGCGTTCTCCTGTTGTGTTTTGTTTGTTTTTCTCCACTGAGCCTGCAAGCTGGAAGTCGCAGGAGCTTTCTGCCAGTGCTTTGTGACTGTCATGGCCAGGCCACACTCCTCAGCTCCCTGGGGCTCCTGCCCCCCACGGCAGGACTGCGTCTGACTCCAGCTGGGGGAAACTTTCCTAAAATGCAAGTTGCGTCTTCAGTCCTCACCAAAACCCTGGCTGGGCTTCCCAGCACGTTGAGGATGAAGTTCTAACCCCAAATTCAGGCGAAAGGAAGAGAGAGCAGGGCGGAGTGGGGGTCGGGGGTTCACGGAAGTCCACGCTGCTCGCCAGCCTCCCTGGCAGGGTGGGGTGGGAGAGGACGCACAGAGACAGAGAGACAGAAGGAAAACACCATGATGCCGGGGCCGAGTTGGAGGGACGGGTCTACAAACCAGGTGTCTAAGTCAGCCCTGGCTGGGCGGCTTCAACAACAAATCCTTTTTTTGTTGTTTTTTTTAAAAGGTTTTATTTATTTACTTGACAGAGAGGGTGCGCACAAGCATCAGAGGGAGGAGGCACAGAGGGAGGGGGAGAAGCAGACTCGTTGCTAAGCAGGGAGCCAGACGTGGGACTCGATCCGAGGACCTGGAGAGCATGGCCTGCGCAAAGGCAGACACTTAACCCACAGGGCGCCTGAATAGACAGTCTCTTAAGCTGGGATCATAAACTGGCTCTTTGCAGGCCGAATCAGACTCTCACACGTGCCGGCTTGCTTGCTTGCTTTGAACATCTTACAAAATTATTTGCCAACATGGACAAAGTATGACATTTCGACACCATGTCACGTTTCCATTTTTTTCTGGAAAGCAGATGAAGTCACACTGGGCCAGGAGAAGCAGGAACAGAGACTCGCTGCCCCCTAGCAGGTGCCATCCGGCTGACCTCAGCCCCGATATCTTGCTGCTGCCGCCCCCTAAAATTACCACTTTCGTCAACTGTGAAAGCATCTGAGATGTCAGTCCCTCATGAGGACTCCATGAAGCCCAGGCTTCTTCACCTTTAAACAGGGATGGCGGCACCTGCCTGCTGCGCCCCTACAGGGATCCGGGGAAAGATCTGCCAAGGGTCTAGCACAGGGCCTGGCAGGCAGTGGGTGGAGATGAGAGCAGGGGACACCGGGGTGGCTCAGTCGTTTGGTATCGGCCTTCGGCTTGGGTCGTGATCCTGGGGTCCTGGGATCGAGTCTGCGGGGGAACCTACTTCTCCCTCTCCTCCTGCCTCCTGCTCCCCCTACTTGTGCTTGCTCTCTGTCAAATAAATAAATAAAACCTTTAAGAAAGAAAGAAAGAAAGAAAAAGAAAGGAGAGCAGCTCAGATTACTACCAACAATAGCAACAGACCGAGGGGAAGTCTCCTGCCCCTGCTGAGTTCCCCTACGACTCTCTCAAGGCAAATCCTCTGAACGGACCTGGAAGATCTGGGGGATCTCCACCAGCTGGCAGCATCCTGCGCCTCGCAGACACGTTCTTACAACAGCCGCCTGAGGCCCACCAGAGGCCAGTAAGAAATGTCTGGGCCACCCTTCTGGAATCAGGCCTCAGGGGAACACGTGGCTCATGAACAGACCTGACCCTTGCAGTGTCCTCAGGAGCTCCCTGGGGCTGCCTATAGGGAACGCCCCGCCTGCCTTCACGTCCTAATCCCCTGAAAAGCTGGGAAACCAGAGTCTCAGCCCCCAGCCCACGCCCAGGACTAGACCCATCCTCTCACTATCACAAAGCTTTGCGGGCATCAGGCATTGGAACAGGGACAGATCGAGGACCCACCACTGCAGACAGGTCCGGGGGACAGCCGACGAAACTGGGAAGGGCACTGCTGCAGCTCAGAAGTCTCACAACAGACCAGCCCGGGAGGATCTATTTTTTATGGGGTGGTGCTTTCTCCTGGAACCTCAGTTTCTGGTTCTGCAAGAATGGCCCCCATTCACTCATTTATTAACACCTGGGCTTCCTCCCCCCACCCACCCCCCCACATCGGCATGCCCACTGCCCTCAGGACAGACTGGTTTCCTGAACTCTAACCCCTGGAGGATAACTACCCCCTGAACATCCCTCCTGAAATTTTACCAAGCATCTCCACCTCAGCATGTCCAAGACGGGACACCCGCCATCCCCCTGGGCCCAGCCCCTCCGCAGTATCCTTGGCTACAGAGAACATGTCTGCTACTAGCTCCCCCCAGAGCATGGGTGACTCAGCCTCGGGGACCCTCCTTCCCCCCGCTGATCTGCCCTCTTAACCCCAACCAGCCCTACCGATCTGCCCTCTCAGCCCCAACATGCCTCTCTTCCTCTGTCATGTGCAGAGAAGTGGCTCTCCTCCACATGGCACTGAAGGACACAGACCCCTCCATCTTGGGGCGTCAGCACCCCTCGTGCCTTATCACGCACACGCAGCTGGCAGGAAGGACCGTGCGCGTCCTGGGGGCCCTGGCAGCACCCATGGCTTCTACCCCCACGGTTGTGGCTGGGGCTCTGTCAGGCCATCAGGCAAGGGCACTGAGAAACGAGCTCAGCTGCTTGCACGAGGAAGGCAAGGACACCCAGGGCCCCCCACCTGCTTCACGACAGGCTTCCGACAACTGCGGGTTGATGGTGGACGAAGGGAGATGTAAGAGGAAAACCTTCCTTCGCTCGCTCCACTTTTCGGGGAAGGTCACCAGGCACCTGTCCTGGTAACCTGCTGGCCTCCCCCATCAGAGGCCACCTGGGGCCCTGGCCCCTGCTTCAGGGGAGATGAAGGCTCTCCTGGGGAAGCACAGGGTGATGAGACACATGGGAGGGACACGGAGCCAAGTCGGGGAGCTGGGTGGGACGTACAGATCCCCTGCTGCACCGTGAGCACTAGATGGGGGTTCTCTGGGCAGAGATGGGGGGAAGTGGGTGTAGGCAGAGAGACCCACTCAGCAAAGGCTCGGTGCTCAAAAAGGCACAGAGGGTTCAAAGACTGTAAGGAGCCCCACCCAACAGAGGGGAGCTGACACGGTGCCATGACAAGGGGATCCATTTATCCACAGGAAACAGGAAGTCACTGATGACTCCAATGGCACGGGTCCAGGAAAGGAGGGGCAGTGAGAGGCATTAAGAAGGACAGGGAGGGACGCCTGGGTGGCTCAGTCTATTAAGCCACCGCCTTCAGCTCAGGTCATGATCCCAGGATCCTGGGATCAAGTCCCGCATCAGGATCCTTGCTTGGTGGAGAGCCTGCTTCTCCCTCTACCTGCTCTGCCTGCAGCTCCCCCTGCTTGTGCTCGCCCTCTCTCTCTTTCTGACAAATAAATAAAATCTTTTTTTAAAAAAAAAAAAGGAAGGACCGGGAGACTGGCTGGCTCAGGCAGTGGAGCAGGAGATGCTGGATCTCAGATCTCAGGGTCGTGAGTTCGAGCCCCGTGTTGGGTGTGGAGATTACTTAAATACATAAAGCTTTAAAAAAAAAATGGAGGTGGGGTGCCTGGGTGGCTCAGTCAGTTAAGCGTCTGCCTTCGGCTCGGGTCATGATCTCGGGTCCTGGGATCGAGCCCCGCGGCGGGCTCCCTGCTCTGGGGAGCCTGCTTCTCCCTCTCCCTCTGCTCCTCCCCCCTGCTTGTGCTCCCCCTCTCTCTGTCTCAAATAAATAAATAAAATCATTTTTTTAAATATTTTTTTAAGACAGAGAGAGCACAAGCAGAGGGAGCCGCAGGCAGAGGACTTCACTGACTGAGCCACCCAGGCACCCCTAAATAAATCTTAAGAAAAAAATTTTTTTGTTAATTAAGGAGGGTGAGTGGGCAGAACTTTGCATCTATACGTAGTTATGACCCTGGGTGCAGGAATAGGGGCGGGTGGGCAGTAAGGCTGGAAAGTTGGACCAGAACCACCCGTTTCTTGCAATGGCTAGCAAAGGATCAAGAGACGATCCATTTCAAAGATCAAGTCCAAGCCCCTTGTTAACAGAGAAATAAACCAAAGGTCGTAGAAAGAAAGGGCCTCAGTCCATTCAAGCTGCTACCAGGAAAGTACGGTAGGCGGCTTCTGACAACAGACATTTCTTTCTCACAGTTCTGGAGGCCCGAAGTCCGAGATTAAGGCGCCTGCAGACTCAGTGGCTGGTGGGGGCCCACTTCCTGGCTCACAGATTCTCCCTGCGTCCTCACAGGGTGGAAGGCCCCGCCTGGATGACCTAACCGCCCCCCAAATGCCCCCCTTCTGAATACCAGCCCGTTGAGGGTTAGGACTGCAACATAGGAGCTGGAGGAAGACAAATATTCCGTGTGGCAGTGGAGTGTGGCAGGGACTAACCGTCCAATGGCACCAGGCCCGGAACCCGGGCTTCTCTCTGTCGTGTCCTGTCCATACCCCGGGTGCTGCTCCGAGGCCCAGGCAGCTGCCGGCAAGAGACCAGGGACGCGCTGAGGTTTTCATCCTCCTACGGCCCCAAGAAAACAGACACGGACACAGAAACTCTTCCCTTCTCCACCCAGAAACAGGAAGCCACAGACCGGTACCCTCTTCTTGGCACCTCCCACCTCCCTCCACAGCCAAGGCAAAGCAAAGCCAGCTCCTGGGTGTGGACAGGGTGACACAGGGACCCACAGGCCTGGCAGCCACCTCTGTGCCCACTACAAGCCCCAGGGCAGAGGTGGCCAGTGGCTGAGGACGGAGGAAGAGTCTCCAGCATTCAGGGTGTGAATGCTATGTCTTAACGTCTATTTCCACATTTGGCCAGTGAACTGGCTGAACCGCTCCTCCAAGGATGGGGCCTGGCCTAGGCTCCAACCCGGACAAGCTCATACCATCCAGAGGGGTCAGGAGACGGGAGCTCCTCCATCCACACTCATCCACATGGCCCATCGCTTGGCCACCCTCTACTTCTTGCCAGCTGCCTTGCCCCCCATACTCTCATGGCTGCCCCCCAAAATGGCTCCTTCATGCCGATCCCTGAAGCCCCCAGCAGCACCTCAAACTGAGTCCTGAAGAAGCCTCCTCCGTCTGGTATCCGCACCCCTCCAACCCTGCCCCTACACCTCTCCTTAATGAAATCCCCATGGGGGATAATGGCCCCACGTGGCCCAACATTGCAGTCCTCAAAGCCAGGCCACGCCTCCCCCCCCCCCCCCCTCAACACAAAGGGAGGGGCCATCCCACCCCCACCCCCCAGCCTACTCCTTGAGCAGTGCTGTATCACAGAAATACGATGCAAGCCACAAATGTAAACACATGTATAGTTTAACATTCTCTGGGATGCCTAGGGGGCTCAGGCAGTTAAGCATCTGCCTCCAGGGTCCTGGGATCGAGTTCTGCATCGGACTCCTTGCTCAGAGGGGAACCTGCTTCTCCCTCTGCCCCTCATCCTGCTCACCCTGCTTGTGCATGTTCTCTGTAACAAATAAATAAATAAAATCTTAAAAATAATAACTAAGAAAAATTCTCTCTCTTCCTCTACCCCTACCCCACTCCTGCACTGTGCTCTCTCGCTCTCAAAAACAAAAGAATAGGGGCACCTGGGTGGCTCAGTTGGTTAAGCAGCTGCCTTCAGCTCAGGTCATGATCCCAGGGTCCTGGGATCGAGTCCTGCATCAGGCTCCCTGCTCAGTGGGGAACCTGCTTCTCTCTCTGCCTGCCACTCCCCCTGCTTTGTGTGCTCTCTCTCTCTCTTTTTCTCTCTGTAAAATAAATGAATAAAATCTTAAAAAAAATAGTATTTCATGACACATAAATTTTATGCATTTCGAAGTGAGAGTCTATAAATTAAGACAGCCTGTCAATAAAAAGCATACAGATACATGTTTCCTCTCTTCTCCCCCCCCCCCCCCCCCGCCCCACCTTTGTAAGTAATCTCTATGCCCAAGTGGGGCTCGAACTCACCATCCTGAGATCAAGAGCTGCATGTTCTACTGACTGAGCCAGCCGAAACCCCTACAGAAGAGGCAGAAAATACAGTATTTACTGTCTGATCCTGTAGGGGTGATATTTGCCCAGTTCTGTTCTAGGCCATCCACCTGTCCCTTAAACTCCAATACTCCAAAACAGAAAAGCGCCAGAGGCGGCTTTGGAATCAGGGGGTCCAGTTCAAATCCTGCCTCCCATCCAGCATCCTAACTCTGGGATCCAGAGCAAGTCACTGTCCTCTAGGAGACTTCAATATCCTTTATTTGAAAATCGGGCCAGCACTCAGATGGGCATAAGCATGAAAATCCAGCGCCGGCCACGGAGCTGGTGACGCGTTTCCAGTCTCCCCGCCTTAAGTTTCCCGTCTTCACACCTCCGCCCGCGGCACCTGCGCACCGGGCCCCGCTCACCAAACGCAGTACTTCGTGCAGGTGACGCCCCACCTGTCGCCTTCTCCCAGCACCCTCATCCATCCCCGCCTCCAATACCGGAGCCCCACCTCAGCGGCTTCTGGATCACTTTGGCAGTGCAGTCCTCCACCTGCTTGGGACAGCGTCCCACCTTCCTCACCACAGCCAGTGGCCTCCCCCAGATCGCCTGCCGCCACAGCAGCGCTCTCCACTTACAGCTCGGACCCTGCCCCGCTCGCCCCGCCCACTTCCGGTACGCCCACCGGGTGCCTCGGGCATGCGCATGGGCTCTGCTCCCTACTGGCGAGGACCCTTCTCGTGCTGCTGGGCCAAGTCCTCGTTCCTGTAGGGATCACAACAGCCACTCCTAGTGAGACGCGGGCCAGATTTCCAGGACCATGTCCTTCCGTACCCCCGCATCGGCTCTCAAGACAAAAACCTCATCCATCCGGACACCGACATCTTAATCCTGCCTCCTTCAGACACACCATCGCGGACCTCGGCCAGTCCTTCTGTGGGTGTGTCTGTCTCTCCAGAACGTCCTCCTGTCCCGCTCTCGTCCGGCCCAGGGCCTGCCTGGCCACCTCTCTATGTTGGGCTAATCTAGGCTCTCCCCGCTGGCCCACCCGTCTTCCTGTCGTGTCCTACCAGCAAATCTTTTCCTCCTGGGGAAGTGTTCCTTCTAAAACTGACCCTCCCTTTGGCTGATGGGTCAGAACTACTTCCAGCAAGGAAGAATGATATCCTAGAATGGATCTCCTTGCCAACAAGTACCCTCCAGTTCACATTCCTCCATTTTGCCAAAAAGGTGAGAACTGGCCTCCCACTGGGACTTCCAGCCGTGACCCAGGACGAAAGCAGCTTGCTCCGGCCAGTTAGCAAATTTTCCTTCTAGGGTCTACCTGCTTCTCAGTTTCTGCTTTCCTCCCCCCACATTCTAATCGGGATATAAGCGACATACCATAAAATCCACCCAGTTAAAATGTACAGTTCAGTGGTTTTAGCATATTCACACAGTTGGGCAACTGGTCACCACCACCTCAGTTCAGAACATTCACTTCACGTAAAAAGAAACCTCTTACCCATTAGCAGTCATTCCTATCCCCACCCACCTCAGCCCCAGCTCCTGCAACTTCTCTCTATATTTACATATTCTGGACATTTTTAATAAATGGAATCATAGGGATGCCTGGGTGGCTCGGTCAGTTAATCGTCTGCCTTCGGCTCAGGTCATGATCCCAGGGTCCTGGGATGGAGCCGAGTGTTGACCTTCCTGCTCAGCGGGGAGCCTGCTTCTCCCGCTCCCCCTACTTGTGCTGTCCCTCTCTCTCTCTGTGTCAAATAATTAAAAAAAAAATCTTTAAATGAAATAATATTTGTGGCCTTTGGTGCCTGGCTTCTTTCACTTAGCATGTTTTCAAGAATTATCCATGTTTTAGCATAAGATGCCACCTATATGTGAGAGATTCACCAATCTATCTCTCCTGGCCGGCCCTTTCTCCCAAGCTCCAGATGCAGAGGTCCTGGGGTGGCGTCCACACCTCTGCATGGAGGTCAACTGAGGCATCAGACTTGACATGCCCAATAGAAGAAAACCAGAGACTGAGCTCAGTTATGAATATTAATGCGATAACACTAGTAAGTAGGGGCGCCTGGGTGGCTCTCAGTCCGTTGCATTCCAACTCTCCATCTCAGCTCAGATCTTAATCTCAGGGTCGTGAGTTCAAGCCCCATGTTGGGCATGGAGCCTACTTAAAAAAAAAAAGAAAGAAGAATGTTAGTAAGTATAAGTAAATATGATCCAACAGCAGGTTAGTAATTTTAAATGTATTTTTAAAAATTTTATTTATCTGAGAGAGTATGAGGGCCAGGGAGAGGGAGAGGGATGAGCAGACTCCCAGCTGGGCTCAGTCCCAGGACCTGGAGGAGACCATGACCTGAGTCGAAGCCAGATGCTTAATCAACTGAGCCACCCAGGCATCCCAGTAATTTTAAATTCTTTATTTTTTAAAAAGATTTTATTTATTTATTTGTCAGAGAGAGAGAGAGAGCACAAGTAGAGTAGCAGGCAGAGGCAGAGAGAGAAGCAGGCTCCCCACTGAGCAAGGAGTCCAATGCGAGACTCGATCCCAGGATCCTGGGATCATGACCTGAGCCCAAAGCAGTGGCTTAACCGACTGAGCCACCCAGGCATCCCAACTTAAAAAAAAAATTTAAGTAAACTCTACACCCAATGTGGGGCTTGAACTCATGACCCCCAGATCAAGAGTCACATGCTCCACTGACTGAGCCAGTCAAGTATCCCTAATAATAACTTTAAATCGTAACCAAGCAAGGCTTATTCCAGAAAGCCAAGGATGGTGTAATATTAGGAACTCTGTTAATATAATGATAATATTAATAGGAAAAGTAAGGGGGATAAGAGCAGGTTTATCAATATAACATGAACAGGGCATTTGATAAACTTCAACATATATATATTTTTTATTAACATATAATGTATTATTAGCTTCAGGGGTACAGGTCTGTGAATCATCAGTTTTACACAATTCACAGTGCTCACCATATCACATACCCTCCCCAATGTCCATCACCTAGCCATCAACATATACTTTTAATAAACATTCTTGACAAAATAGAGTAAGATAAACACTTATAAAAACAATCCAAATGTCATCTTCCTGAAGCTCTTTCATTAAAGTATGAAACAATACCTTCTTCCATTTATTCTTTAACCTTTTCTGGAGAAGCAGCTAACGCAATTGGACAAGAGAAAGAAATCAGAGGTGTGAAACAGGAAAAGAGTAGGTAAATTCATCACCATTTGCAGATTATATGATTATAAATGTGGAAAACTCAAAAAGAATTAGCCAGAACACTGTTCTTGTTCTTTTTTTTTTTAAGACTTTATTTATTTATTTGATAGAGAGAGATCACAAGTAGGCAGAGAGGCAGGCAGAGAGGGAGGGGGAAGCAGGCTCCCCGCTGAACAGCGAGCCCCATGCAGGGCTCGATTCCAGGACCCTAAGATCATGACCTGAACTGGAGGCAAAGGCTTAACCCACTGAGCCACCCAGGTGCCCCAGCCTAAACACTGCTCTAAACAAACAATAAGAGAATTCAGCAAGGTGCCTTTTATATATGCTAACAAGAATGAGAGAAGATACAAAGGAAGAAAGGAAATAAAACACCTAGGAATACACTTAACAGATATTTAAGATAAAGATGAAGAATATAGGAAACGCTGAGCATACAAAACACATGAGCAAACGGAAAGGCCTCTCGTGTTCCTGAATAGGAAGAGACAAGATCACGAAGATGTCAAACCTCCCGCAGACATTTGATTAACTTGTTAATGCTAGCCTACCAAAAATGTCAGCAATTTCACAGAAACCATCTCCAACTGAAAAAAGCAAGATGCAAAAATGCCGTGCACAGTCTGCTACCACTTCTGTAAAAAGAAGGAAAAAAACAGTATTTGGGGATAGGTAGGTGAGTAGGAAGGTAGATAGACGGAGACTGTCTGTGGAAGGCACTGTAGGAACTGCCTCTCACTGGCTGCTTCTGGTTAGAAAAACAGGAAACTGAAACAAGAATGGAAGGGACACTTTTCACCATATAACTTTTTGGTATAATTTTTCAACTGTATAGGGGTACCTGGGTGGCTCAGTAGGTTAAGCCTCTGCCTTTGGCTCAGGTCATGGTCTCAGGGTCCTGGGATCGAGCCCTGCATCGGGCTCTCTGCTCAGCGGGGAGCCTGCTTCCCCCTCTCTCTCTCTCTGCCTCCCTCTCCGCCTACTTGTGATCTCTCTCTCTCTTTGTCGAATAAATAAATAAAATCTTAAGAAAAAAAAAAATTTCCGAAGGGCTCTGTGTTGCCAGTAAGGGATTTAGGTAGCCAAGACCTACCCCAGTTAGGTTCCAGATAACATTAATGATGGCAGCAGGAGGTGGGGACAGCAAAAGCCACCACCAGCCACGCGGCCATCATGCAAGTCAGCAAACTACAGGGAACTACCGCCCAGGCCAAATCCAGCCCACCGCCTGTTTTTATAAATAATGGATAATTGCCACACAGACTGTAGGCCCCACAAAGTCTGAAATATTTAGTGTCTGGCCCTTAAAAGAACACTTTTGTTGACCCCTGATGTCAATCAAGTGGACTCTGGGGAGCCTGGGTGGCCAGTCAGTTAAGCATCTGCCTTCGACTTGGGTCATTATCCTAGGGTCCTGGGATCGAGTCTCCCATTGGGCTCCCTGCTCAGCAAGGAGTCTGCTTCTCTCTCTCCCTCTGCCTGCTGGGCTGTCCCCCTGCTTGGGCTGTCTCTCTCTCCGTCAAATAAATAAAATCTTTAAAAAAAAAAAGACATAAAAACTTTTTTTTAAAAAAAGATCTTATTTATTTGACAGAGGGAAAGGCAGCAAGAGAGGGAACACAAGCAGGGGGAGTGGGAGAATGAGAAGCAGGCTTCCCACTGAGCAGGGAGCCAAATGCGGGGCTCCGTTCCAGGACCCTAGGATCACAACCTGAGCTGAAGGCAGATGCTTAAGGACTGAGCCACCCAGGTGCCCCAGAAATAAAAACAAGTGGAAGGAAAAAATCAAGTGGACTCCGACATCCAAGTTCTCCCAATCAAAGAGGGATACCCTCAACCCATCCCCTCCAGATCCCCCTGCCTTCTGTTCCACACCAGCCTGCTGGTCTCCTCCCTGTCCCCCAGGAAGAAAGAGAACAGATTCCTCCTTCTCAGGTGCTGAAAAGGAAGATGAACCAGGTTCCAGCTCCTCCTCAGCAACACTGGGGTCTGTGGAAAAGGAGAACAGGACTGGGACGGGGACCATCGGCTCCTCCCCAAATCCTGCCTCCCTCCATCCCCAGCTGGAAGCTAATGGCCACAGGAGGGAGGGGAGCAGGCCCCCAGTTTGCTCTGTGGTTGCTTGCCTCCTGGAGCCTCCCAGATCCTCTCCATTGCAGGATAAGGGGTAATAGATGGGGCCTAAAAGCCCTTCTAGGAGACAGACCGCAGCCTCCCTACCCCATTCAAAGGTAAAGCAAGAAACCAGCTGTCAGCCAAACACAGTCGTAAAATCTCACAAGCCAGAACGGGCCACAACGGAGTCCTGGTAATGCCTCACGGTTGCAGGGGTAGACGCATACCCAAGGGGGAGGAGGTCAGAGAGGGCTACGACCCACCCTGGAGTGCAGTGGGCTGGGGCAGTGACCATGTGGCCTGCTTCCTCCATCCTATCCCACCTCAATGACCATGCTGGGATGGGCTTAGTGTGCCCCCCCCCCCCCCCCCCCCGGGCCCCCATTCCCTTCGAGCCCCCCCCACCCCAATCTGGGACCTAGGTCTCCCTGCACTTCCAGGCCAGACCACTGGGAAACATGACCCAGGATTAGAAATACTTTCCAATACTTTCTTGATCCTAATGAGACACACACACACCCTTTCTCTGCCAGCCTCTCCTGCCCCGCCCTCCACCTTTGTTTTTAATTCGGCGAACGCATTCAGAAATCTGGTGTGTTTGCGTTGGTTTTCTATTGCTGTTGTAACATAGGACCATTTCGTGCCTTAAAAAACACATCCATGGGGCACCTGGGTGGCTCAGGGGGTTAAGCATCTGCCTTCGGCTCAGGTCATGTTCTGTACGCAGGGTCCTGGGATCGATGCCAGTGTCCGGCTCCCTGCTCAGGGCGGGTGGTCTGCTTCTCCCTCTCCCTCTGACCCCCTCTCAACTAAATAAATAAAATCTTTTTAAAAACCACATCCATTTCTTCTCTCACCGATCAGAAACCCAGAATGGCTCACGCTGGGTGCTCTACTCAGCCCTCTGGGAGAAGGCGAAGTCCAAGTTTCCACCGGCTGTGATCTAACCTGGCGCTCAGGCTCCTCTTCCTAGCTCATTCCCGTGCTTGGCAGGATTCAGCACCTTGTGGGAACCTGCTGGACTGGGGTCCCCCTTCCTGTTGGCTGGGACCCCTCCAGCTCCTTGCTGCCGCTCTCCGGTCCTCCTCCAAGGCTCCCATCTTCACAGCGTTTCTAATCTCTCTGATTGTCCCCCTGCCGCCAGCCAGAGAAGCTTTCTGCTTCTCAGTCGAGGGTGCCGAATAACATGCTTACAGCGGTGATGCCCCAGCAGACTCATGGGTTCCGGGGATTAGGGCAAGACCTCTCTGGGGGGCTATTTTAGAAACTCTCCAGACCCACCTGCCCTCTTCCCCACCCCCACAGGCAGTCAGCTGCGTCCGTCCTACACATTGCTCACGCGGATTCCCTGACCGCCCGCCTTGTGGCCAGCACCCTGGGCTCCTCTCGGGGCTCATGTTTCTCCCCCTTCCCCAGGCTCCACTGTCCACCCCCCTCTTTGCCCATGGTGACCAAACAATCTTCCAACTGCATGAAGCCGACCGGCTTACTCCCCAGTTTATCATTTTTTAAAGTTTATTTATGTATTTTGGAAGATTTTATTTATTTTATTTTAGGGAGTGGGGAGGGGCAGAGGGCGAGAGAGAATCCCAAGCAGACTCCCTGCTGAGCGATCCTACCATCCTCACGTCATGACCTGAGCCTGAGATGAAACAGCCAAAATCAGGAGTCCAACACTTAACTGACTGAGCCACCCAGGAACCCCTTTTTAATTAATTTATTTATTTTTAAGATTTATTTATTTGCAGGAGAGAGAGAGCAAGCGCATACGCACAGGACTGGGGTGGGGGAAGGGCAGAGCGAGGGCGAGAATCCCAAGCCGACTTTCTGCTGAGCACGAAGGCGGACTAGGGGCTTCATCCCACGACCCTGAGATCACGACCTGAGCCGAAACCAAGGTCTGATGTTCAACCAACAGAGCTACCCAGGCGCCCCTACTTATTTATTTTTTAAGGGTTGTTTGTTTGGTAATCGCTACACCCAACATGGGGCTCAAACTCACGACCCCAAGATCAAGAGTCACATACTCTTCTGACTGAGCCAGCTAGGCACACCTACTCCCCAATTCAAACTCCAGCAGTGCACCCCACCCCCCAGCGTGAAGTTCATTCACTCCAGTGTTTTCTGAGCACTGACTCCCTGCCAGGTATGCCCTTCTGGAGTTTTCTATGTCATAACACAGCAGATCCCCAACAAGAGAGCAAGGCTGCATTGAGCACTGAGGGTGGCCATCCCCGAGGGCCCTTGCCCCTCCTCCCTGCCCTCCCAGCTCCTTACTTCCAGGCATTCCCAGCACCCCTCCCCCAGGCATCTCGCAAATCTCAGCAGGGAGCAGGTTCCCCCAGATCCCCTCCCAGGTGCCAGTCTATCTTCTCCCAGCTCTTAGGAACCTCTGGGGAGGCAAGGGCTTTCTCTCTCTAGTTCACTGTCTCTCCCTCCAAAGCCTAGCAGACTCCAGGGGCTCAGTACATTTTCTGGAATGAATGACAAGTGCCCTACGGAGACCCAACGCCTCCCTAGCATCCCTTCTACTCCCAAGGGTCTGTCAGCTCCGGCTGCTCAGCCTTCCAGCCCCGGTGAGTGAGTGGTCCACGCTGGCCCCCTCTGCCCTGGCTTTGGCTGTGACCTGCAGCCGGAACCCAGGATGGTGCTGCCTGGGGATGAGCTATTTAGGGAACAGAACGAGCTCCGCAGCATGAAGTCTGGCGGGCATGCCAATGCTGGTTCCAGGGTGCTGTGGAAAAAGAGCACAGGAACAGACAATGTTCAGGAAGCACAGGCTCCAGAATCCTGTTCTACACTGGGGAGGCGGCATGGGACCCTGCAAAAGGGGCAGGTTACACGTGCATGCGTGTACGCGTGCACACACCCAGTTACACCCCGCCAAGCTTTACCAAAACAGGAGAGTAAACGCCAGAGGAGAATCTCGAGCAGAGGAGAGCTTCTGGGAGATTTCGAAGCCCACGGCAGAGGGTGACAGACAAAGCCCGCCCCTCCCGACACCCACAGGCACTGGGATGGTGGAAGTAAGAGTAAGAACTGAAACAGGGTGACACCCCGCCCTCCCCCACCCCACCTCTTCCTCCAGGCAGCCCCAGACAAAAAAAAACAAAACAGAAAAAACCCAGCTGAGAAAAACACCTTGTGGACTGGTGTTGGTGGCCTGGAGTAGACCCTGCTTCAGGCTCTGATTAGGGCTGGAGTGGGCTGAATAACGCAGCCACCCCCTCACCACCCCCAGTGGGAGCCACAGCCCACAGCCCTGGCTGCCCTTCTCTGCTCAGGCATCCAACACAGAACACGGAGCGCCTCGTGGAATTGCCTCAGCTTCCCGTCTGTGAAATGTCTGGATTAGGTAATCCCCAGGGTTCCTCAGGCTTCCAAAAGTCCAGGCCTCCCCTTCTAATTATATCCCTTCCAGAAATCAGAGCCACATGTCACTGCCTGACCCAGGCCACCAGCTGGGAAAGTGGAAGGGAGAGTCAGTGGTGAAGCCTTGTGACCTAGTGACAGGAGTCCCTCCAGGCCCAGCCCTCAGTCCTATCGCCACCCCAACCCGGCCAGATGGCCCACGAGGCGGCCACAGCCTCACCCCATCCCTCGGCTGCCCCTGGACCTCCAGATCATGCCACGCAGATGATGGACTTTCCAGTGCTGGGATGAATTGTGTCTCCCCCTCCCCCCCCCCCCCAAAAATATCTGTTCAAGGCTTAACCCCTTACGTGCACACACGACCTTCTGTAGAAATAGGGTCTTTGCAGATGTAGTCAAGTCAAGATGAGGTTATGGGGGCAGGTCCTGATCCCATAGGACCGTGTCCTTAGCAGAAGAGGAAAATGCCCTATGGAGAGAGCTGCCCAGAAGGCAAGCCAGGGGAGGAGGGAAGCAGGGGTGGGAGGGACGCATCCACAAGCCAAGGAACACCAGGGCCTGGTGGCAATTCCAGAAGCTAGGAGAAAAGTGTGGAACACATGTTCCCCTAGAGCCTTCAGAGAGAGCCTGCCCCAGCTGGCACTTTGCTTTCAGATTTCTCATCTCTAGAATGGCCCTAAGATATGTCTGTGCTGTTTTAAGCTACCTGGTTTGTGGTGCTTTGTGAGGCCAGCCCTAGGAAGCTAATTCTGGGTACCCAGTCCGTCCTTTCCCAGTCCCTGCTTATTGACAGGATGGATACATCCCACTCCCCACCACTTCCCCCAGCCCTGCCACCTATCAGTGAGAGAGGAAGGAGTAGGAGGCCCACCCCTCATATCGGAGGGGTTCAGAGCAACAGTACGGATGGAGTCCCTGACCCCCACCTCTTCTAGTCCTATCGGCCCCTCTCTGTCCTTATAGTGAGGGGCCCACCTGCGCATAAGAAGATGCCCCAAGCCAGATGTCTGCAGTCTGTCCACACCCCACCCACCCATGCCTCGGCTGCCCTTCAGATCTAGGGGGACAGCTTTCCCTCTGAAGAGTAGATTGGGGGAGAGGGCTGAGCAGGCCCTGCTAATGGACTCAGGGACGGCTGGAGGATTGGGGGTGTGGGGACCTGAGCTCCAGGCCTTGGTCCCTAAGATTTCCTCACGCCGGTGCTCTAACATCAGGCCCAGAAGGGAACATTGCACATGGCCAGCCAGAAGCCTGAGAGCAGCCCTGGGGGTGCTTCCCTGGTGCTATCTCTCTCCTTCCATCCTCATCTGATTTTAAAGGCAGAAAAACCAGAAGCACAGTGAAGTTAGACAATGTGCCCAGGGCGGGGGGGGGGGGGGGGAGCTGATAACCTGTCCACCCAGGATTCAAATCCTAGCCTGTTTGACTCCCAGGCCCTTCGTCTCTCCCCGTATCGAGACTTTCCCTGGGCTTGGTTTTACTTAATTTTATATATATATATATATATATATTTTTTTTTTTTTAAAGATTTTATTTATTTATTTGACAGACAGAGATCACAAGTAGGCAGAGAGGCAGGCAGTGAGAGAGAGGAGGAAGCAGGCTCCCCACTAAGCAGAGAGCCTGATGCGGGGCTCGATCCCAGGACCCTGGGATCATGACCTGAGCTGAAGGCAGAGGCTTAACCCACTCAGCCACCCAGGCGCCCCTTTATTTTATATTTTAAGATTTTATTTAGGGGTGCCTGGTTGGCTCAGTTGGCTAAGCAGCTGCCTTAGGCTCAGGTCATGATCTCAGGGTTCTGGGATTGAGCCCCACTTCGGGCTCTCTGCTCAGCTGGGGAGCCTGTTTCTCCCTCTCCCACTCCCCCTGCTTGTGTTCCCTCTTTCTCCATCTCTCTCTCTCTGTCAAATAAATAAATAAAATCTAAAAAAAAAAAAAAAAAAGAAGAAGAAGAATCTAGTACACCACAGAGGCATTTCGAATGAATGCACGGCTCAAGTAAGAATTCAGTAGATAGCATCAGGACAATGGTTGAGCCATCTGGAAGAAAATCAAGCTGGATCCCAGCTTTGCTCCAACATTACTTTAAAGCCGATGGATCAAACATTTTCATATAAACAGTGAAACCACAAGAGGACTAGAAAACTCTCCTTAAAGTACTAAAAGCTTTTCTAAAGTGGCAAGAGACAAACCCTATAGAAAAACTGGACAAGAACAGCACACAAAAGAGCTACAAAAATACGAAATATCCAGCTTCCCCGAGAACTAAAGAAATGTAAATGAACACAAAACACCATTTGTCCCCTACTGGATCATCACTAAGCTCCTTCCTTCTCAAAAAAGTTGCGAAAACCCAGTCTTGGCAAGTGTTGGCGAGACACTGTTCAGAGCCATTGTAAATCGTACCTCTGTAGAGGATGCTGGATAATACAGCAGATAGCAAATTGTAAGTGTTAGGAGTTTCTCCTGGAAAGACTCACAAAAGTACCAAAAGTATAATATTCATTGCACACTCACTCAAAATAGTAAAAACACTAAAAACAAACTAAAGTCCATTGGTAGGGGCTCCTTAAATAAATTATGGAAATCAGGGGTGCCTGGGTGGCTCAGTTGGTTAAGGGTCTGCCCTCAGCTTGGGTCATGATCTTAGGGTCTTGGGATGGAGCCCCGCATCGGGCTCCCTGCTCAGCGGGGAGTCTGCTTCTCCCTCTGCCACTCTCCTGCTTGTGCTCCCTCTCTCTCAGTGTCAAATAAATAAAATCTTGAAACAAACAAACAAACAAAAATTCATGCTCAAGGGGCACCTGGGTGTCTCAGTCAGTTGAGTGTTGGACTCAATTTCATCTCAGGTCATGATCTCAAAGCCATGTCTTGGGGCCCAGAGCTCAGTGGGGAGTCTGCTTGAGATTCTCTCTCTTCCTCTCCCTCCATCCATACTCCCCCCTCATGCACATGTGCTCACCTTCTCTCCCTCCCATAAATAAATAAATCTTCAAAAAAGTTTTCCTTTGCAGAGAAAGGGGAACCTTTCTACACTGTTGGTGGGAATGCAAGCTGGTGCAGCCACTCTGGAAAACAGCATGGAGGTCCCTCAAAAGTTGAAAATAGAGCTATCTTACAACCCAGCAATCGCACTACTGGGTATTTACCCTAAAGATACAAATGTAGTGATCCGAAAGGCCATGTGCACCCGAATGTTTATAGTGGCAATGTCCACAATAGCCAAACTATGGAAAGAACCTAGATGTCCATCAGCAGATGAATGGAGAAAGAAGATGTGGTATATATACACAATGGAATACTATGCAGCCATCAAAAGAAATGAAATCTTGCCATTTGCGACAATGTGGATGGAACTAGAGGGTATTATGCTGAGCGAAATAAGTCAATCAGAGAAAGACAATTATCATATGATCTCCCTGATATGAGGAAGTTGAGAGGCAAAGTTGGGGGAGGAGTGAGGGGTAGGAAAGGAATAAATGAAACAAGATGGGATCGGAAGGGAGACAAACCATGAGACTCTTAATCTCACAAAACAAACTGAGGGTTGCCGGGGGTAGGGAGTAAGGGAGAAGGTGGTTGGGTTATGGACATTGGGGAGGGTATGTGCTATGGTGAATGCTATGAAGTGTGTAAACCTGGTGATTCACAGACCTGTACCCCTGGGGCTAATAATACATCATAGGTTGATAAAAAATTAAGAATTTTTTTAAAGTCTTCCTCAATTTAAAAATGGGCAAAAGATCTGAACAGACATTTCTCCAAAGGAATGCAAATAGCTTATTGGAAAGTTGCTCATGATCATTAGCCACCAGGGAAATCCAAATGAAAACCACAGGGAGATTGAATTTTACAACCACTGGAATCACTACAATAAAAAAGTCAGATAACATCAAGTGTTGGTAAGAATTAGAGAAAACGGGAATGCTCATATGTTGCTGCTAGGGACAGAAAATGGTGCAGCCACTTTGGGAAATAGCTTGATGGTTCCCCAGAAAGTAAAACATAGAAGAATTCTAGTTCTAGGTGTATATCCAGGAGAATTGAAAACATATGCCCACACGGAAACTAGAAGCATTATTCCCAATAGCCAGAAGGTAGAAACAGTCACCCATTAACTGACAGATGGATAAAATGCAGAACATCCATACAGTGGAATTTTATGTAATAATATTCACACATGCTGATACCTGCTGCAATGTGGATGAACCCTGAAAACATTACGCTAAGTGAAAGAAGCCAGACACAAAGGCCACATACTATATGATTCCCTTTTGATGGCATGCCCAGAACGGGGAAATCTACAGAAGCAGAAAGTAAATGAGGGGTTGCTTCCAGCTGGGGAGGCTGAGGGGGTCAGAGGGTAATAACCACTGGGTGCAGGGGTTTTTAGTGAAGGGATGAAAATGTCCTCAAATCAATTGTGGTGATGTCAGCGCGACTCACAAAATATGATAAAACCACTGATTTGGGGGCGCCTGGGTGGCTCAGTCGATTAAGTGTCTGCCTTCAGCTCAGGTCGTGATCTCAGGGTCCTGGGATGGAGTCCCGCATAGGGCTCCCTGCTCAGTGGGGAGTCTGCTTGTCCCTCTGCCTCTCCCCCTGCTTGTGCTCTCTCTTTCTCTCTCCTAGTCTCTCAAATAAATAAGTAAAATCTTTTTTTTTTTTAAAGATTTTATTTATTTATTTGTCAGAGAGAGAGAGGGAGAGAGAGCAAGCACAGGCAGACAGAATGGCAGGCAGAGGCAGAGGGAGAAGCAGGCTCCCTGACGAGCAAGGAGCCCGATGTGGGACTCGATCCCAGGATGCTGGGATCATGACCTGAGCCAAAGGCAGCTGCTTAACCAACTGAGCCACCCAGGCGTCCCTAAATAAGTAAAATCTTAAACACACACACACACACACACACACACACGCACTGATTTGTACACTTTAAATAGGCAACCTGTATGGTTTGTGAATTTCATCACAATTAAAAAAAAAAAAACCCTCCCCAGCTTTTCAAAAGATGGGACCTTAGTGCATCTGGGTCTAGCTTTCTCACTTTACAGACAAGGGGCTGAAGCCTAGAGAGTTTAAATGAATTGCCCAAGGTCACTTGTCCTTCAGAGTCCTGGTCTACTGCCCATTGGGCATAGCCATATTGTCTCACCCAGTCTACACTGCTTCAAGTGAGCTCCAATGGTCGTTAGAACAAAATCAGCGAAGTCACAGAAGCCACTTCACACTCAGCACAGAGGTCTGAGCCTGGTTTTTAAAATGCAGGGGGGTGGGGTAGGGAAGGCACCTGGATGGCTAAGCATCTGCCTTGGGATTGGCTCTGGTCATGAGGGGCCTGGGATCAAGCCCCACATCGGGCTCCCTGCTCAGTGCAGAGCCTGCTTCTTCCTCTCCCTCTGCTGCTCCCCCTGCTTGTGCTTTCTGTCTCTCTGTCAAATAAATAAAATCTTTAAAAAAAAAAATGCATGGTGGGGCACCTAGGTGGCTCTTCCAGTTAAGCATCTGCCTTCAGCTCGGGTCATGATCTCAGGGTCCTGGAATGGAGCCTCATGTCCAGCTCCCTGCTTGGTGGGGATCCTGCTTCTCCCTCTCCCTCTGCAGCTCCCCCAGGTTGTGCACACACTCTCTCTCCCTCTCAATCTGTCAAATAAACAAAATATCTTAAAAAAATAATGCATGGTGTAGTTGAGTGAGGACGTATCCCAGGGCACAGAGTGTAGGCTTGCAGACAAGTGGACCTAGATGGGAATCTAACTTTGTGTGAGCAGGACCGAGCTATTTAGCCTGCGAGCCTCCATAAATTGTGAATAACAAAGGTATTCTTTGTGAGGAAAGGATGAAATATTCCGTGTAATGTGCTTGGCACATTAAGTGTTGACTTCCTTCCTCCTCCTGCCCTATACGAACAGGGAGGCCTTCACAACGGAGACCTTGGTAAGGTGAGTGAAGCAAAATTTCACTTGAATCAGGTTTCCAGGGGATGGAATCCTCTGCTGGCTGGAGTTCATCCTGCCCCATGCACACATCTTCCCATGGTACCTCTCTTCCCTTTGTGACCCTGACACTTTATCAACGGTCTGACATGGCTGATAACGTTCACAGGAACACCATCAGAACCAGGACTAGAGAAGCACCCTTCAGGGGCACCTGGGTGGTTCCAACAGTGAAGTGGCTGCCTTCTGCTCTGGTAATGATCCCAGAACCTTGCATCATGGGCTCCTTGCTCAGCAGGGGGTCGCCTTCTCCCTCTCCCACTCCCCCTGCTTGTATTCCCTTCTCAGTGTCTCTCTGTCAAATAAGTAAATAAAATCTTTTTTTTTTAAGATTTTATTTATTTGAGAGAGAGTGAGCATGAGAGGGAGAAGGTCAGAGGAAGAAGCAGACGCTCCACAGAACTGGGAGCCCGATGTGGGAATCGATTCCGGGACTCTAGGATCATGACCTGAGCTGAAGGCAGTTGCCCAACCAACTGAGCCACCAAGGCGCCCCAGTAAATAAAATCTTTTAAAAAATTATTTTTTAATTCCAAAGTGAGAACATTTATAAAAGGTCATTATCCTGTTAGGTTGTGCATACAAATTTTGTTTACTTTCAAACTGTTTTTTCATTGCTTATAGAACTCATTTGCATTATTCAATTGATGTATGTTTCTATTTCTCTTTCTTTCTTTGTCAGAGAGAGAGAGAACACAAGCAGGGGGAGCAGCAGGCTGAGCAGACAGAGGGAGAAGCAGGCTCCCCGCTAAGCAGGGAGCCTGATGTGGGACTTGATTCCAGGATGGTGGGATCAAGACCCGAGCCAAAGGCAGCCGCTTAACCGACTGAGTCACCCAGGCGCCCCTGACATACGTTTCTATTTGTTAAAATTATTTGGGGTCCAAGGTTAGAATGGATTGGCTCCCGATTTTTCTCACTGAAATGCAAAATAGAAAAATCCGACTTGTTTTTTATTGAACGACTTTGCACTTGGTTCCAGGGTTAAAAGTTCAATTTTTAAGTTGGCTTAACAAACCCATCCTCCCAAGGGCCACCTGCATACTCCTGAAGTTCCACTTACGGGCCTGTCCCGCCACCCACCGCAAAAATGTCAGGCCTTCCACACCCGGTCAAAGGCAATTAATTCGTAGCAAAGATATAATCCCTAACCATACAGTTTTCCAAGACACGGTGGAAGAAACTAGCCAGACGTACGAGATCCACGCCAGTCTGGGCCTGCTCACCTCCCAGGCATCCGCATCTACTAACGCTCTAGGGTTACCTGCAGAGGGGACGCCTGCTCGCAGCTGTCCCCCACCGCGCCCCACAGCCCAGGGCCGGCGCCCCCAGTGCTCCCGTGGGGGTGGGGTGGCTCACGCTCTCCGCCCCACCCCCCCCCGCCGGCTTCTCGGCCAGACCTTGGATTGTGCGTAAAGCCAGGCAGCCGGGCAGCCCTGGGAACTAGGAGGAAAACAAAGGGTCAGGGGCTGTCGGCAGGGACCGCAGTTTCAGGTAAGGCGGCAGAAGGGACCCTCTCTCGGGGCTAACATGAGCAGGTCGCTGCGGGAAGAGAGACGTTCGTGAGTGGGGCGGTGGGGAGCACAGAGTGCGAGCACCCGCGCTAGAACCGAAGCAGCCTTGAGCCGCGCAAGGTTCTCACTTCACTTTGGCACCTGCGGCACCTCGCCCAGGACCACGTGACGGTCAGATCCCTCCCAGGTTTAGAATCCCCATTCTTCCGCTCCGTCGCAGACCCTGCCCCTCAGGCAGGAGGATCCTGACGTGGTTACGCCCCCACCACCACCGCCACCGCCACCTCCACCTCCTCCTCCTCCTCCTCCTCCGCTCCCAGTACGTGCGGGGCGGGGCTCTCCGACCAGCCCCAGCCTGCGGCCTCATTCTTTCCCGCCCTCGCCGGGCCCCGCCCCCCGCCGGGCCCCCGCCCCCCGCCGGGCCCCCGCCCCCTGCCTCCGAGTCCCCTGGACGAGTCCCGCCTCTGAAGTGCTCCGCCCCTCCGCCCGAGACTCTGCCCCCGGGTCTGTTTGTAAGGAGCTGAGCCTCAACGATTGGTTGGAGTCAGAGACTTCATTCCCTAATTGGCTGTGGTGCACGGCCGGCTTTCCGCAGGACGCGGTGACCCGGAAGTGGTTCTGAGGCCCGGGCCGCGTGGAGCCCCCCCCCCCCCGGCGAGGGCTACCTAGTTTCCGCGGCCGCCGCGATGACCAAAATAAAGGCAGATCCCGACGGGCCGGAGGCTCAGGCGCAGGCGGAGGCGTGCCTCGGGGAGCGTACTTACCACGAGCTGCTGGTGAACCTGAACCCCATCGCGCAGCCCCTGGCCTCTCGCCGTCTCACGCGGAAGCTCTACAAGTGCATCAAGAAAGGTGCTGCGGCCGCCGCGGAGGCCGGTGGTGGCGCGGGCGGCGGGCCGAGGCCCCCCGACTGACTTCTCTGTCGTTGCAGCCGTAAAGCAGAAGCAGATTCGGCGCGGGGTGAAGGAGGTTCAGAAGTTTATCAACAAAGGCGAGAAAGGGTAAGCACCCCCCCCCGCGCGCGCGTTTTGCGACTCTACCGGGGAGGTGCTCGGGAAAGTCTGTGAAGGTGGTCCGCTCCCTCCGCACGAGGTATTCGGGCCCCGGGTGGGTTCCCTCCAGTACACGTCACTCGCCAGGGCTCGAAGGAACGCCACCGGGAAAGTGAGTTCCGGGGAAAGCGCGCGAATAAGGCAGCTCGCACAGGGTCGAGCCCAGCGTCCTCCACTCATGGAGCGTCCAGAGAGGACTGTGAAGGGCTGTACAGGCTGCAGTGAGAATGCCTTCATGACCTCGTTCTGGCCTCCAGGCCAAGCAGTAAACCCTTCCGAGGACGGGACGAAGCCTCTCGGTGTTTCACATCTGGAAGTATGCGCTGCATTGTTGGTGCTTAAGAGCGGAGTCGCGCTGGGGGCTGTGATGCTCAGTGGGAAGTCTGGTCTAGGGCGCGGGGCTTTCTACCAGAAGATACTGGTCCCAGGCTGGAGAGAGGGTAGTGGTGGACAGAAGCCTGGCCTTCTCCTGGGGCTTCCTAAGCCATGATAGACTGAGTGTTTGTACTCAGAGCTTGGACGCTTGGAAGGGAGAGGCCAGGCAGGAGAGAACAGATTTGGGATTTGTGCACACACACATGGCACCTGACGCCCTGGCTGTGGCCCAGGTCAGCCAGGGAGAAGGTGCGGCCAAGGGTCAGGCTGTGAGGAGCACCAGCGCTGAAAAGCCACTGGAAGGGGTGCCGGCAGCACAGCCTGGAAGGCAAAAGGAAACCTAGGAGAGTGGGCCCAGTACGTGGAACTAAGAGCTCTTTCCTTGCATTTGTCTCTCGCCCCTCTCTGGACAATATTCTTCCTTGGTGTCTTCAGGATTCCCAAGGCCCTTGCCCCAGAGCCCTGACACCTTGCCAGCCAGGAGTCCTACCTGACGGCTCTCTGGCAAGCCTTCATTGCTTCCCTGTGACTCTTGGGACAAGCTCAGGCTTCCCAGCCTGGCATTCAAGGCCCCGAGGTTCTGCTGCTGCCAGTCTCTCTAGCCTCCTTGTCTGCCCCCATCACTACCCTGGATTTCAAAGCCATCCCAGGCCCCCATCAGCCAGCTCCTGGGTATGTGCAGTCATTCTGATTCTCTCAGTCTCAGATGCTTTCCCCTCCTCCAGCCCCTCCAAAGGCTGCCTGACACCTTCTTCATTAAGCTTTCTGATCCAGAGTTGCCTCCTGATTCCTTTTTTGGCTGGCTCTCACTCCTTGGTGTCACTCCCATACCTCACCTGTCCCAGTGGAATCCCACTTGTCACCTGTGTGGGGTATTTATTTACTTCTTTGCCAAGAACTAGGGCTCACCTCCCCAGAGGAAGTGATCACCAAACAAATTTGCATGCACTTTCATAAGGTGAGAGATTCACATCTGGGGTCCTTGAGGGCCGGGGGGGGGTGCATCTTCTCTGTCCAGAGGTAGCACTTTCAACTGAAAGAGGGAATGGGCAAGTTAGAAATGGTGTTTCTCTCACTATAGGATCATGGTTTTGGCAGGAGACACGTTGCCCATTGAGGTATACTGCCATCTCCCAGTTATGTGCGAGGACCGGAATCTGCCCTACGTCTATATCCCCTCTAAGACGGTAAGGAACACAAGCCCGCCCCCACCCCTCCCCGATCTTGGTCATAACTGGAGAGGGTCTGGCATCAGGTTGGTCTAGGCAGGCCACAGTGGAGAAATGCAAGCTTTGGAGTTGAGACTGACTTTGCTCTGCTGGTCTCTGGCTCAGTGTCCTTTTTGAAAACTGGGAATCCCCACCCTCGTGGACCATGGGCATGAGAAAAGAGGTGTACGAGGATGTTCTCTGTCCGTGCAGTTGCTGAGCCCATGTTAGTCCTATTTGGTGGTTGCAGTGCTTGGGGAAGGGGGCTGCTGTTCAAGGGACTGGTAGCTGGCCTGATTCTCACATAGAGATGAGGAGAACATAGGCCCTGCCTTGGGCAGCAGCCTCTGAGGCCAGAAGTTCATTCACACTTGCCACAGGGCCATGTAGGCCCACTGTTGCCAGCCCACAGCTTGAAAGTTGGCAGATGGGGCATGGACTGAATTGCACATGTCTGAGGGCTGGATGAAGCCAGTGGGTCAGGGTTTTGTGACTCCCCAGCATACAGGTGGTGCCGCCTTTTTCCCCACATGGCCCTTCTTGCCCTCATCCGTAGGACCTGGGTGCAGCCGCGGGCTCCAAACGCCCCACCTGTGTGATCATGGTCAAGCCCCATGAAGAGTACCAGGAGGCTTATGATGAGTGCCTAGAGGAGGTGCAGGCCCTGCCACCCCCCATTTGAAGGACCTGGGCACCCGCTCCGGAAGCTGCAGGGCTGGCTGTGGGCCAGCTCGATGCCCCTGGGTGCCCGTGCTCGCACCTCTCCCTGGGCCCCCTGCGGCCCGTCTTCCTCCCAGGCTACTCTGCCAGCTCGTCCAGGAAGGCAGAGCTGGCATCTTCTCCCTTCGGCACCAATGCAGACGGTCCCCAAAATGGAGTGTGGGGGAAGTAAATGCTAAGACTAAAGTGTGGTGAGTCCGTGGGTGTTTTTTTCGGCGGCAGCTGCTGGTGGGGCCAAGGAGGTGGTAGGCAGGAGAGAGTGGAAGCAGCCTTTCTCACCAGAGAACCCGAAGGACTCCAAGGGTGTTTGGTGCTGCTGCTGGGCCGGCGGGGCTGTGCCAGACTCCAGCTGAGAACAGACTCTGTGTTGCCCACCCCCGGCTTCCGCCTCCCGCTGATGGGAGCTGTGCCATAAGGCTGCCGGCAGACCCCATGCACAGAAGCCTGCGGCCAGTGTTGCGGACACCCCTATTCCTCTATCCTCCTTCCCCTGCCCCTAAGGGGCTGAAATGCCACTGGGAAACTTCTGGAAGCAATTTAGTCATGTACATAGCACATCTGAAGTACACATATGAAGCTGGAGATGAACCCCAGGCCAACTCTCCTGCTTGCCATAATGACCCCGGTGACCCGGGCCCTTTAAGCATCTCAGGCTTCAGGTGCCTTCCTGCTCTCCAAGGCCCAGCACGGGGCTTAGTGGGGACACACAGCAACAGAGCTCCAGACACCGTGGAGTCAACTGCAGAGAGCTTGGGATGGAGGGTTGGATCCAGTTTCGATTCCGAACTGTCTCCTTTACAAGCTGTGAGTCCCGTAGGGCAAGTCAGCGCACCTTCTAAGATCCTCAAGCACTGCTTCCCAGTAAGGAGGGTGCAGGACTGGATATATTTTTGTGTAAAAGCCTCTGGCCCAGGGTCTGGTGCGACCCCTGGGCCTTTTTGTCACCCAGTCAGAGATGCAGCACGCTGAGTTCTCTCTGGGTGCGGTGGGCGTGCAGTAATTCCCTGTCGGTGAAGCCAATAAGTCAGGTAAAGTAAGGAGAAGGCCTGTGAATATATTTGCTCACTTATAAAACCAGGGCACTGGGTTTGAACCCGGACTATTTACAGTGGGAATGGATACATACAGTCGTGAGGAAGAACCACGGCTCCGGCGCCAGGTGCTGGCAGGACTGGAAGCGACCTGACTGGGGCAGGGTTGAAAAAATGTCTGCGTAGCTGGCCAAGTGCTTTGCTTCTCTGTTGGCTGCTACAAAGTCACTGGCATACAGAAACAGGGCAGCCGCAGGAGGACAGAGGCCTGTGTCCCTACCCTTGCAGCCAAGGAGCCAGCTGCCCGGCACAGATGGGCTCCTCTCCCTTCTTGGCCTCTGTTCATGGTGGTGCTCAGCATTTGCTCTGAAATGAACCACAGTCTACTGAAGCCAACCACCCCCACGGAGACAGAGCAAGGCTCGTGGGTGGAAAACCCCTCTGACAAAGTTCCTTCAAGGCAGGTATCAGAATATGATGCGTTTGCCATCTGCTGGGTTCTGCTCCATGGGGCAGTAGGGACACTTCAGCCTGCAGAGGGAGAATGGAGAATGTCTCAGGGGCTGGCCATCAGGGGAGCCGAGCCAGGATGGGGCAGAGCACAGGGAACTTACTTTCCTCCATTAATGAGCTTGTTGAGGGCGTCCCGGGAGATCACGTGGCCACAGATGAGCTTAATGGGAGGGTTGGAATCGGAGGTCTGCTGCCGGAGGATGGGGCAGGCGAACACTGAGTGGTACCAGCACTTCATGCCGAGTTCGATCTCAATCTGGGGAGGCCAGAGGAGGGGTGAGTCCCACTGCCAGCTGTGGCTGTCCTTCCCAGGGCCTTCTGCCTGCCCCCCACAGCCCCCCGCGCCAGGCCTCACCGGTAGCTCGTCCTTGTGACTCCAGACCCCCGTGCACTGCCTCTGCTCAATCACAGCCTTGATGTTCATCAGCACAGGCAGCGCCACACAGCCAGAGGCAAAGCTGCGGAACAAAGAGCAAGGACTGCAGTGGCCCAGAACCAGAGCCCGGCACACCGTCCTCAGCCTGTGTCTTAGGGCGGGGTTCTAAAGTGGCACATATCAGACTGATCCTTGAAAGTCTCCCCAGTTGCTCATAAAGTGCCACATAGGTAGTTATGTGTGTCCGACTCTAGAGTCATTCTAATGCACCCCCAAGTTTGACGACCTATGGGAAAGACAAAAGAAAGATGCAGGGGGCAGATACCAGCTCATCCAAACCATTGGAATGCCACTGGTGTGATGGGGACAGTAATCAGCTTGAAAGGGCCCCAGCCTGTCCGCCCCACCCTGCTGTCATGCACCTCTGTGACAGGTCATCATCAGTGAGGGCACTCAGACACGGGGTAGATCCTAATCTCACAGGGACTCCAGCAGGGGCGGGGCATTGACTGGCTGGGCTAAATACCTTTGCTGTGCCCGAGAACCATCCTGAGCTGTCCCCAGTGTTCCAGCTGGGAAACACTGTTCTTTAACCAGAATCCTTCCCCCTGGGGTAGGGCAGGAGGGGACGTGCCACTCTCCACTGTAGTGCAGGGTGGGATTCTGGGACCAGGTCCACGTGCTCTTTATTCCCCATCAGGCCCTGGGCAAGTCCACGCTTGCCTGGGGCCTGTGTGTTCTGTCATCTGTAAACCAAGCGTAACTACCTGGAATTCCCAGGGCCTCGTGGAGTCCTGAGAACATCACGGTAAAGGAGCCTCCCAAGGGAAAGGTCTCCACACATGCTACCCAGGCACTTCACAATCTCCCCGATGGCCGGTGGTCAGAGAGGCGGCCAGGCTGCAGAGGCTCCTGTGGTAAGTCAGGGCTGAGGTGGCAGCAGCACAGAGACCTTATTCAAAAGACCTTACAAAAAGGGAACCTTGACCCCACCACTGACCTTGCGGTGACGTCAGGCCACAACTCTTCCTAACCTCAGTTTCTCCAACTGTGAAAATCAGGTAACTCCTACCCAGAAGCATGACTAAGAGAGCCAATTTAGGTCTGAAAGAACCAAGTACTGCCCCTGGCACATGGAATGGCCTCCACAGACTGTTTCACTTGAAACTACTCTCCCACTCGCGCTGCCCCCACGGGGCTGCCAGTACCTGACGCTGAGGGGTGACTCCACCGACAGCCCCAGCAGGGAACAAGCATCCCTGGTAAAGGTCTCGCAGATCTCTGCCCAATGGCTGTTGTCCAGGAGGTGGCAGTAGGGCGACTTCTCCAAACCCAGCCGCAGGTACACCAGGCTGCCCATCATCACCTGGATCTCTGTGGGGCAACCAGGCACAGGTCAGGGCAGCAGGGGGAACGGGTGGAGGTGGCGGGGGCAGCGGGGGCAGAGGGAGAGCAGGCTGGGCCCCTCAGCTCCCAGGCCCCTGAGCAGCAGGACCAGCCTGCAGAGATGCCCTCAGGCAAAACTGGTTTTCGCTAAAGTCCCGTGTGGAGGCGGAGTCTCGGGGCTGCTGCTGCGGGACTGGGACTGGGACAAGCATCAGCTGCAGTCCGACATTCTCTTCCATCCTTCCAAGTGCACCGAGGAGCGGGTCTCAGGTTGGTGCTCACGTTTTTCTTCTCCAACACTAGCTACTCTCCCTTTTAAAAAGCTCTCAGGTGGTATCTAGATTTACTAACTGACAATGCTTGGTTTTTATGCTTTCACAAAATGTGAGGTAATAAACACGGAGGAGTGGAGCTAAAGAACCAGTTACTACGGGTAGGAGTGGTTACTAACGGGGAGCATCTGGAAGGGGAGACTCTAGTCACTGTGGTCTGGAAATCCTGGTGGGATGAAAGGAGGCTGTGGAGAGGTGCTGGGAGAGTCTTAAGGAAACGAATGGGCCGCTGCTAGGTGGGAGAGCTTGGGGCTGAGGTGCAGGGGCACACATTGCCCCGTGTGCTGAGTGCAGGTGTGGCACATGGAGGGTGTGCCCGACCTGAGACGAAGCTGGAAGGGTATGGCAGAGGGGGATGCGGGGTGCAGGGGGAGAGCCCTGAGTCTGGAGTTCACCTGGGAGGCTGTGAGGGAGGGCTCAGAGTTCTCAGATTGGGGAAAGGCATCCTGGTTACAGCCCCTTAGGCAGGGCAGGGACTCACACCCCAAGCCCTGACCCTTGCTAAGGCTGACACCCACCAGAGCCCGGCAGCCCAGAGCCCAGCCCCCTGAGCACTCACCTCGCTGGTGTAGCCGAGCAAATGGCTGAAAGTGCCGGGCATAGCTGAGGGCCTCGAGCTGCTTCTCGGGGCCGCCTGCCAGGAGGCGGATGAAGTGTAGGCGGTGCAGCTTGAACTCCAGGGAGCTGTTGAGCTCGAGCAGGCGCTGCCTGTGGGAGACGGCCCATCTGTGAAGAAAGGGAGCTGGTGGGGCAGGAGAAGGGATCCTGGTGGAGCCGGGATGGAGAGGTGGGCTCCAAAAGCCCAAGGGCTAGAGGCATGTCAAGTACACCAGGTGATGGGAAGACCACAGACGGGCCCCGTCCCCTCACTGGCCCACCTGAGGGCCAACTTACTCCAATGCCGGCCCTAGGTCTTGTTCATGCAGAGCTTCCAGGATTCGATTCAACTCAAGGAAAGGCTGCTTAAAGTCCAAGTCCACATTCAGTGTTGATTCCTGTGGGGAGAGTGCAATCCCACCACTGGAGGACTGTGTTTCCAGAATATTCCAGTTGTGGAAGGCTGAGTGTTGCGGGCTGGCCTCCCTGGAGTGCAGACTACAAAACCCACCCCAGCCCCAGGATTCTAGAGACCTGTGTTGAGCATGGTAAGAAAGTTATTCTTCAGTCCTCTTAATCATATTGAGAAAGTACCCTTACTTCTACTGCTTGTGTGTTTGTAACACTTAACAAGTGCCACTTTGTCATGTTACTAATCTCCCTTTTCAAGAAAGCAGTATCAGGCCTCAACTCAGAACCCTGACGGGCAACCGAACCCAGCTAGAGGTTCATGACTTCACTTGCCATCGTATATATTTGTGGAGCTAGCTTCTATTGATGGCAGGGGCAATGATTTCCCTTCTAAAATCAGTGTATAGAAAGCATGACAGGAAGCAAATCGAAAGCCAACCACGAAGCAGAAGCAGAAGAGGCTGCTTCTAGCACCTTCGTGGAGAGGCCGTTACCTGGCACAGCTCCTCGGCGACGCTGAGCATGCCTTGCTGGTACAGGTGCTCCACGATGGCCGTCTGCAGGATCTGCTGCTGCTTCTCCCTCGAGTCCCACACCGCGTCAGAGACCACACCGCAAATCTCTGAGTCAAAGTTCTGCCGAGGACAAGAGACAAGGCCCTGTGACTCAGCGTTCTCATTTCCTGCTGAGCACCCCCAGCCCCAGACACCAGCCCTGGGGTTCACCCACCCCCCCGCCCAAGGCTGCCCACACACTCACTCTGTCGATGGCTTTGCCCACTCGGGAGACGCTGCTGTGAATGTCCTTGTGGTCCGAAGCCAGCTTCTGCACAGTGTCTTTGATCTTCCGGCAGCACTGGGACATCACCAGGGAGAGGGTGGCTGACAGAGGGGTCCCCTGGAGGGCTACAGGGAAACACAGGCAGTGAATCAGGACACAGAGCAGCACACCTGGTCCCTCCTGGCTCTCTTCTCAACACCAGCCTGGAGGCCCAGGACGCAGCCCCAAACCCCAGGGTGAAAGACCCCGGCTTCCGTCCCAGGTCCTGCCACTCTAACTGCATGCCTTGGAATTGGTCAAGTGGGCCAAGTGGCGTCATCTCTCGGTTCATTCATGCAGTGAAAGGACCTGCCCTGTCTGTTGCTATGAAATGTAGATGATTCGGCACGTCCTATGGGAAAGTACTTTATTTTAGCTTCTTTAATCCTCCCCACCATGCTCTGCAGCAGACACTGTTAGTATCCCGTCCTGTAGCTGGGGAAGCTGAGGCCATGACTTGCTAGGTGACAGCAATGACAGAGCTAAAACACCTGCTCCTCACCACCACACCAGACGGCTCTTCACTGTCTTGAGTCAGATGCCACGTGCAAGGCGGCTTTGGGCCATAAGGCACTATCCCCATGTTAGTGCCTCTTACCAACCCAGAGATACTGCCGGGGAAGTTCAGGATATTTCTGGCTCAGGACTCCCAGCCTGCAGTGGTTTCCACTGCCACAGCTGGGCTAGAACCAGACCCACTGCCAAGAGCACATGGGACTCAGAAGAGAGGAGGACAGACAGAGCATCCGCCCCTTCCTCCAGCCCAGCACCAGTGCACCTTCTTTAGATGGCAGCGCCTTGGTTCAGGGAAAGAAATGTGACCCAAGAGAGCCAGGGAGGGTCTCAGCTCCAAGACCAGAAGCCCTGGAAGAGACATGCATCTACCAAGTCACTGAACACACAGAATGGGAACTGGAGCTACTGGAGTACCGGGACCTCCTCGGGGGAGTGGGGGCACTGCTCTGAGAATGAGGACAGTGTAGACTGAGGGGATCACACAGGCACTTGGATCCAGGGGGGCCTGGACATTTCAGTCACCTGAGTCCACAAATCCAGTGTCCCCCACTCCCACCTGTTCATTTAAGCTGGTCTGAGCTGGGTTTCTGGTACCTGTAACTGAATGCCTTCTGACAAATACCACCAGGAAGCGGGGGTGGGGCCTCACACAGGGAGATGGGCAGCCCCCCGACACCTTTCTATTAAAGTAAGCTCCAGGCCCACCATGGGGCTTAAACTCATGATCCCAAGATCGAAAGTCACGTGCTCCACTGGCTCAGCCAGCCAGATGCCCTGAAACCAATGCCTTTTAACTTGAAATCCCCAATCTTCCCTGCCCAAGGACCCCCCTGAAACCAGGAGCGCTGTCAAACCCCCATCGGAGAACACACGGTCTCCCTGTAAACAGCCTGCAGCAGGCCACCGCCATCTGTCAACCAATGGCACCGCATAGAGTGTTTCAGCCCCGCAAGAGGAACCCATCCTAGGGCCCGGTTAACCTGCCATCGAAGCAAAGACCCCAGCCTGGCATCTACCACAGCATGGCACAACCACACGATGCAATGGGAAGCAACCAAGTGCAAGAACAAGGCAGAATTCTACGTAGTGAGACAGAACATTCTCCAAGACAAACTGGAGGAAGAAAAGCAAGATGCAGGAAAGCGTGCACTTGAGCCTAGGGGGCAGGGGGGACAGACGCACATGCCACCTCCGTGTGCACACAGATGCTGTCTGGAAGGGCACCTGAGACACTGGGCACAGGGGTGCTTTGGGGAGAGGCACACAGGAACTGGGAATCGGGGAGAAAGGGAGACTCACTTTTCACTGTAAGCTCTTTATCGGGGAGAAAGGGAGACTCACTTTTCACCGTAAGCTCTTTTGACCTTGAAGTCTTTTCTATGTGCATGCTTTCTTTAAAAAAAAAAAAAAAAAAAAAAAACTAAAAGGAAACAAACTCTACTTTGTAGATTTATTTTTCACAGAGGTTCAAGGTGTAGCAATTCCGAAAATACTTTCTATGTGGTGCTGGGAGTCAGGCTTCTCACTGTTGCAGAAAAGAGATACAGCTATGGATGGGGGAGGTCTGGGAAGAACCCTGTGATAGGGGACTGAAACTGGAGGTATCAGTATAAATTCATGGCCTGCAACAGAGATCTGTCTGCTAAAAAACCAGAAGCAATGACACTCAGTAACAATCCAGGCCTTGGGTTCCAAATATAATTTTCCACCCAAAGAACATCTCCTTGCAAAAAATTACTTACACCAGGAACTATCTTAATTTGCCAGAAAGTTAGGAAATGCTAAATAATAATAATAATAATAATAAATAAATAAATAAAAAGGATGGGCCATGTGAAAAGAACATCAGAGGAGAAAGAACACAAAAAAGAGTGCAACACTAAATATCCACATGTAGAAGAAGGAAGTTGGACCTTCCACCATATCTAAAAATGAACTCAAAATGGAGCAAAGACCCAAGTGTAAGAGCCAACACTACAAAACTCTGAGAAAACGCACAGGTAAATCTTCGTGGCCTTGCTTTCTTTCTTTTTTAAGATTTTATTTCTTTATTTGACAGAGAGGAAACACAAGAAGGGGGAGTGGGAGAGGGAGAAGCAGGCACCTGAGAGCAGGGAGCCCAACGCAGGGTTCAAACCAAGGACCCTGGGACCATGACCTGAGCTGAAGGCAGACACTTAACAACTGAGCTACCCAGGCGCCCCAAGGCAATGGTTTCTCAAATAAGACAATAAAAACATCAGGAGCCAAGAAAAAATAAATTGGACTTCATCAGTATTACCAACTTTCATGCTTCACTATCAAAAAAGTGAAAAGACAACCCATGTGACAGACTATCCAGTGTGGGCTTAGTATTAAAGAGTATACAAAGAACTCCTACAACTCAACAATAAAAAGAGAAACAACCCAATTAAAAAATGGGGAGCAATGTAAGTAGACAGTTCTTCGATGAGGAAAAACAAATGGTCAACAAGCTCACTCATGAGAAGACGCTCAGCAACGTCAGTCACTAGGAAAATGCAAAAATGCAAAGCAAAACCACAGTACAACAGCCCTTCGTACCTACTAGGATGGTCATAATCAGAAAGACATAAAAACAAGCCTTGGGGGCACCTGGGTGGCTCAGTTGGTTGGGCGACTGCCTCCGGCTCAGGTCAGGATCAAGTCCCACATGGGGCTCCCGGCTCTGCAGGGAGTCTGGTTCTCCCTCTGACCTTCCCCCTTCTCATGCTCTCTCTCTCTTTCATTCTTTCTCTCTCACAAATAAATAAATAAAATATTTAAAAATTAAAAAAAAAAAAAAAGCCTTGGTGAGGATACAGAGAAAGTGGAACCCTCATACACTGTTGGTGGGAATGAGTAAATTTTTGCAGCTACACTGGGTAAAGTTTTCCCATTCCTCAGAAAGCTAACAGAGTCACCATATGACCCAACACAGAAAAGAATCAAGTACTGATTCATGGTACAACAAGTATGAACCTTGAAAACATGCTCGGTGAAAGAAGCCAAACACAAAAGGTCACACATCGTAGGACTGCATTTCTAGGAAGTATCCAGAACAGGTAATCCACAGAGAGAAAGTAGGAAAGTGGTTGCAGGGTCTGAAAGAGGGGGAGAAACGGCGTGACTGTTAGTGGGTAGCATTTGTGTTCAGAGTGATGAAAATGTTCTGAAATTAGACAGTAGTAATAATGGCACAACTCTGTAAATATACTAAAAATCAACTCAAAAACTCTACACTTTAAGAAGGTAAATTTTAGGGACGCCTGGGTGGCTCAGTTGGTTAAGCAGCTGCCTTCAGCTCAGGTCATGATCCCAGCGTCCTGGGATCGAGTCCCACATCGGGCTCCTTGCTCGTCAGGGAGCCTGCTTCTCCCTCTGCCTCTGCCTGCCATTCTGTCTGCCTGTGCTTGCTCTCTCTCCCTCTCTCTCTCTGACTAATAAATAAATAAAATCTTTAAAAAAAAAAAAAAAGAAGGTAAATTTTAATTATAGATCAACTAAAAAAAAGACATAGGAATCAGGGGTGACTGCTGGTCAAATCTAAGACAATTTAAGAATCAAAATAAAGAATAATAGTAATAGATTATAACCCAATGAATAAAATAATCTATGTGGTGTGAGGGCGCCTTGGTGGCTCAGTGGGTTAAGCATCTGCCTTCGGCTCAGGTCATGATCTCAAGAGTCCTGGGATTGAGCCCCGCATCGGGCTCTCTGCTCATCAGGGAGCCTGCTTCCCCCTCTCTCTGCCTACTTGTGATCTCTCTCTCTGTCAAATAAATAAATAAAATCTTAAAAAAAAAAAAAGAATCCACGTGGTGTGAACTGACAATAAGGGGAAAACCAAAGTTGAATGCCAACAACGACAGCTGATCCTTCAACAATATGGGGGTTAAGGGCACCACACCGTGCACAATCAAAAATCTGTATGTAACTTTTGACTCCCCAAAAAGGTAACTAATAGCCTTCTGGTGACCAGAAGCCTTACAGAGAACACAGTCAATTGATACATATTTGGCATGTCACCTGTGTTATATACCGTATTCTTACAATAAAGCTATGAAAAAGACAATGTCATTGAGAAAATAATAAAAAAGGAAAATACATTTACAGTTCTGTACTGTATTTACTGAAAAACAAATCTGCATGTAAGTGGACCCACAAGATCAAACCTATGCTGTGCAATGGCCAATATGAAGGAATGACAGAGCAGGAAAAGTCACCCATGTTGCTTTCTAATAACTGACTGAGGCAAGAAATCATCCCTGGATCAATGCGCTCAAGTACAAGAAAGTGCACATTTACATAGGCTCAAAGCATCTCCCCTCAAATTTCTTACTAATTAACTGTAAAGAAATGTTGTTGTTGGGACGCCTGGGTGGCTCAGTTGGTTGAGCAGCTGCCTTCGGCTCGGGTCATGATCCCAGCGTCCTGGGTTCGAGTCCCACATCGGGCTCCTTGCTCGTCAGGGAGCCTGCTTCTCCCTCTGCCTCTGCCTGCCATTCTGTCTGCCTGTGCTCGGTCTCTCTCCCTCTCTCTCTCTGACAAATAAATAAATAAAATCTTAAAAAAAAAAAAAAGAAATGTTGTTGTTTTTTTTTAAGATCTTATTTATTTGACAGACAGAGATCACAAGTAGGCAGAGAGGCAGGCAGAGAGAGAGGAGGAAGCAGGCTCCCCGCAGAGCAGAGAACCCGATGTGGGGCTCGATCCCAGGACCCTGAGACCATGACCTGAGCAGAAAGCAGAGGCTTTAACCCACTGAGCCACCCAGATGCCCCTTAACTGTAAAGAAAACTTAATTTTACACAAGGAGAACCGGGCCGACACCATCTTAACCAAGTGATCACAGTTCACATCACCAATCAGGGAAAACGAGCTGACACCTTTTACCTCCTGATATGATGCCCTGAGAACCAGATCACTTCCAAAGGAATCCGCTGCCCAAGATGCAACACCTGGGTGAGGAGGAGGACACAGCAGGCAAGTCCAAACCAAGAGATAGTCTGCAAAATCGTTGGCCTTAGTGCTTTGAAAACGTCAGTGTCATGAAAGACAAAGGCAAGTGGGAGAACTGTCCTAGGTTAAAAAACCAAAGATGAGACATGTGAAACTACACACAGCACCTGATTTTGGATTGGCTCCTAGAATGGAGAATAAAATTAAAATGTTTTATGAGTGGCGCCTGGGTGGCTCAGTCTTTAAGTGTCTGCCTTCTGCTCAGGTCACGATCTCAGGGTCCTGGGATCGAGCCCGGAATCGGGCTCCCTGCTCAGCAGGAAGCCTGCTTTTCCCTCTTTCACACCCCATGATTGTGTTCCCTCTCTCACTGTCTATCAGATAAATCAAAATCTTTAAAAAAAAAAAAAGTGGTTTATGAAAACTACTGGACAGTGACAAAACTGAAGAACTGAGCTATATTTATTAGGTCATAATACTGCATTAATGTTTAACTTCTTGATTTAACAATTATACTGTATTTACGTAAAAGAATGCCCGTGACCTTAGGAGATACACACTGAAAGTTTAGGGGCAAAGTGGTATGATAGCTGCAACTTACTTTCAGGTGGTTAAAAAGTAAGAGTAGGCAGGAGAAGTGATAAAGCCAGTATGGCAACGTATCAGCAGTCAATTTTTTCTATAAATCTGAAATGATCTCAAGGTGTCTTAAAAATTCAAAGTAGAAAAGCAAATGGAAGACAAAACATAAAATGAAAATAATCTTAGGTAAACTAATAATTTTTTTAAAAAGATTTTTACTTCATGAGAGACAGAGGGAGAGGGAGGAACAGACTCCCCGCTGAGCAGGGAGCCCGATGTGGGACTCAATCCCAGGACCCCGAGATCATGACCTAAGCTGAAGGCAGATGCTTAACAGAGCCACCCAGGCGCCCGGTAAACTAATAATTTCTGTTGGGCTTTTTGAAATAACTTAGAATGACTCCCATTATCCCACTGAAGGAGGCCTCTGCACCCACAGACTAATGTCCAAACTGTCATCCTTCTAGGAGCCTGTCACCAAGAGGCCTTGGGGGCTCCCAGGCCCCTGGGCAGGCAGACCAGGGGCTCTGGGGGGGCGGTGCGGGGCACTCACCTGCGCTGGCCAGCTCAGCCCGCAGCTGGCCCACATAGTGTAGGAGCTCCTCCAGGCTCTGCTCGCAGTGCTGCCCATAGGTCAGGAACTTCTGCAGGACCTTGTCCACCTCCCTCTCCACACTTGCACACTGCTCCATGGTGACCTCTGCCTGTGGGCGGGAGGGGTCAGCTGCGTCAGGCCCCACCTGGGCTGGGGGGGGGCACGCTGCGGAGGGCTCCCAGATCCCCCTCACCACACCCATGTCATTTATCAACACTCAGCAATTCCTGGCTTAACACAGGTGTCCACGGCACCCATCACCCCAAGCCACGGTGCCCCAGAGAGACCAGGCAGACATAAGGACAGGTGTTTTAAATCATGGTGACAAAATTACTGTTCCCAACTCTTTTCATTCTATAATCCCTGGTCATCTCTTTTTAATCAGAAGAGAGAGCAGGCCTCACATAGTCCTCAGCAGGCAATACTATCTACTAGAAATATGTATGAATACCGCCTATTTTTTCATATCTCATGTATGTTAAGCACCTTCTCTTCAATTAGTGGACTTGGTTTTCCACACACTACAGTGATAGAACCCCTGAAGGCAGCCCTGAATGGCCAATAACTGAAAACCCAGCCTAACGAACAGGTGCCAAGCACGTGGCCCTGATAGGCTTTGTCCACCATTCCGGCCTGTCTCCCCTGCTGCTCACCCTGTGTCTGGCCAACCAGAACCGCTGGTCGTTCCCAGCTCCAGGCTCGGGTTCATGTGGCTTCCTCTCCCAGATATGCTGTCAGCCCTCCCCTTGTCAACTGCTCGAGAAGCCGGCTTATCCTTCCCGGGTCAGCCCAGAAACCACCTCCTCCAGCAGTCATCCCTAGCCTGCTACCACTGCGCTCCTTCCACTTGGCACCCTTCTGTTTCAGTTTTGATCACTGGGTAAGGACCAATCTGAGGGGTCACCTCCCCCACCAGACTAGAACATCTCTGGTTATAACGCACGCTTCCCTCCTCATTACGCCACTGAAAAGAAAGCTGACTTTTCTGGTCCCACCAACAAGGCGCCCTTCCTAAGTCCCTTCCACTCTGGGCCACTGCTCCCCTCTGTTCCAGAGCAGCCTTTGATGGTGACCATGTGAACACCCCTCAAAATGCTGGTGACAGACTTCCCTCCCTATATTTTCATCTAAAGGATTTGAAATGAAGGATTCTCTCAAATGTTCAAATCTGGCCAGCTGTCCATTGTCTCAAAGAAGGGTACAAAGTAATATCAGAAGACTCCCATGGCCAGTGTGACCATCCCAGATTCCCCATTCCCACCAGCACCACCAGTCTTGGCCTCAACCTCCCGGCCCAGCCTACAACCACCATCTCCTTACCAAGTGAGGGATGAATGATGGGGAAATGGCAACCCAGGGCCTGAGATGTGTTTCTGCCCTCTCTCCTTAAGCTGATGTCTTCACACTACAATCTGTAATCATAATCATGATGTCCAGAAGACATGCCTTCCTCTTCACGACCCCTGAGCAAATACCCTATAACTGAAAATGACCCACGATGGGCAAAATACACCAGGGACTCCTGTCTGAAACAGTGTCATAATAATAATTACTACTGCCATTATTAGTTAACATTTCATTGGGGCTTATTATGTGCCAAGCACCATTCTAACGACGCTGCATGCATCAACTAATTTATTTAATTCTTACCAAAACACTATGAGGTAGGTAAAGTTATTAGACCCAGTCTATAGATAAGAGAATGAGACACAGAAAGATTAAATAACTTGCCCAAGGGGACACGGCTGGGAAAGGGAGGCCTGGGAAGTGAAGCCAGGCCTTCTATCCCATTACTCTCTGCACCAGCTCAACAGCCCACCACCTCACCAGGAAGGGAAAGCGGCCAATATCTGTGGTTGGAGTAAGTGTATAGCAGCGATTAATGAAGACAGGAAACAGGAAGTCAACCACAGAGCCTGTGAGATGATCACCTAGGAAACCTGGCAGCACAAGAGAAATGTGTGCCAAGAGTCTGGGCCCCAGGTCACAATTTAGCAAATACAACTACACCTCAAGAAAGGTCAGGACTTCACCAAGGTCAAACAGACTGGCCTTGTCGACACCAACTGAAAACGATGGTATCAGGGAAGCCCAACTCAGCATCTTGGACATATTAAAGAGCCCATGAATGGGATGCTTGGATGGCTCAGTTGGTTAAGCATCTGCCTTCGGCTCAGGCCATGATCTCAGGGTCCTGGGATCCAGCCCCGTTGGGTTCCCTGCTCAGTGGGGAATCTGCTTGTCCCTCTCCCTCTGCTCTTTCCCCTATCCATGCTTGTTTCTGCTCTCTCAAATAAACAAAATCTTTAAAAAAGAAAGAAAGAAAGCTGGGGAAGGAGATGCATATAAGGATTTTCTTTTTTTGTTTTTTAAGTTCTTATTTATTTATTTGACAGACAGAGATCACAAGTAGGCAGAAAGGCAGGCAGAGAGAGAGGGAGAAGCATACTCCCCACCGAGCAGAAAGCCCAATACGGGGCTCGATCCAGGGATCCCAGGACCATGACCTGAGCGGAAGGCAGCCGCCTAACCAACTGAGCCACCCAGGTGCTCCTAGGGTGTGTCTTTAAAAAGAAAAAAAAATCTATGCGTACAACAAAAGACACATGCAAACACATCAGAGTGGTTTCCTATGGTGGGTGGGGGAGGAAGAATGGAGATAAAAGGGAATACATCAATAAATACAGAAGAAACAATTAAATGCCTGAATCAATTAAATGTATAAGGAACTGAGAAGTCTGATTAACTCAATAAAACATCTAAAATAAAATAAAGAAGCTGGGAAACCAGAACTTCTTGCAAGTATCCCACTCAGAAAGTCCAGGAGGCTAACTCAGTCTGTCCATGGTGAGCCACTCTGCTTGAACCCCACTGGGTCACCCTCACCAGGCACTAGGGTGGATGAGTGTGTGAGTCCGTCTGTGACAACTTCATGATGAATCCAGTGGAATTTCATGTCCATTTCAAGCCCTCGTCCCCCAGAAATGTACCCCATACATTTCTGTACAGAAATGACCCACCAGGAGGATTCCTCCAAAACAACACATCAGATGCTGTCACCCTTGACTCAACACCGCATGGCTTGACACACAACCCCTGTGTGATTACACACTGAGTCCTCTGCTCTGTGTCCTCAGCTCTGTGGCACAGTAACTGCCTGTCTACAGGTCTCCCCTGACTAGACAGTGACCTGCTCAGGCCTGGAGGCCAGTTTTTTCCTCTTTCTCCCCGCGGTACCCAGCCCAGGGCCTGGGCCTCGTCCACAGTGGGTGTTCAGTGAATGCCTGCTGATTAAATGAGCATCTACTTCCGAACTCTTGGGCTAGGGGGCTTGGGCTCAAACCTGCAGGGGGGGAATGACAGGAAGAGACAAAACTGAAGTATTAAACCCCCCACTAAGGCATGCATGGGTTTTGTCCCCAGACTTCGGCATCCTGAAACAGAAGGGTCCCTTCTGGGGCTAAAGGGAAGAAGTTTGTGCAAATCACAGACCAGAACTGGACAAAGACACAGAAATCAACAGCCTCCAATGACCCAACTCTTACACTTCTGCACCCCTCAACTCTATCCATTCACCACTCTAGCCACCACTCCTCTGCTTAAAACCCAATAGATTCTTACTGTACTCAGCAAAAAATCCCCCCTCCTTTTTAAAAATTTGTTTTTTTAGTATTCTCTGCACCCAACATGGGGCTGGAATTCAGGACCCAGAGATCAAGAATCGCATGTTCCTGTCTGAGCCAGCCCAACGCTTTTTATGGCCTCAGAAGCTTTACTGGAGTCGACTTCCAACCACCCCTCCAGCCTCACCTACCACTCTCCCCCTCACTGGCCACACTCCAACCACACTAGTCTCCTTTCTGTCCTTGACAGGAGCTTATTTCTGTCTCAGGGCCTTTGCACAGACTGTTCCCTCTGCCTGATACACTCCTCTCCGAAATCTTCCCAGGACTGGCTCCTTATCAGGGTCCAGTGTCCATGTCAACTCTTCTGAGATCTATCTGACGCAGGCCCCTCTGCTCCACCCCCACGCCAGACACTCCATCTTATCACTGTTCCTTTTCTTCACGGCACATCTCTAGTTGAAGTTTCAAATCTTTCTTCTGTCACTAACCAAAACTGGAGGGAGGGCAAAGCCCACCATTTCCCCTAGGCTGCAGCTTCTGCTAGGAGCTTCACCTGCATTAACGCGCAAATGACTGGCAAACTCCGCCTCAGCCTTCCAAAGACCGCGCTCGAATGCCCTGTCTGGCCCCCTCATCCACACCCGGTTACCTCTCCAGCTCCTGGTCCCCACGCCCGAGGACTGAGGAGAAAGCCAGCCCAGGGGCAGGCTGGGGCCGCGGCTTGGTGGTGGCGGAGGTGCTCCGGAGAAGGCCCGGGGCCTGGGAGTCCGGCCGAGCTGCCGCCCCCCGCGCCGCCGTCGGCCGTCCCGGGGCACCTCGCCCTCCGCCCGCACCTCCCCGCCCGGAAGCCAGTCAGCTCTCACCTGATCCCCGCAGCTGGGACCTTGGCTTCCGGCGCGTCTGTCATCGGAACCGGAAGCCACGGCGGTTGCTCGCCGGATCTGGACCCGCCCACTCACGGCCGCGCGGAGGGGCGGCCGTCCCGCGGAACAGCGGCTTCCGGTCCGAGCGCCGCGCTTCCCCCTGCCGCGCGGCTAGAGTGGAGTCGCCTGAAGGAACACGGCTGCGGCTGGAAGCCCGGCCTCCCGCCGTTTGACTGTCGCCCGCGGGCTTCACCGGGTACCCAGAGCCGCAGGCCGGGGCCGCGACCATCCGTCCCGGCCGGAAGGAACTGGACAGACCCACGTGCGCGTCCGCGGGGGTGCGCGGGCCTGGGGGCCCGGCTTCCCCCTCCTCCCCGAGATCCCAGCGCCCCACCTCCGCTTTCGGAAACCGAAACCCGGAAGGACTGTGCCTTCCCCGCGCCCTGCCTTTCGCCTTCCTGCAGTGAAGACAAACCCAAACTGCAGAGTGTTTGCTAGGGGTCCAAGGGTTCAGCTTTCCTGCTATGGCTCCTTGGTGCCTTCTTTGAAATACCAGCTGATCTTTAAAAGAAAAGTTTTTTTCTACCCGGCCTCGCTGGTCCCCTAAGCCTGTACTTGATCTACCCACTGGGTATTCAACAGGAGGATTTTGCTGGGGGTCCCAGCCTCTGTCTTGCCGCCCTCCGTGACCGACCACCTTGGGGGCCGAGGGGGGGATTGCATAACCGTTTTAAGGAGGAAGGGTAAAGGTTAGGAAGAAAGAGAAAGGCGGTGACCCCAAACGCAGGGCAGGGCTCAATTCACGATCCTCCCAGGCCCCCTTGCTATGTAGGGGAGGGGCAGAGAAGCCCCCTCCTACCCCCATTTCCCCCGCAGGCCTCAGGGACTTTGACTAGAAACAGGCTCTATTTCTGTTTCCCCGACTTCCTTCTCCCTGTTGGGGCCAGTTGTCATTGCAGAGCAACCTCTCCTCCAACCCTCTAGGCTTCCTCCCCGCCACCCCCCCCCCAAACGCCCTTGCTCAATCTTGTTTTCTGTATAGCGTTTGCACAATCCAGTTGTGTTTTCTTTATAGCATTAGGCTCGAAATCCTGTGTTTATTCGTTTATTCTGTCTTCCTGCCCCTAATGCGCACACACATCGCTTTTAGGATAAAAGCATCACTGCTGTATCCCCGACACCACGTGCTTGGGACAGAGTAAATCCTTAAAAATACTCCGAGGTAGCCAATATGCTTTATTTCAAGAACGAGGAAACAGCGGCTCCAAAACCTTACTACACACACCGGGAGGAGGGCGGTCCGCGGCCCCGGGGAGCCCACGGGGGCGTCGTCGGAGCATCCCGGAGACGCCTGTCTGTGCACCTCGAGCCTGGGTGGTCCTGGCCAACGCCGGGGCCGCGGGGGCGGAGAGTTGAGTGAACCCTGCCTGGGGGCCACCGGCTAGGCTGAAACCGCCTCCAAGCCCGCAGGACCTCACAGACCTGCCCGAACGCCCTAGGCTTCTTCACTTCCTGTGGGGAAGCCCTGGCCTGCTTCACAGCCCAGGTGGGCGTGTGCAAAGTCTGGCTTCTCCAAGGACTTTGAATGTCCCGCCCGCGCGCATGCGCACGCGCACCACACACACACACACACACACACGCACACGCACACGCACACGCACACGCACACACACACGCACACACCCTTCGGGCCATTCCACCTCTAGCTGTCATTGTCGTCCACCCCGAAGGTGGCTTTCCTTGCAAGGCGGTTTTGTTACTTCTCAGCGTGCACCGTTTTCTTACGCAGATGATACCGCCAATCTGCTCGTTGGGACCGCGGCTTCTGTGGGGTGGGGCTGCTTTGAAGCAGAAGAACTTAGCTGGTCTCCACTAACTCAGTAATAGTCCGTTTCATCTTTTGCTAGTTTCCTAGGATTTGATTTTTTTTTAAATTTAACTCCTCAATACATGTCCATTTCATTTTGCAGGGGGTAGTGCAAGGTATGGCTTACTTCCAACCCCCCACCCCAACCGTTTCTGCCCAGTTGCTCCAGTACCTCTTATTAAATGATCCTACCTTTTCCTCTGGTTTGAAAGCCTTTTATCGTAACATTAAGATTTTCTGTAGAATGGAATCTGTTTCTGGCTCTTCATTCTTTCCATTGAGATGCCCTATTATCTTTACATGGATGTCATATTGTTTTACTTGCTACTTTGTAACATATTCTAATATGTGGAGGGATTATTCACAAAAAGGAAAAAAAAGGTTATTGAGAAAGCAGATCACTGGTTGCTGGGGAGGGGGCAACCCAGACATGGGAATTTGGGGATGTGATGGAGCTATTCTGTATCTTGATTTTAGTGTTGGTTATGCAGCTTTCTGTATTTGTCAAAGTTCTAAAAACTATACAAAGGGAGCATTTTCCTGTATGTAAATTATACCTTAATGCTGGTGGGGAGGTGTGGGGTGGGGAGGGACCAGGCACACAAAGAACACACCAGCTTAAAAAAAAAAAAAAGAAAAAGGGTTTGTGGCAGACAAGTTCTGGCGTGTTCTCCGGAAAATACAGCCTTCCTTGCTTCCCTGAGTGAGTTGTGGAAGGCCAGGCTAGGAAAAGATGGACCCTGCCCTAATAGCTAGTTGGGGTTAGGACAGCAGCAGCTGTTGGCTCTCTGTGGAGACTGGGAGCATTGGGCCTCAGCCCATGGAGCTCAAGTTGCCTGCTCAGTCCTCTTCCTTCCACCCTCCAGGTGGCACCCAACCAGTCTGCTCCTTTTCTCAAATGTTTCTGCCCCTCCTTGCAAGGCCTTGGTTCAGGCCAGGAGCAGGTACATCATTTGCAGGCTCTGGAGCAAAATGAAAATGTAAGGCTCCTTATTCAAACATCATTAAGTTCAAGATCCAGAAGCCGTGGGGTGCCTGGATGGCTTAGTCCCTTAAGCATCTGCCTTTGGCTCAGGTCATGATCTCTGGTCCTGGGATGGAGCCCCCATCAGGCTTCCCAATCAGCAAGGAGTCTGCTTCCCCTTCCCCACCCCTCACCCCCGTCCAATAAATAAAATCTCCTGAGTGTGGTCCTGAGTGGTCACACAAGTCACACACACATAAAACTAGTCCTGGTTCTGGCCCTCCCCTTTGGCTGCCTGAGGGACCCACTCACAGCCTCAAGTCCTCCTGTTCCTGTTTACCAGTCTGTCTAGGGGGGCTGCCTTGCCTCCCCTCAAACCCTTTTAGACAGGACGGACCCTCCCTCCAAAATTGCCCCACCCCTCCCTGTGTTCAATGCCAGGCTGATCCTGAATGCCCTCCTCACACGCTGCTCCTGAGGAAATCCCCACAATCTCCCTTTTTTAGAGAAGTTTATCCCTGTTAAAGAAAAAAAGCAAGCATGACATTTATCAAAGAGTAGTTAAGGATGACTTTATTCCAGAGGGGTTACTGTCATGGGAGGGGGAGGTTTGTAGTAGGGGAGAGAGAGTGGGCTCAACTCCAAATACAACAAAGAAATGCAGAATTTATGGCCAAGGAGCAGGGGTGGAGGGGGTGGTCAGTGGACAAAAAATTACTAAGAGGACACCTCTGGAAGGTGGGAGGCAGCCTGGTGAAACGCACCTCACAGGAGTCTTGCTGAAGGCAGGCCAGCCATCACCTGGGGCTTGGTGGAAGATGAAGAACCAGATTCCATTAGGAGGGGAGTCAGATACAGAGGATGGGGGATTCTGGCAGGAATAACTTAATGGGAATCTTGCTAGAACCGGACTATATAAGAGGGACACCTTCCAAGGTCAGGAGCAAAGAGAGGTTAGAAGTGCTTGACCAAAGTCTGGTCAATCTTTGTCACACACCCTGTCACACCCCCCCCAAGACACACCCCTCATCACCTGCAGTGAAGTGAGCCAGCTTTCTTCTGAACCCCACCTCTCATGACCTATTTCACTTTTGTTGCAAGAAATAGCACATTCTTCTTTTCTGAATCTGAGAGAACTAAGCCCCACCTACATGGGTGGTGAGTTCCTCAGTCTGAATTATCACTGTGGGGCATGAAGCCTCTTTGAAGAAGGGCTCCCTGATACCCATAGACCCCCCACCACCCCCACCCCAGTCTCAGAGAAATGTTTCTCCATGCTCTGCTGACTTGCCACCGTGGGGGCCCCCTCCCTTGTTGCCGCGTCTTTTTTTTCTTCATTCCCCCCCCCCCCCCCCTGCAGGGAAGGGTCATGGGGGTGGAGGCCTTGGCCACCGTGGCCTCCTCCTCTGAGTACCAGGCCTGGCCCTGAGGGAGACAGGTCGTACCCCACTGGGTAGAAAACGGTGACCAGCTCTGCAGCCTGAGTGCTTGGCAGTGTATGCAAATGAACGAACACTCAGAGCCGGACACTTCCCCACCCACGCCACTCCACCCCCAGCTCCAACCCATGCCAGTCAGGGAGGTCTGGTCGGTCTGGACTCCAAGCCACCACCCCCCCCGCCCCCATAGCCCAACAAGGCCACCCAGTGCCTTCTGGGCTGGAGCCAGCATAGGATTTGGGGATGAAAAACAGAAGACACAGCCCAGCCTGGCAATGCCTGCAGCCCCTTGAAGAGAGACCGACGATGTCAGCAAATAGACAGTTCTGTGAACAAGAAGGGGGGGGGCAGTGGCGGGGGAATGCCCAGGCAGGGCAGGGCATGAGTTCAGGGAAGGCTTTCCTGAGAGAGTAAGACCTGTGAGGAGGCTCAGCCTGGAAGACAAGGGCCCAGGGGGGCTGCAAAGGGCTGCTGGGGCCAGAAAGGGCCATTATCTGGAGGCCAGGCTGTCAGAAGCCTTGAGTGATAGACTAAGGGGCCTGGAAGGGGCCACTGGAAAATGTGACAGTGAGCTGAGAACAGGAGAGATCAGGGGTCCAGAGCCCAGTGCGGGGAGCTCGCCTCGGTTCTCGAGAATCCGCTGCCTGGGCCTCATCTGCTGGGGGGAGGGGGCCTCTGGGCAATTGGGGAGCTGGGGATTGGGGCCACCTCTCGAAGGAGGGAGGGGTAGCTCCAGAGCAGTAGCCACTGCTGCGACACCTGTGATCGGCCAGAGCCACCCAGCCGGCTTGGGAACCAGGGAACTGGTTTGCCAGGCAGGAATGAGCTAACAAGGGATCCGGTTCCCTCGGAGCCACCCCAGCTTCAGCTTTTGCGGGCACCCGCCCCCTGCATCTGGGTCTGGCCCTGGTTTCTGGCACAGCTGCCAAGTTTTGGTACCGCCCACCCATTCCCCGCCGGCTATACTGGCCAGCCCAGCTCTCTAATTGCTGGGTGGGGAGCTCTTCTGAAGAGATGGTATACCGGAAGGGGGACCCCAGCCATGGTGGGGCACCTGGGCCCCCAGCATGACCAGCTCCAGGCTGCAGGGAGGGAGTGACACAGGCTTTAGGTCAGCACCTAGCTCTGGGGGTGGGGGGGTGGGGCAGGGGTGCCTTCCGGAGGGTCACTGGCCCAGAAACCTCGGTTTGGAGGGATCTGTGAAACGGGTTTCAGGTCTGCCTAACTTGAGTGCTCCCAGTTTCCCTCCCCCACAGAGGACCCGGGCTCAGGGTGGTCCTCAATGGGTCTCAGCTAGGTGCAGGGGTCTGTCCTGGCCACAGGCTCTACCCCAGTCTGGGAGAGCCAAGAGGGGCTGAGGTTGGGGCTGGCGGGAAGAAATGGAGCATCACAACAGCCAGGAAGCAGCCCTCCTGGCCTCCCAACCCAGGAGCCCCAAACACACCCCCAGACACACCCACCACCCACAAGATAGCTCCACATGCACCTGCCACTTACAGGGCCATAAACACACCATCCCCACAGCAGACAACTCACACACCCCATGCTCCACCCTAAAAAAGTGAGGCACACCAGCATATACTCTACAGCCCTCTGTGGGTACCCCTGCACAGTGACTCCACCAGGATCCACCTGCTGGGGGCAGGAGGGGTGGCCAGGTCTGGCCTGGGAAGGGGGAATCATGGCTGAAAGGAGTAAACTGGGGTTTCTGCAGAGAACTTGTCTGAAGGTGCCGCTGCCCCATCAGGGCAGGGACTGGGAGGGGAGACGTCTGTGGGCCGGCTCCCCTGGAGCGGGATGCGCATCTTATTCAACCCTGAGACCCCACACACCGAAGGCCTAACCGACAGGATGTGCTCAATGCCCGGTTGCAGTTAGAGTGATGCACCTAAGGGTGCTGAACTTTACTGCAAGGAGTGGGGACCGGCCACCTGAGTGCCAGACTGGATCTGTGCTCCAGGCCACCCACCGGGGAAGAAGCAAAAGCCCAGAGGGGAAACCAGATAGCTGAGAGGCTGGGGGTGGGAGCCGGCTGGAGGGGTCTGAGGTCCTAGACCAAGGGTCAGGGAGCCTGGTGCAGGGCTGGAGGTGGAGGGTTCTTCCTCTCCGCACAGAGCTTTGCAGAATACAAATCAGATCACATCTCACCCCTGCTTAAAACCCTTGGCCTTCCATTGCCTACAGGAAATGGCCACATGCCCTGCTGTGGTGCAGGCCCTTTACCAAGTAACCCACCCACAAGTTTTCTCCGCCTGTTTCCTGCATGCCCCGGGGTGGGGTGGGGTGGGGGCTCCCATCCCTGCGGAGGGAGGGGTGTGCCACAGCCAGATGGAAAGATGGGAGGTGAGTTCTGGGAGGGCCAGGGCCCTCCTGGAGCCTTTGGGTGCTCCGAGGGAAGCTGTCTTAGGGCCAGCCCCAGACCCAACAGGGGGCTGGGTACCTAGGACCCAGACTTCCTACCAAGAGAATGTTTCGTGTTCTAGCAATGCCTTGGCTGACTTGCCCTTTTGTTTTTTCTGGGTTCTCTGGCATTGTTCCTTCTGCAAAATCCCACTGGTGCTGAAGAAAGGAATTTCAGCCCACACGGCAGCTAAAGAACCGTGTGGTGCAGGGGCAAGGATGCCCCCACTCCCCAACAGGCATACCCAGTGGCTGCACATACGGGCACTGGGCACCCCTTCCCACCGCCCATGACCATGGAAGGGAGGAGCTACAGCCCAGGAAAAGAACCTTGCCCACCCCCACCCCCACCCTCCACAATCCTCTGGACTCAGGCCAGGGACAAGCCCAATGTAGCAGCCGGGGGCCTCCTTGTAAAAAATGTGGTTTTATTCTGGGGGAGGCCAATGTTCCCATCCCAGCCTCCCTCCTTCACGCCTGCCCTTCTGCATCATGGGGCTCTTCATTCCCCAACCTCCTCCTCTGGGCCACATCTACTCCAGGAACAGGGCGGGGGCCCTGCCGAGGTGCTCCTCTGCTGGGAAGCCTTGCCCCCTGGCTCCTGCTGCAGGCCCCCTATCCGGCCTACAGCACCACTGGAGCCCTCCTCTCGGTGGGCCTCCCCACCCCTGGCCAGCCTCAGCAGCTTCTGCCTCCGGCCAGTGTAATGAAGGAGCCAGCCGTCTCAGGGCAGGCTTGTCCAAACCATTTTCTGGAGGTGCTTCTGCCGCCCGCTCATCCACTGGCCTCAGATCTTGGAGGACTCCAGCCGGGGACTCCAGGGCGCCGGCGGCTCCCGCAGCGCCCGCAGCTCCTGTTCCAACGCCTGGTTGCGGCGGTACATGTCCAGGTAGCCTCCCTGGATCTCCCGCTGGTAGCGTAGCACCCGCTCCTTCTCCTCTTGCCACGTCCGCCGCTCCCGCTCGAAGCACAGCGCCTGCTCCTGGGCGCGCAGCCGCTCCTGCACCAGCTGGGCCCGCAGCTGCTCGGCGCCCCCTCCGGCCCCTCCGCCCTCGCTGCCGCCCGCCTCGGCCAGCAGCCCCCGGCTTTTGCAGTCGTCTGTCTCACAGCTGCCCGGGGCCTCCTCCCGCGGGCCCTGCTCCCGCAAGCTCCGCACCGCCTCCCGCAGCTGGGCCAGCTCCGCGTCCTGCGCCTGCGCCTGCGCCCGGCTGCCCCGCAGCTGCGTCTTCAGGCTGAAGATCTCCGCCAGCTTCTGCGCCAGCTCGGCCTGCGCCTCCCGCAGCTGCTGCTTCAGGAGGCTGATCTCCGCGGTCTTCTGGCACACCTGGAGGGGCACAGCACCGGCAGGAGTGGGCTCAGTCGGGGAGGGGGTCGGGGGAGGGGGGAGAGAACGGGGACAGAGGGTTTCTGGATGCCTGCTCTCTCACCTCCCATCGGGCCTCCTCCTCGGGTCGGGCGCCAGGGTCGGCCTCCGGAAGGGCGCTGGGGGGCCGTGGCTCTGGGCCTAGGCCCTGCTGCGCCCGGAGCTCTTTGCGCAGCCGCCGCTGCTCCTGCTGGGCCATGAAGAGCTGGAGCTGGAGGTTGCGCTCACTGCGCTCTGCCTTCTGAGCTACCTCGTGTAGCCGCTCTACGTACAGGCGCTTCAGCTCCGCCAGCCACAGCCGCTGGCGCTCCTCCAGCACCTGCCAAGTGGAAGAGACACCTGCCACGTCCGCACCCACGGACACCCTGCTGGGGTTGGAGGGGAAGTGTCCCCAACACGTGGCATGCCCAGGGAGTCGCTCTTCCTCCCTTCCCCACAACTCCTCAACAGCAAGGGCCACCAGTGACATAACATCCCCATCATGTGGGGGGTGGGGGGATTGGATCCCCTCCATCTTCCTTACTCTCTGGGGGCCCAAGCCCCCTAGGTGAACTGCCTGGGACCCCTCCTGTCTTCCCTGCACTCCAGTGCCAAGGGGCAGAACAGGACCCCAGGCAAGGGGGGCACCCTCACCTGTGTGAAGGGGCTGGCGCCGTCCTCATCACCAAGGCCCCTCTTGAGATCCTCACAGGTGTCCGGCAGGACAGATACCACCTCCTCCCGGGTTGGGCAGGAGAACTCATAAGGCGGTGGCGGCTCAGGCAGGCAGCTCAGCATAGCCAGCGGCCCAGCCTCCTTGGGGACCCGTGAGGCCCGGTCCAGGGAGCCCCCCAAGTGGTTAATGTGGCCCAACGAGGAGCTGAAGGGGCCAGGGCCAGTGCCAGGACTGTGGCCAAAGCTGCCCCCGCTGGAGGAGTCAGACAGGCTGGGCTCAGGCTCGGGGCCGCCCTCGTCCAGGCTGAGGGCGTGTAGCAGCTGGGCACGGGCCTGGGCCTGGCTGGCCCGGGGCCCTGGGCTCAGGGGGGGGGTGGCAGGCCAGCGTGTGCAGGCTGCCATTGCTGCGCCACATCTTCTGGCCCTTGTGGGCCGCGAGGCTCTGCATGGACAGGAAGCCCTTCCCGGCGCCTGCCACGGGCTTGAACACCGATGGGCGGATGCGGCACTGCCAGGAAGAAAGGGCAGGTCTGAGGCCCTGGGAGGACCTCAGCTCTGCCGTCTGACAGAGCTGGTCCCACAGCAACCCCTGGGATCCTGAGAACCTGGGGTTCATGTCCCCAGGGCGTGGTGACCGGTGACCTGTGACCCGGCCTGTGGCAGGAGGTTCATGTCCCAGCCCCATCCGGGCACCTGGGTCTCCGAGGAGACCCCACACTCCCCATCCCCACCCTCCAACACTAGGGAGGGAAGAGGGCAGAGATGCACCTTGTCGAAGCGACCCCGCTCGGGCAGCGAAGTCTTGCTGAAGTCGCCGGCCCGAGGATGTTCTCGGTAGTAGAGAGTGGTGTAGTCAGTAGGCTCGTTCCGAGGGGCTCTCTTGGTGTTCTTGCCGTCCTTCTTGGGGAGGTGCAGGTAGCTGAAGAGCTCACGCTGGCCCAAGCCCTTCCGGAGAAGCCCATCAGGCTGGCGGGAGGTCCGGGACCCGGCGAGTGCTGCCCGTAGCTCTTCGGGGGAGAAGTCCTGCCGTTCCAACAGGCTGCCCACGCTGCCCATGGCAATGGCGGCAGGGCCTGGCGCTGTGGCCATGAAGTTTCAACAGGGCACATGCAGCGGCTTCTGGGGATCGGGAGACTCCATCAGGGGCAGGTGGGCACTTGCTACCCCACGTCCCTGGACCCCTAAGACCAGGGGTGTGTTCTCTGTGTCAGCTCCCTCCCTGGCCGGGGCCCAGGAGGAAGACAAGGGTCCCGGACAGAATCCAGGACAGGATTCCTAGGCTGGCCAAGGCAGAGGGGCAGAGCCCCCAAAGCCACCAGCCCGGTGCCCCAGCTCCAATCGGGGGCCAGTGTGATAGGGGATCATGGGTCATCAGGCCCAAAGCAGTGGGAGAAGGCCCCTCCCAGGACTGGGCCAGCTGAGGACTCGGGCTCTGTCTTTGCCTTTGCTTGCTCTCCTACCAGGCTTCTCACCCAGTTTGGAGGGAGGCCTATGACTCCCCGTTCCTTCTTTTTCTCTGAGGAGGGGGAAAACCCAGTGCAGCCCCTCTTCCAGCAGTGGGTCAGAGTTCCCCAAGGGAAGCACCTGGCACGGGTGGGGCTGGGGGCTGCAGTGGGAGGGATACAAACAGGAAGGGCCTAGGGGAGGAAGGATGGTGGGAACAATGGCCAGCTTCCGGAACAGGTGTTCACGTAGTCATAGGGGCAGTGGCGGGAGACAGAGGGAAGGGGCGGTGGGGGCCCTTGCCTAAGATGCCACCCCAAAACCAGACGGGGGGATCCCAAATCTTGACCCAGCGTGAGGCCAATCACGTGTGCCAATTAGCTTTCTTGAGCAGTCTTATCACTCCCGGAGGCTGGGAGGATGAGCTGAGATAACGGGACAAAGGTCCAGTTCAGGGCCTGGCCCATAGCCAGGGTCAACACAGGCTGACTGAAGACGAGCTCACGGGCTCAGACGTGAACTCCTCCCTGGCAGGGCAGCCGGCCCAGAGACTAGGTTAGGGACCAGCTCCCACCTGCACTGAGATCACACCCTGGAGGGCAGGGGCCTGGCCCTAGTCCCCCACCAGAGCCCCTGTCCAGCCCAGGGCCCCACATGCAGTAGATTCGTGGACAGGACCTGCTGAATGAGCGAACACCATGTCTTCTCTGCCTCCCGCCCCCCAAGCAGCTGCTCCCGATTCCCTACAGACACCCATCAAGCATGCAGCAGCTGTGCGCCCCTCACCCACCCCAATTTGCTTCTGGGACACCCACTCCCACCTCAAACAATGGCCGTTAGGAGGTTCCATCTTCCTCAACCGTTTCCAGGTTTTGTGTTCATGGAAGACAAAGCTCTCTGTGAGTGAGAGGGAGGGGGGCATGGCCCTGCTCCCTACCCCCACCCTGTGGTCAGCTAATAGCCTCTGGGGAGGTCACAGGGCACGCAGGGTCGGTGGACTCATCCAGTCAAGGAATCACAGGTGCTGGCCACCTCCAGCGACACAGCCCTGGGTAGGGTCTCAGTGAGTCCCAATGACAGAGCTGTCATCCCTCTTTTAAGGCAAGGGCACTGGGGCTCCCAAAGATGAAGTGACTCGGCCAAGGTCACAGAGCTGCTGGGAGTGAGACGTCTGTGATTTCAGTAGGATGGTTGTTGAATGTTTAATGGGGGCTGAGGACGGCACCCACAGCCCAAAGCGTTAGAGTTGGAGCGTCCCGCCTCCCAATCTGACACCTCCTTACCATGACAGGCATACCCAGTGACACCCACTGTGTCTGAGCACGCTTAGCTCTTGTCACTGTGTCTCAGGGTGGTGGACAGCCAAGAACGTGGCCTCCAGCCCTGTCCTCACACTGTCTGTCTACCAGCACCCGGCCACGATTGCTTCTCCTTCTGCCATGCCTCAGTTGCCCCATCTCGGAAGTGGGCGAGACTGCCCGCACTGTCTTCCATTTGGGTTTCCATTACAGAGATGACAGACGTGAAAGGGCTCAAATACGCCCACCTCTCCCCAAAACACACACCACCTCACCTTCCCCTGGGGAGATCCTGAGTTCCTGTCTCAGGGAGAGGTAACGGGCACCCTCTCTTCCCCACAAAGGGTCTCAGGTCCCAGGAGGGAGCCCCTGATCTGGAGGCAGCCACGGGCCACCAGAACACATTTACTTCCCTCCTCCATACCGCAGTCCAGTCAGTGAGCAGCACAATAGCTCCTATGTTAGAGGACAGAGAACGGATGGTCACATCCAACAGCACACAGTCACGGACAAGGTCACCCTCACGGCGCTGAGCACCCTCTGGGACACACACACACACACACACACACCACAAACAAACGCTCTAGTACTACACTAGCAAGAAGACCCAGTGGTTCTACCCAGTCCCCAGGCTAGATGCAGAGAGTGTGTTGGGGGGGGGGGGGGGGGGCTTCTCTCCCCTGTGACCTGAGCAATTAGAAACAGCTGTGGAGCTGGCCAAAGAGGGCACAAACAGGCCCTTCCTTTCGTCTCCCCCCCCCTTCCCTTGCCCTCCACCCTTCCTAGGTAACTTCTCAGGCTGTGGTATCAGCTCCCCCAGTGGGGCTGAGGCCCCTGGCTTCTAGGAGGCTCCACCCTGCCCGGGTCTCAGTCTGGGGACAGTCCCTTTTCCTAAAGGGGTCCATTCCACCTCCCCTCACCACACACATTCCTTCCTCCGTTGCTTGGCGGCCAGGGGACTGGCCTCACCCAGCCAGGGCAGCTGTGCCGGCTGGGCTGGAGAGGATCCGGTGGGGGAGGAGGGTGGGGAAGACAGCAAGTGCCTCACAACCCCACTACGAACATCAGAGCAAAAAGCAGGGCGTCCTCCGAGTGCCTCCAAGGGCTCTCCTGCCCAGAGCTCTACTGAGGCTCAGAGCTCTGCACAGAGCTGAAACCCCCCACCACCGCACTGACTAGGTTCGGGCTGGGCCTGGGCCATATTCTGTACAGGCCCCAGCTGGCCCTAACAGGAGCCCTGAGCATCTGTTCCCCAATCCCTGGGCCCGAGATTAGCCAGCAGCACCGAAAGCCCTGGACACAGGGGCATCTCTTTTGGATCAGCCCCTGATGGAGACAGGAACACGAGGATAGGGAGCCACCCTATCCATGGGACAGAGACAGGCCACGAAGGGAAGCACCTCCCGGTGTCCGCTAGTCAGCCTGTCACGGGGCTCACAACAGCCTCACAACACACACAGGTGGGGAACACTGACATCTTCCACTTCCAAAGAGGAAACGGAGGCCCAGGAAGTAAAAGCACCTGCCAGAGGTCATGTTCAGCCTCACTGGAGAAAGTACGCAAGCTCCTCAGGTTCAGAAACCCACCCTGATGGCTCAGTGGTTAAGCATCTGCCTTGATCTCAGGGTCCTGGGATCGAGCCCCATGTCAGGCTCCCTGCTCAGCGGGGAGTCTGATTCTCCCTCTCCCCCCAGCCACTCATTCTCTCTCTCTAATAAATAAATAAATCTTTTAAAAAAGAAAGTGACTAATAAAAAAAAAAAGAAGCAGCAGCAGCCTCTGCCCCCCACACCCCTGACCCCAGCGCATCTCTTCTAGACTGGCCCATCCAAGAGCATGTGGGCAGGATGCTCCCAGAGTCCGGCCTTGGCTGTGGTTAGCCCCTCTGGAGCCCAGGCCCCAGGGGAGGGTCCCACCACCTGCTGGGGGATCAGCTTTGCTGAAGGGAGTGTCTGCAGCTGCCCCTGAGGAATTGGACTGGAATGTCCCAGCTCCAAACAAGGGCAGTGCGTGAGGGGGGGCCCAGGGCTGGGGTGGGAGAGGCTGCTATACTCCAGTTCCACCAACACACCTGAAGAGGCAGAGCCCAGCATCTAACCCCATAGGAGTGAGTCCTAGTATCACCACAGAGTCACGCAGGGGCGTAGACCACTCCACAGTTTCTGAGTCCTTTTATTTCATCATCTGAGCTCCTCTCTACAACAGCCTAGTGGGGGGCAGGCGAGGAAACTGAGGCCCAGAAGCCTGCTGCCCAAGATCCCACAATGATGAACAATTCCAACTCCCTAGGCAAGGCTCTTCTCTACTGCTGGACCAGCCAGGGGCACAGGCAGCTGTGTATGTATGTCTGCTCAGCCCCCCACTCCCGCTTTTCCCAAGGGCATCCAGCAACCACCTAGGTCTGGACCCCACGAAGGTCTGGTCCTGCCTGCGCCTGGGTCAAAGTGAAATAGTGGAAGTACTGCTGCCTGAGGACTTTGAGCCCTTGAAGCTGCTAGTTCTAGAGGCGGTGGCGGGAGCAGGCCGGCCGCATTCATTCAGTCTCGCACATACACACCCACACTCAGCCAGCCGGCAGAGAAGCCCTGCCCAGGAGGGCCCTAGGAGGAGGCCGATCACTGGGCCCAGGATGGCCTCCAGCCTCGGCTCTCTTCTTGGTTGGGCAGAGAGGGCACGGGGGCCAAGGTCGCGGGTCAGCCAGGCTAAGCCCCAGGTGCAAATGAGGAGAGCCCCAATCTGGATTGGGGGGGGGGGGCTGAGGGCTGGGTGGGAGGCGACAAATCCCAGCTCAGTCCTCTTCCCAGACACAGCCAGGGACCCCATGTCGCCCTGGCCCCAGGCCGGCCCTCCCTCTGGCGAAAGGTTCTGGCCAAACTGGGATGGGGCTCCGGCCGCCAAGAACTGGTAGTGTCCCCACAGGTCGGGATCCCGGCAGCGGGGATCGGCAGCGAGCCGGCAGCTGCCGCCCTTACAGGACAGGAGACCGGAGCAGGAAGGGGGTATCCCGGAGAGGGCGGGAGAGTGGTCTCGTGGGGAAGGTGGAGGAACAGACGATGTTGGCATCCCCACGGAATTTCCCCCCCCGGGAAGACTGTGGTGGAGGCGTGGGCTCCCCAGAACTGCGGGAGGTCCGCGAGCTACCTGGAGGGCGGGAGGGGGCGTCTCTTGGGGCCCCTCCCTGGGGCCTGCTCGGAGCGGCCAAGCTGGGGGGCCGAAAGCCCGGGTCAGCCTCCCGCGCCAAGGGCGCCTGCCCCACCTCAGCCGCGGCGCAGGGGTCCCAGGCGCTGCTCCGCGGAGAGCACATTTGCAGGGGTTGCAGAGAGCCGGGTAACCTGCCGTCTGCCCTTCCAGAGGAGCGTCGCGGTCGGTCCCAGACCCCGCGTCTCGGTGCCTCAGGGTCTGGAAGCAGGAGGCACCTGGGCGCACCCCGCCCCCCCCCGCCCACTTCTCAGACCGGCACCTCGCTGGCCCAGGGCTGCGGCTTGGCCAAGGTCGCCGGGAAAGCGAGCTCTCAGAGACCGGCCCCAACCCCCCAGCCTAGTCCCCGAGCCCCCGCGCGTCGCACTCACCATGCTGGCGCCGCTCCGCGCCCCTCGCGCGCCGCAGTTCCCTCGCGCGGATTCGAACCCTCCTTCCAGGCGCCGGCTCCGGGCGAGGCTGCGAGGCGGGCGGGCGGCAGACTCCGGGGGGAAAACGCGGCCGGGCGGGCGGACGCCGGAGCCGGATTGGCGAGGGAGGGACGCGCTCCGCGGCGCTCGCTCTCCTGCCCCAGAGGCGGAGGGAAAACCCGGCCTGACTCACCCGCGCGCAGCCAGCCCAGAGCCCGGCCGGGCCCCCGGATGTGGGGGGCGGGGACGGGGGGCAACCCCCGCCCACCGCGAGCCAACCTGGGCCCCGCCCCGGCTCGCCGCGCGCCACGCGCTGGAGCCGCCCGAGCCCCCTGCCGGTTGCGCCCCGCGTGGATCCCCAGCTGGTCGGCAGCCCCCCGAGCGCCGCCGACGTCCCCGGAGGGCGCCCTGCCCGCCCCGCTCCTCCTCCTCCTGGCCTCGCCCGCCCCTCTCCGTTTCCAGAACTCGGCAGCTCCCGAAGAGGCGCGTTCCGTCCATCACCTCCCAGATCCTCGCCGCCTCCTCTTAGGTAAGCACTATTACCCGTTCCAAGGTGGAGCAAAACAGTGCTCTGAGAGATGGAGAGATATAACCGGAGCTCTGTGGCTCCTGAGCGACTGAATTCGGCGCTAAGCATGCTTATTTATTTATTTATTCGCCTCCAAAGCCTTCTAGGGGCAGCAAATTTGGATGCCTTCAGGGGCCAGACAACGTGAGTCAAGCAGGTGAAAGACGGTGCAGGAGAGATGGAGGCAGGCAGAGATGGACACCTGAAGGTATCCAGAGTCAAACAGTTAAAACGCGTGCCTTGCTCAAAAAGTTAAACCTAGTCATCCTAGGACTCAGCAAGTCCACTTCTAGGTATAGCTCCCCAAATTGGAAAGAGGGATTCGGACAAGGGTTTGTACGGGAATGTTCGCAGCCTGACCCTTCCCAGTTGCTCGAGGTGGGCGACACGATCCACATTGCCCAACCGCGGATGAATGGATAAACACACTGTGGTATATCAACGCGATGGAATAGTAGTCAGCCCTAAAAAGGAAGGAAGCTCTCATACCTGGTGCAATATGCATGGATCTCCAAAAAATGAGGCTTGCGTGAAATAAACCATACACAAAAAGCCCCCCTGTGGTAAGATTCCACTTAGATGTCAGTCAATGCATAGTGACACAAAGCAGATTAGTGCCAGAGGCTGTAGGGAGAGACAAATGAGGAGTGACTGCTTAATGGGCATGGAGTTTCCTTTTGGGATGAGGAAATGTTTTGAAACTAGAGACTTGGTGGTTGCACAACCTCATGAATGTACTAAATGCCTTTGAATTGGGCACTTGAAAATGGTTGATTTTATGGGATGGGAATTTTACCACAACGAAGAAGTTTTTTCCCTTGTGGATCAGTCTGGGTCCATGGGTCACCAGTTTGCAACACTTTACCTTTTGTGCCATCCTTCCTCATTTACTAATGATGGAAATACCAAACTTAAGGGGAAAGAAAACTCACTACTACTTTGGATGTATAGCTCCCAAGGGGTGCCCCAGTCTGGTGCGGTTACTGGCTGGGACGGATGAAGGTTCAGCCCAAGGACATGCTTCACCTTTAGGGGGACCCAAGGAAAGGCCTTCTTGGAGAGATGGCTTTTGTGGTGGTACTTGAAGGATGGGAAGCATTTCCATGGAGGAAGGGGCTCACCATGGTCAGGAGCCTCTGGCTGGAGGGGCAGGGCACTTTCTGAGGAATGCAAGCTTATTAATTAGAAATAGGTGCCATTGGGGGGTGGGGGGCGCCTGGGTGGCTCAGTTGGTTAAGCCTCTGATTTTTTATTTAGGCTCAGGTTCTCGGATGGAGCACCGAGTCAGCTCAGGGTCTCGGATGGAGCTCGGAGTCCGTCTCCACGCTCATCACAGTCTGCTTGTGTCCCTCTTCCTCTGCCCCTCCCCCTGCTCCTGCTCTCTCTCTTTCAAATGAATAAATAAATCTCAAAAACAAAACAAAACAAAACAAACCCAAAAAACAACAAAACCCAAAAGAACAACTAGGTGCCAGGAGCCTCTGAGGCTTTGAGAGAGGGAGGTGTGAGGACCAAGCTGGACTTTGGAGTGCTGTGTACTCGGGCCTTGTGTAGAGGTCAATGCAGGGAGACTGGACTATAGGGATCTCAGGGAACAGAAACGGAGCCATGTGTGGGGCACCTGGGTGGCTGAGTCAGTTAAGCGTCTGCCTTGGGCTCAGGTCATGATCCATGGGATCTAGCTGCGTGTCCAGGCTCCCTGCTCAGCTGGCAGTCTGCTTTCTCCTTCTCCCTTTGCTGCTCCCACTGCTTGTGCTCTCTCTCTCTCTCTCTGTCAAATACATTTCTTAAAAATTAAAAAAAGGAAACAGAGCCACAGAAGGCAGGGGCAGTGAGGAAAGGAAGAGTTAGAGAAGGTTCATGAGATAGTTTGATTGCAGAATTGTCTTGTTTTGGCAAGAAATTACATGGGGAAGATCAAGGGTAAGTTCTGGTGAAAACTCAGATTCAGCCCCTCCCCTTTTTGTTGTTACGAACTTGGCAACTTATCTGAGATCTCGTGACCGCGCCCCCCCCCCACAAGTCCAATATTCTTTCCCCGTACCAGGCTGCCAGAGGGAGGCGGAAGGGGAAGGGTGTTCAGTATTTTGGAACATCCCAGCAGGAGGGATGTTTAGCATGGGGAGGGGAGGGGAGAAGGGCAGGAGGGTCCTGGCTGAATGGAATCCTTAGAAAGTGGCTCCCCCAGCAGAGAAGGGCAACTGCAGAGCAGAGGCCTATGGCGCCTTAGAAGCTCAGTGGGGGGCTGGAGCCCCTTCCCAGAAGTGGGCTGGGTGCAGAGTGCAGGAGGCTGGACCCCCCGGGGGTGAGAGCCTCCTGGCTCTATCCTTCTAGCAGAGCTCTAGGTCAGAAAAACAAAACTGTCCACGCCCCCTCTAGCCTGGACAAGGCTGGCTGTCCCCCACCTCCTGCACGGGCTCTGGGCTCCAGGCTGCCAAGAACACCCCACACTGCCACCACCCCTCCCTGGAAGTTGGGAAGCTGGCCTGGCAGATGCTCCTTCCTGCTTGGCTTCTCTGAGCCCTTGGAGTCTGTCCTGATTCCCCCGGATGGGGAGTGCGGGGGCCCGAGGGGACCAGCTGCCCCAGGGAAAAGGCAGCTTGGGTCCCAGTCCAGAGAGGGCCTCCTTGTCCGCCTCCACATACCCTGTGCCCTCCACCCTCATGCCCTCCTGCACAGGTTTACGAGCACAAACCTTAGGGTGTAAGCCATAGAGTGTTCACTTTGAACCCTTGGGTCCCTTCCATCTGATCTCCTCTGATGGTAAAGCTCCCCCCAGAACACATATCAGAACACACAGCATTACTGGCAGAGCTGGGCCTGGGAGCTGGGTCTCTTTAGCCCGCCGTGTTCAGCTATAATGCCCAGATGCCAAAGGGTGAGGCCCAGAGGGCACTGGACCAGGGGAAGGGAAGCAAGCCCCCCGCTGCACCCACTTCCAGAATCGGCCAACCTTGGACCATTTACTTTCTCTCCCTGCACCTGGGTTTGCTCATCTCAGACAAGGGGCTCCTGGGAAATAACATCCGTGAGACACGCAACGCAGCTCTGGCAGGGGCCAGGCATCTGTACATGTTCGTTTGTTCTTCTCCCTTCCGATGGGAAAAGGGGGAAAGGTGGTCAGAAGGACAGAATGCTTCCTGGAGCCCGTCCCGAAGTGGCTGGCCCCCACCCAGTGTGTGCGCTCGAGGTGCCTCCGGTCTGTCTCCCAGGGCTGGGGAGGCTGCACATCCTTGCTGCCTGAGACTGGCCAGGACTCTCACATCGGGGAGCCATTCGTCCAGACTAGGAAGGGTCCCTTCCTCTCTGGCTGCCACCTCTGACCTCATCACCTTTCTCCTTGACTCTTGCCCCAGCTGTGCCCAGCCTCCTAGCTGTCACCCGCTCTGCCCAGAGGGTGCGTCCCAGCCCACGCATTCCGTCCCCAGCCTCCCCTGCTGGAGCGGTGGCAGCCCCCGCTTCGGGACCGGTCCTGCTGCTCCTTCGGGCCTGACCTCTGCCCCGTCCTGGTGTGCCTGTGCATTGGGGGCTGCCTCGGTGTCCTCATCTGTACGGCTGGTCTCAGGGAGAATCCATTGAGGGCGCCCACTGCGTCCCTCCTCTCACCCCCTCTCACCCCCAAGGCAAAATTACTCCCCCTTCCCCCATCGGCTGTCACTGTGGCAACGCTTGTCGCAGTGCAGCTTTGGATCATCTGTCTATCACCCTCAGGAGACAGCAAGCCCCGAGCACACAGCGACCGGCCCCCAATCTATGTCCAGACCCCTCCCCGCAAGGGCCACCTTCAGGACCTGCCGGTTGGCTGGATTCCCTTCAAACACACCACGTGCAAAAAAATCCACTTGGTGGACTCTTTCTACCAGGAGGAGGAGGAAGATAGGCCGGCCTGGCTCTAATCCCTGGTCTGTAACTTCCCGGTGACTGCCCTGAGCCTCAGTTTCTTTTTAAGCAGGCAGTGGCAGCTGCTGAAGGAGGGACTTGACAGCCTGGTGTCCCCCGCCTGCCCTCACTCTTGGCCTTGCCTTGCCCTCTCTCTGCTTGGCCAGGCCCCAGCCCGAGGGAGGAGGGCAGAGCGCTGGGCCTTCTTGTTTAGGAGGCCTGAGAATTTCAGACCTCGCAGACAGCGGGCTGGCAGGTCGTTCCCAATGCCTGTCCCCGCTACTGCCAGCTCCTCCCGGAGAGCACTGCAGCTGTTGGGGTCGAGGTCGTAGGACCTAGCACGGCCGCTCTGCCACTGCACCCAAGGAGACGTGCCCAACATCCTGGGTTGAAAGTGGACTCCTGGGACCTGGACGGCCCTCCCTGAGTCACCTGTGCTGGGGAGGAGCCTTTACCCACCCCCCACTGCCCGCCCTCCCTCAGTGACCCGGGCAGCCGCAGGCTGTAGGTTAGGGTGGAAACTGAGAGCTGCCCGGGCTCGCTCAGGTGCCCTGAGGCACAGAGCTCAGACGGGCAGGAGCCGGCCGGGGCTGCAGTGCCAACGCCGCCCCACGTCTAGGCCTCCTGGCCGGCCCACTGGCTGGTCCCCAGAAACCTGCCCCAGGCCTGGCTGCGCCCCCCACCCCCACCCCAGATGGAACTCTGGAGCTCAAGAAACCTGGCCTCCAGTCCCTCCGTCCAAAGGAGTTATGGGTGGGCCGGGGCACTATGAAGAGAAGTCTGGGGAAGTCACTGCAAAGTTGTACCTGGACAGGGCAAAGGTGTTCCAGAAACCGCTTATACCGCAGCGCAGATGAGCACCACACCACTGAATGGCAGGCTCGCAGATGGTTTGGATGGTAAATCGCGTGTTACGTGTCCCTTACCACAGTTCAGAAAATGTTCAAAGGGAGAAAAAAAAAGGTCACCACGTTGAACACCTGGCGCGAATGTGACACGGTGTGTCAGCTACACTCAAAAGAAAAAACAGGGGTGCCTGGGTGGCTCAGTGGGTTAAAGCCTTTGCCTTGGGCTCAGGTCATGATCCTGGGGTCCTGGGATCAAGCCCCGCATGGGACTCTCTGCTAAGCGGGGAGCCTGCTTCCCCCCTCTTTCTGCCTACTTGTGATCTCTCTCTCTGTCAAATAAATAAATAAAATCTTAAAAAAAAAAAAAAAGAAAAGAAAAAACCCCAAAAGAAATGAAAAAGAAAGAAAAACCCCCGCGGTAGGTTGATGTGAACTTGAATCCTCAAGGATGTTCCTGCGTCCCCTGAAAGGTGCTGGTGGCCGGCCGGTCATTTCCTCTTGAACGAGGACTTCACCTGGATTACTCTTAGAGCTTCATTACAGACATTCCCAAGTATGCACAAAGGTTGAGAGGAGAGAATGAAAACCCTCCCAGGTACTGATCACCCCACTCTAGGATTTTATTAATCTCCATATGAACCCTTCGTCCACGGCTCCTCCCCTTCCCCCTCTCCCAGGCTACTTGAAAGCGAATTCAGGACGTTAGGATATTTCATCCATCGATATTTTCAGTGTAGACAAACATTTTATATTGTAATTGGCATTTGTCTTAGGGCATGTGGTTGCTCGGGTACGATGGCCAAAGACAAGGCTGAAAGGGTTCAGGCTCCTGGGGTCTGTCTGGGCAGGCCACCTGCCTGAAAACTCTCCCCTCTAGGAAATGCCAGAAGGAGTGATATTGGGGTCACCTGTGGGACTCCTGCCCATGAGAAATGAGCTAATATGCAGTAGGCGCCGTTTTGGTGCTGACAGAGGGCACTTGCCCTCAGAGTACGGGAGCCACAGCCCTGAGCAGCCCAGTCCTGGGCTTGGCGAAGGGTCTCAGGCACCCGGCCACCCACCCACTACCTTACTTACGAGTCCATCCAGTGGGCCCCTCACCCCCCCCCATCTGCCCACATCTTGCCGAGGAGTCAAGTCAGGTCATAGCTCTCGCTGCCCCAGGCCCCGGTACTTGAGGCGTCCCAGACCTTGAAGACTGAAAATCAGCACTCTCTCCCTGGCCTCTTCTGCTGAGGCGGAGGTTTTTCTCAGGCCCCAGCTCTCCTGCTTCCTCAGCCCACTGAGTGGATGTGCGCGACACGGCCTGCCTCTCTGGCTTCCATCCCCAACCCGCAGCAGGCCCGACTCACAGAGCTGTGCACCTGAACGTTTACCCAGCCCCACCCAGGGGAAGCCAGACAGGCTCACACACACCCTCACCGGCCTGGCACTGCCACGCCCCCACCTACCTGAGCAGCAGCTCTCCTTTTGCTCCACCCCTCAGAGATCCAGGCCCACCCACACACCCTCACGGGTCCGCAAGGTCCTCCGGGCCTATGTTCATGCCCTTGGCAGGTGTGGAGGTCAGGTGCAGGCCCTGTACCTGTACCTGTACCTGTACCTCTTACTTTGCCTACAGCTGCTAGCCCCAGGGGACTTGCCAGGCTGTGGGGACACAGACCACCCCCACCCCTGGGCTAGGTTCCCCACATGAGCTGGTGGGAAGGTCACACAGCCTGTGGAACGGCTTGTTGTGGGTCGATCCTCTGGGAAGCAGATACTGAGATGGGGTTCTGAGTGCAGGGGTTTATTGGCAGGAACACCTGTGAAAGAAAGGGGAGGAAGCAGGATTGGGTAGAGGGCACCCGCTGGCAGTACAGGACCCCCAGTGGTTCTGTGTTATTTGGAAACAGTTTTATTTTTATTTTTTTATTTTATTATTTTTCAAAGATTTTATTTATTTATTTGACAGACAGAGATCACAAGCAGGCAGAGAGGCAGGCAGAGAGAGAGAGGAAGGGAAGCAGGCTCCCTGCTGAGCAGAGAGCCCGGTGCGGGGCTCGATCCCAGGACCCTGAGATCATGACCTGAGTCGAAGGCAGAGGCCTAAACCACTGAGCCACCCAGGTGCCCCGATAGTGTTCCTTTTTGAAGGATAGTTTCTCTAAGTATAGAATTCTAAGTTGGCAGTAATTTTCATTCTGTAGGTGGAAGCTATTGTTTGACCGTCTGCTGCCTTCTGTTTTTGCTACTGAGGAGTGAGGTGCCGTCTAATGGTGTGCATTGGTCAGGTTTTGCTAGGGTATGCTGCAGTGAGAAACATCCCCCTAGGTCTCCTTGGCTTGCAACAACGAAGGTTTATTTTTAGCTCGCTTTTCATACCCTGTGGTAGTCGACTGCACCTCCCACCTGGGACATGCCAGTCTCCTGGCGGAGGGAAAAGAGCCATGGCAAAATCATGGGATGGCTCTTGAAGCTTTTCCTGAGAAGTAACAGCACATGTTGCTTATCCTTAAATAGCATTAGCCTTGTGTGTCACTGGCCAAAGCCTCGCGTCACCAGGGTAGAAAAATACTAGTTTCCCACAGCAATTGGTGGCAAATAATTGGGAACAAAAATGCTATCCTCCATGTTCTCTGTGGCTCCTTAATTTTTTTTTTTTTTTTTAAGATTTTGTTTGTTTTGGGCTTCTGGGTGGCTCAGCTGGTTAGGCAACTGCCTTTGGCTCAGGTCATGATCCCGGAGTCCTGGGATCAAGTCCCACATCAGGCTTCCTGCTCCACGGGGAGTCTGCTTCTCCCTCTGACCTCCTCTCTCATGCTCTCTCTCACTGTCTCTCTCTCAAATAAATAAATAGAATCTTAAAAAAAAAAGATTTTGTTTGTTTATTTAGAGTGTGTGTGCAATTGCAAGTGGGGGGAGAGGCAGAGGAGAGGGAGAGAGAATCCCAAGCAGACTCCATGCTGAGGGCAGAGCCTGATGCAGGGCTCAATCCCATGACCCTGAGATCATGAACTGAAACAAAATCAAGAGTCAGACGCTCGACAGATTCAGCCACCCGGGTGTCCCTTCTGTGGCTCCTTTAAGGAGTTCTGGATCCCTTAGGGTCCACCTAGGAAAACATAAACCATGCTAGTTTATTCAAACAAAGGGGATATATATACAAAATGGGTTGTTCACACAGATTTTGGAAGACCTAAAGAACAAAATAATGTGCTCAGGTTAGCCCAGTATACAGTTTCCACCTCTAGGCCTGGAAAGATAAGAGGGGCGAAGTAGGGTTAAGAGCACCTAGGGTTTGGAAGAGGATCATCATCTGGGGACTCCAGGACCCTGAGAATAGGGACCCTTAGGGCTTGAGCTATTGTCTGCAGGGGGATTTGGTGTGGCTGGTGCCGAGAGTGTTGAAAGGAGCTGGAAGTGCCTGAAGTGAAGCTGACGGGAAGCAGAGACAAGAAGGAATACCCTTCTTCCACCTGCTAATTCCCTTTAGTGCCTCCCACTGGCAGAACCAAACAAGAAGTCAGCTGGCAAGGGGGCCTGGGAAATGTAGTTTGCAGACTGTAGCCCCAGCATCACAGAACAGGTTGTAGCCTGAGAGACAAGAGGGAAGCAGCACTACCTATTATTTTCCTCTGGGTGCTTTTACTCTTATTTTTGTCTCGGATTTTCTACATTTTCACCATGATCAAGGGTCAAGGCGTGGATTTCTTTTTATTTATTTTGCTTGGGATCCATTTCAGCTCTTAATCCTATAGATAGATATCTTCCATCCGTTCTGGAAAATTCTTAGCCATTATCTTTTCAAATTCTTAGCCATTATCTTTTCAAATATTGTCTTTGTATCAATCTCTTTCTTCTCTTCTTTTGGCACTGCAGTTAAACGTATTTGAGATCTTCCCGCTGTAACTTCCATATCTGTAAACCTTTCTTCTGTGGTGTTTTTTTTTTTTTTTTTTTTTTTCTCTCCATACTTCTTTCTGGGTTGTTTCTTCTGACCAGCCTTCCAGTTCTGTGATTCTTTCTTCAGCCATGTGAAATCTGCTGTTAAACAGTCCATTAAATTTATAATTTTAGTTTCTAGTTTCAGTTTATTCCTTTTTCACATGTGCTCTAGACTTTTATAGAGTTTTCTGCTCCGTGCTGAAAGTTTCAAATTTGGTACTTAATTTCTTTTTCTTTTTTTTTTTTAAAGACTTTATTATTTATTTGACACAGAGAGAGAGATCACAAGTAGGCAGAGAGGCAGGCAGAGAGAGAGGAGGAAGCAGGCTCCCCACTGAGCAGAGAGCCCGATGTGGGGCTTGACCCCAGGACCCTGAGACCATGACCTGAGTCAAAGGCAGAGGCTCAATCCACTGAGCCACCCACGTACTTAATTTCTTGAGCATAGTAGGTGTAATTTGTTTTATAGCCTGGAATTCTGCCAGGTCTATTTCTGTTGACTGTTATTTCTGATGGGCTTAGTTCAAGGTTTTAGTTCAAGGACTCTTGCCTCCTCATGTGTCTGGTTGTTTTTGTACATTGAATATTACAGTTGTGATATTATTTGTAGAAATAATTTTCAGGGGGGTGATTTTGTCATTTGCCAAAGAGAATTTTCTCTTGCTTTTGCCAGGTGCCTGGAGGGATTAGCAAACTGAGATCATGTTAGTTCATATTTAGGATGAACTAACCAGGATGACTCAGAACTGGACTGCGATTCAGGAAAGGGCTGGTTTGCTTTGAGTTCACCTTTATTTCTAGGGTGCAGTCCTTTGGGGCTTTTCCCAATGTAGGATTTATTGTGACCCAACCTTTGGCAAGCCCCCAACTCTTTTTTTTTTTTTTAAGATTTTATTTTTAAGTAATCTCTACACCCAGTGTGGAATTTGAACTCACAAACCTGAGATCAGGAATCACATGCTCTACCAACTGAGCCAGCCAGGTGTCCCTTCCTGACTCTGATTTTTGTCTCTGGTTGTGCAAGGCCATGAGGAGTGAACTTGCCCACCCAGCCTCTTCCTTCCAACTAGCAAAAGCTTCTAGGGCATCTGCGGCCTCAAGTATCAGGGTCACGTCTCTGAAATCTTGTCCTCTCCCAGACCTCAGCACAGCCATCCCTATCTTGTTAGTCTTGGTCATGAGTAACTGAATGGGTGATGGTCCCAACATCAAAGACAAGTGTCTGAGAGGAGGAACAGCCTGGCAAGAGAAAATCAACAGTTTGGTTTTGGGCATCTGTGTTTGATAAGGCTTTGAAATGTCTAAGTGAGAACGTTCTGTGGGGAGTTCCATATTTGTGTCTGGAGTTCAGGCAATTATATAAAATTACGAGTTTTCAACAGGTGAGGGCCATTTTGACCCTGTGGTTTCCTTGAATGGAAATAGCTTGATTAGAATTTTTTTTTTCAGAGATTTTTATTTATTTGAGAAAGAGGGAGGGTGAGCACAAGCTGGGGGAGAGGTGGAGGGGGTGGGGAAGCAGAAGCAGACTCCCCGGGGAGCAGGGAGCCTGATGTGGGGCTCGATCCCAGGACCTGGGGGTCATGACCTGAGCCCAAGGCAGAGGCTTAATGACTGAGCCATCCAGGCACTCCTCCCCTAATTTTGTTTTTTAGATACCACGTATAAGGGAGATCGTATGGTATTTGTCTTTGTCTGTCTGACTGGTTTCATTTAGCATAATGCTGTCAAGGTCCATCTGTGTTGCTACAAGTGGCAAGCTTCCCTTCTTTTTTATGGCTAAATATCCACGGTATACATACATCACATTTTCTTTATCGATTCATCCACTGATGAACACTTAGTCTGCTTCCATCCTTTGGCTGTTGTAAATCGTGCTGCAGTGAACACAGGGGTGCATTCGTCTTTCTGAGTTTGCGTTTTACGTTCTCTTTGAGTAAATACCCATAAGCAGAATTGTGGGATCGTAGGGCAGCTCTATTTTCAAATTATTGAGGAACCTCCATGCTGTTTTCCGTAACGGCTGCAATTTATATTCCCGCCAAAAGTACACAGAACTTCCCATTTCTCTACACCTTTCCCGGGACTTGTTCTTTCTTGTCTTTTTGATAACATGCATGTCACGTTTGCCATGTATGTCACGTATGCCACGTATGTCACTTTTGACATGCATGTCACATTTGACGTGTTTGACATGCATGTCACGTTTGACATAGGCTGTCACGTTTGATATGTATGTCACGTTGGACATGCGATGTCACGTATGTCACACTTGACATGTGATGCCACGTATGTCACGTTTGATATGTATGTCACGTTTGACGTTTGATGTGTATGTCACGTTTGACATGCATGTCACTTTTGACGTGTTTGACACGTATGTCACGTTGACATGTGGTGTCACACACGTCATGTTTGAAATGCATGTCACATAGGTCATGTTTGACATGCATATCGTGTTTGACATGTGATGTAATGTATGTCGTGGTTGACATGCATGTTTTGTTTGTCATATATGTTGTGTTTGACATGTGATGTTATGTTTGTTGTGTTTGACATGTGACATCACGTATGTCATGTTTGACATGTCATGTCATGTCATGTCATTTCATTTCCGGGCACCTGAGTGGCTCAGTTAATCCTCTGCCTTAAGCACAGATCATGATCTCAGGGTCCTAGGATGGAGTATTGCTTTGTGGAGGGGCTCCTTACTCAGTGGGGAATCTGCTGCTCCCTGTGCCTCCCACTCCCCCAGCTTGTGCCCTCTCTCTCTCTGCCAAATAAATAAATATTTTAAAAATTAGATTTACTGGGGCGCCTGGGTGGCTCAGTGGGTTAAGCCTCTGCCTTCGGCTCAGGTCATGATCCCAGGGTCCTGGGATCGAGCCCCGCGTCGGGTTCTCTGCTCGGCAGGGAACCTGCTTCCCCCTCTCTCTCTGCCTGCCTCTCTGCCTGCTTGTGATCTCTCTCTCCCTCTGTCAAATAAATAAATAAAATCTTTTTAAAAAAAAAATTAGATTTACTAAAATTAAACTGAAAAGAAGTGATAGCCATGAAAGAAATTTTTTAATAGTATTTTTTTTTTAGATTTTATTTATTTATTTGAGAGAGAGAGAGCATGATAGGGGAGAAAGTCAGAGGGAGAAGCAGACTCCCCATGGAGCTGGGAGCCTGATATGGGACTCAATCCCGTGACTCTGGGATCATGAACTGAGCTGAAGGCAGTAGCTCAACCAACTGAACCATCCAGGTGCCCCAGGAGAGAAATTTTGGCAAAATAAAATTTGAATGCAAGAGATAAGAAATGGTTTGACTATGCTGTACATGATTTTAGAAGGAGAAGTTGATTTGTTTTGGACAGCCACGTGGAAAAGAATGAAATGGGACCACTATCTTATATCAAACGCAAAAATGAACTCACAATGAATTAAAGACTTGAACAGAAGACCTGAAACCGTAAAACTTCAAGAAGGAAATGTAGGCGGTAAGCTCCCTGACATCAGTTTTGGCAATGATTTTTTGGATTTGATAACAAAAGCAAAGGGTAAATGGGCAGAGCATCGGAATACACATCTGTCCAAAAAAGACATCCAGATGGCCAACAGGTACATGAAGAGATGCTCGGCATCACTCGGCATCAGGGAAATGCAAATCAAAACCACAGCGAGACGTCACCTCACACCTGTCAGAACGGCATGTCAAACACGACACGCATGACATCACATGTCAAACATGATATACATGTCAAACACGACATGTGTGACATCACACGTCGAACACGACATACATGTCAAACATGACCTACGTGACATTGCATGTCAAGCATGACATGCATGGCGATGGTGTGACATGACATCACACGTCGAACATTACATACATGACATGACATTTATTTTAGAGAAGCAGAGTGTGTGCGTGGGGGAGGGCGCAGAGTGAGAGGGAAAGAATCTCAAGCAGACTCCCCGTTGAGCGTGGAGCCCCACGTGGGGCTCACATGGGAGTCATGTGTGGCTGGGTCTCAGGACCCTGAGACTGTGAACTGAGCCAAAATGAAGACTCTGCCGCCTAAGTCACCCAGCGTTCCCCGCCCCCGCCCAGGAGAAATTCTGGAGCAGTTCTGTGAACCAGACAGAAATGGGAGAGAGCGTGCGAGAGAAAGGAAGATGGGAGAGATACCGGGACTTGGGGAGAGAGGGAAGGAGAACGAAGGAGGGACTCAGGGGGACAAAGAGAAGGAGGGAGAGGAGGAGAGAGGGATGAAGGGAGAGAGGGAGAGGGGGTGGGCAGGCTGAAGAGGAAGCCCAGTGTAGCAGGTCAGAATACCCTTGGGGTTTAAATAGGCAGGATTAAATAATATATTATGTCCTGCTTTAGATGGTCACTGAAACCCTGGAGACGATGGGGATGTCTGGAGAGAGAATAGGGCTCAATGTCAAGGCTGAAGGCTCTCGGTGAATGAAGGCTGTTCGAGGAGGAGGAGGGGCTGTCCAGGTGGGCTAGGGGAGGAGGAAAGCTGGTACGGACCCCAACCCACACTACAACACCTAACCCACCCACCCACCCAATCCAGCACAGAGCCCGTGTGGGAGATCCAAGAGACGAGGGAGCCATCCTCCTAATCAGGGGGCACAGGACTGGGATGAGGGGCGGTAGGCAGCGCTAGGCAGTGCTGTGGGAAGGGTCCTGGAAAGGAGGGGTTCGCTTTTTCCTTCTCACCTCTAGGGACCCAGAGTCTCCTCTTGTTCTCGAGCCCAGCCTGAGGGTCACCCTGCGGAGAATGGTCTGGGGCCAGGAGGCGGAGGGTGGGGGTGGGGGTGTTGGGGGTTGGGGTGGAACATCTGGGATTCAATTGGCTCTTTCCTCCAGGATGGTGGCCTGGGTTTCATGGGGCCAGGATGCCCTCACCAGGTACCCCAGGGAGGCGCTGCTGCCCTGACCTTGTCCACCAGACACCTTGTACCACCATGGCTGCCCACTCCTGATATATCTGGTTCTTTGCCATAGAACCCCTCTCTAGTGTGACCAGGTTTATTTAGCAAATAAAAATGGAGAACACCTAGGTTAATATATATAGATATACATGGGGTTGTTTTTTGTACCATTTTTTTCGATCCAAAAAAAAAAAAAAATGGTTTTGCGCCGTTAGGTTGTACACCTGATACTAATGTAACACTGTGCCAGCTCTGCCTCAGAAAAAAATTTTTTTTAAATTTATCTGAAAGTAAAATTAAGTGTGGGGGGGTGATTTGTTTTATCTGAAATTAAAATTAACCTGGGGGGCGTGGTTTCTGTATTTTTCAGGCAGTCTTACCCCTCTCCGTTTTACCCCACTGCAGCCCATTCGCAGCAGTCCCCTGCCTTCACTCTGGACCCTTCCAGGCCATTTTCCACGCCCGTCACCGGCGTTAGTGGGCCTGTACGGAGCTCTGATCTTGCTGCCAAGAACCCGGCGCACTGAGACTGCAAACTGAAGTCCTGGGATCATGTTTTGTTGTGGGGATGGGGTGTGTGTGCGATCAGGACCATTCGCTATAGAACGTGGGTTTTCGGCTTCTCAGAGAAGTACCAAGCCATGGCACCCTTGGGCCTGTTTATCCTTTTTTAATTTTTAAGATTTATTTATTTGCGAGAGAGAGAGAGAGAGAGAGAGAGTGCGCGCATAAGCAGGGGAAAGGCAGAGGGAGAGGGAGAGCTCTCCAGTAGACTCCCCAGTGACTCCCCAGTGAGCATGGAGCCCAGAGCAGGGCCTGATCTCATCACCCTGCGATCACAACCTGAGCTGAAATCAAAAGTTGGAATCTCAACCACTTGAGCCACCCAGGTGCTCCTGCTTCTCCTTTTTTTTCTTTTTTCTTTTTTTCCTTTTAAGATTTTATTTATTTATTTGTCAGAGAGAGAGCAAGTGAGCACAGGCAGGGGGAGCAGTGTGCAGAGGAGAAAGAAGCAGGCTTCCCGCTGAGCAGGAGCCCGATGTGGGACTCGATCGCAGGACTCTGGGATCGTGACCTGAGCCAAAGGCAGACGCTTAACGTCTGGAGGCCACCCAGGCGTCTCTGCTTCTCCTTTTTAGAAGTCCCCAGTCTCCCATTCTCCTGGTTCCTCTGGGCCTCATCTCCATAACCTGTCCTTGTCCCTTCTGAGGTTTTGACCCCTGGCCTGCTGAAGTCAGATTCCCCAGCTTGACTCTCCAAGCCTTTCCCAGGCAGGTGAACTCTCTCCCACCTTCTTTCTCTGTTCTGTTCCTTGCTTTCCTGTCCTTGCCCAGGGTGCTCCTTAGCATGTCCCATGATGCATCTGGCAACTGAAGGAGGCAAAATATATCACCCCCAAATATGCCTCTTTGGCATATTATTTTATGCCATATATATGTATATATACATATACTTATTTTAAAATGCTGGTTATTTTTCAGAAACAGGAGAAACAGGGGCACCTGCCTAAGTGTCTGCCTTTGGCTCAGCTGGTGATCTCAGGGTCCTGGGATGGAGCCAGGAGCTGGGGCTCCCTGCTCAGTGGGGAGTCTGCTTCTCCCTCTGCTCCTCCCCCATCACAAACTCTCATCCATTCTCTCTCAAATAAATAAATAATCTTGAAGGAAGAAAAAAAAGGAGACAAAGGTGAAGCTCTGAAAACCTAGTAGGTTACCCTTCAGTAAGAAACATTTACAAGGGACCTCTCGTTAGGGTGTCTCCCCTTTGGTACCAGGAAGAGGAAGATATCTAGATCTCCAGGATCTGCTGTTGGTGGATAAGGCAGGCATGTAAAATCTGCATTATAACTTGACTGTTGTTTACAGGGCTTTTCCTGGTAAACCCTCCCATAACTGACTCCCACCCCTGGCATCCTTTGTCTTTAGCTGAAGATGGTATTTAAGATGAGGAACTTGGATCATTGGGTGGGGAGGGGTGGGGGGGTGGGGAGGATTGAGGAGCTGGGGGGAGGGGGGAGGCGGGGGTGGGGCCGGAGTTACTCAGTTTTCCTAGGTCTCTCCCTCGTATAAGGGAGGCATACATGTTATTAAACCTCTGTATGCTTTTGTCCTGTTAATCTTACATCAGTTTAATTATTGGACCAGCCAAAGACCGTAGAAGGGAAGAAGGTGACTTCTGCGCCCCTCCACCATCCTGTCCCTGCGCCGGTCGCTCCCTCTAAACACCCAGCCGGCGGTTCTCCTCCCTGTGGTCACGTCCCGTGCATTCATCCAGGCCGAGGCCACATGGACATGCCCCATGAGACCCTCTCTGTAATCTCTCTGCTGAAAGGTGCTTTCTGCTCCCCTCTTTGGGCATTCACAAAACCCCTGATACATCACTAGCTACTTCCTCAGTGCACGTGGACACAGGCAAATAGATTCCCAAGGCTGAGCATCCACGCTGTAGATGCTGTGAGAAAGGACAAGGACAGTGACCTTTGGGAGGGCCGAGGTTCCCCTATGGAGAAGGTGTTCAGCCGCCTCTAACTTGGCAGAGGGTTTCCCTTGGGGGCCCAGTCTGGGGGGTGCGGCGCCCCTGGAGCCCGGGAGAACTTTCTTTCCTAGGAAAGGGGGTAGGGACCAAAAGGGGGTGGAGCCAAGTCCCACAAGGCCAAGTTTCAGATGTCTTGTCTCAGATAATTAAGTAAGTGGCAGCCAGTGGAATTTTTTAAAGCAGAAAAGTCCTGTAATGAGTTACCAGAGTGTGTGGAACATAAGAGCCATGAGGGGCAGGGATTCTGGTCTGTTTTCAGAAAATCGGGGTAACTCCCAAAAAATAATTGTGTAATGTGTGAAGGAGTGAGTGCTCTCCTGCCCTCTGTTAAGTAAATAAATAAAATCTTAAAACCAAAAACGTGGCAGAGATGGGATAAAGACCCAGGCCTGCCAGTATTCACTCTGAGTTCTTACTTGCCGGAGAGATAAGACGAGCCAATGTGGAAGAGCCTAAGAGGTGGGATCAGTGCCGAGGCCCCTGGAGGGAGGCCTGGCTTGAACATAGGTCTGGAGTTCCAAGAGGGGGGAGGCTGAGGGGGCCTGCTCTCCAGAGGAGCCAGCAGAGCAGGTCCTAGGGCAGGGGCTTGGGTGACGGGGGTGCACTGCGCGGTGACAAGCAGGACTGGGGAAGGATTGACGGTGGCCTGGTCAGGACACTCCAGGCCAGGGTCTGGTGACAGATGATGAAGACCTGAAGTGGTGGCTATGAGCGGGGGAGGGAATAGGCCTTCCCGAGGACGGATGGATGGGACAGGTCAGCCACCACTTGAGTGTCACATTCAGTGTTAGGTGGCACATGTAGAAGCAGCATACTTGTGAGGGGACGCCTGGGTGGCTCAGTCGGTGAGCCTTCAGCTCAGGTCATGACGAGGATCCCAGAGTCTGCTTCTCCCTCTGACTCTTCCCTGTCTCATGCACTCACTCTCTCAAATAAATAAATAAAATCTTTAAGAAAAGAAAAGTCGTGGGACGCCTGGGTGGCTCAGTGGGTTGAGCAGCTGCCTTCGGCTCAGGTCATGATCCCAGCGTCCTGGGATCGAGTCCCGCATTGGGCTCCTTGATCATCAGGGAGCCTGCTTCTCCCTCTGCCTCTGCCTGCCATTCTGTCTGCCTGTGCTTGCTCTCTCTCCCCCCACCCTCTCTCTGACAAATAAATAAATAAAAATAAAATCTTAAAAAAAGAAAAGAAAAGAAAAGAAAAGTCGTGTACTGGTGCCCGCAGTTTTTGTCTGCCCGACTAGCATTGACCCCTGTAATGCGGGTGCACGCATGTGTTAAATGAACCACGGACCTACAAAACCCAGATGTTTAGGATCCAAATTTTCTGTTGCTACTGGAAAACGAGATCTGGCCATGCCGGCGCCTCCCTTCTTCATGACAGCCGTGGGCTGACACCGAGATAGCTGTTCGCAGTAGATGGGAGACGCAGTAGACTCTCTTTGCCACAGTCCCCACCACTCCCTGTTATGCACCCTGCCCACCTCACTCACTGCCCATCACCCACTTGACCCTCACAGGCAGAGTTCACAATCTTGACTTGGATTAAACGGGAGCGTGCTTGAGTAGGGGCCAGACTGGCTAGTGACTTGAAACCATGTCCTGTGGCCTGGGTTTGCAGCCCGTGGGGGATATTTACCCTCTCTGCAGGGGTGATCCTAGCCTTCAGGGTTAAAGGACTAAGATGGGAGGGGGACCTGGGTACTGACATTTAGTTGGGTGTCTGACTCTTGGTTGCAGCTCAAGTCATGACCTCACCTCAGGTCATGATCTCTGGGCTGTGGAATGGAGCCCACATCAGGCTCTGTGCTTATCGTGGAGTTGGCTTGGGATTCTCTCTCTCCCTCTGCCCCGCCCTCTCCTCCACAACCCCCATGCCCGCTCACGTGCTCGCTCTCTCTCTCTCTCTCTCTCTCGCAAATGAATAAATCTTAAAAAATAAAATAAAGGACCAAGATGGGGGAGGGGCGCCAGGCTGTTATGTGAATCCTCAGAAGAAGACCTAGGACGGGTGAAAACACTTGTGGGAGAGGTGGGGAGGAGACTAAGCTCCGCCTAAGGCGGACTTTTGAAGATCACAGCTGCTTCTAGATGCAACAGATAACGTCAGGAAGTGGCCAGCTCCCTGGCACGGAGCTGGGGGACAGCGCTTGGGCAGAGCCTGGGCAACTGCTTTGCCACCACCCTTTGCAGGGAATCCAAGTGTTGCGTGGGCAGCCGAACTGCATGCCCTTTGTGGTTTCTTCCAGCCCTGGAGGGCTGGCTTCTGTGCCCACAGACGGGATGCCAGGGGGAAGGAGCAGGAAGGGCTAAAAATGGCTTGGATGCCGCTGGCCTGGAAGGCGGCTGCCGGTGGGACAAGTGGGGAATTTGGGATGCAAGAGAAGCAGGAGGGGCAGGAAGGATGTTAAGTTTTTGGATTTTTTTTTTTTTTTTTTTTTGTGGTTGCAGCAGGAGACACAGGGGCTTTGGGTCAGGGCAGTGGGGTCTTTTAACATTCACACGCCTCCCTGTGTCTTCATGATAAAGTCTCTAATGGTGTTGGAAGAGGATTTAGAGGGAAACCCGGCCGTTGGTAGAAGCTGCTGGGTAAAGGTGGGCACCTTCCCTCCCACCCCCTCCATGCCCTGCAAAGCCTTACCGGTCCTGGAGGGAGTGTGCACAAAGCCTGGGTTCTGGTCCTGCCCAGACGGCCAGAAGCCTGACTTAACCCGATTTGAAGTCTCCTTGCATTACATGGAGGGGCCCTGCCAGTTCCAGGCCCCCTGCTGCTGAACCTCCACCCGAGAGAGACAGGGTGGAGGCCAGAGCAGTGGGTGTGGAGTGGAGGGCTTCCTGGAGGCAGCTACTGTAAATGTACTTCCAAGATGGGAAAGGGAGCTGTGACGCTGTAACAGAACCACAAATACAGATGTGGTCTTCATCCCAATTTCTGCCCCAGAGCTCCTGAAACCCTTTGTATTTCTTAAGTGGGGAGAGCCTCCAAGGTGTCTTTTGTTACGTTAATGAGGCAACTTTGGGGACAGCCCCCCCCCCCAGGATGAGGACTGGTTGCCTGGAGAACCAGCCATGTGATGGGAGGGTTGGAACTTCAGTCCCGGTCACCAGCCTTCCAGGGAGGGAGAGGGGCTGCAGGTTGAACCAATCTGACCCGTGGCAGGTGATTTCATCACTCCCACCTCTGTGATGATGCCTTCGTAAAAACCCCAAAGGATGGGGGTTCTGAGAGCTTCCGGGTTGGTGAACATGGGGAGATTTGGGGAGAGCAGCGCTCCTGGAGAGCTCATGGACCCTCCGTGCCCCTTCCCCATGCCTTGCCCGCTGCATCTCGCTGTTCCCGACTTCTATCCTTTATGATAAACTGGGAATCTAGTAAGTAGAGTGTTTCCCTGAGTTCTGGGAGCCGCTCTTCTGGCAAGTTCATAAAAACCTGGGAGGAGGTCATTGGAACCTGCTGTCTGTAGCCAGTCAGTTAAAAACACAGGGGACCACCGGGATTTGCCATTGGCATCTGAAGCGGTGGGGGTGGGGGTGGGCTTATCAGGCTGAGCCCTTACCCTGTGGCTCCTGATGCTCTCTCCCTGTAGACAGTGACAGAATTGAGTTGAATCCTGGGACACTGCGTTGGTGCCTGAGAATCACTCATGGTGGGAAAATACCCACAGGTTGGAATTGGAAGAACAAACTTCTCTGAGTTCCTTTTTTATATAGTTTTTGACTTTTTAGGATCACGGAACTGTTTTTCACATCCCCAAAGTAATATTAAACAGAAAGGGAGGAAAGACAGGAAACCTGAAACCTACAAAGAGAGAAAATAAACCTGATCGTATATATAGCCAATCAATAACATTACCACACACATACACTGACCCAGGCTTTGATTCCAGTACCCATTAACAGAGCCTTTTCTGAGGCTAAGAGGGACTGCCCTCCAAACTCTGAACTTTCCCAAAGCTTGTCCTAGAAGTAGTTTGATGGCGTATTTCTGAGATAATTGTGTGTGTGCATTGCAGGAGACATGTACTTTCTTGTAACTTTAAAGAAGAGCGTTATTTGCTTGAGCTCTCCGGGACTGCTTACCGCAAAGCAAACATTTAAATAATTACACACTTAGCAAATAACCTCTCAGCACTTGGGATGGAGCCGGGCGAAGAGCCAGCCTCCAGCCCCATCCCCGAGGCGGCTGTGGGTCGCTGAGGGGACAACCCCCCCTGCAGGACAGTGTTTGCCACGAGCCCGCCTGCCGCCTGCCGCTCCTGTATGCTGACAGTAATTTTTCCAGCCGCCAAACTCGGGCCCTGCTCCTACCCCTTGGTTTCCCTGGAGGAGATAATATCCGCCTTCCTGGAGTCTGTCTCTCCCGAGACTCAGTTCTGGACCAGTGGAAAAGGCAAGAGTGTTCACAGTCGGACAGAACGAGGTTGGGGACAGCACAGACTCATGTCCTAAACCCTGGAGATGACGAAAAAGGGTAGCCCTCCAGAGGGTGCTGAGAATGAAATCGGATGTGGGAAGAGGCTGTCCCAGCATGGCTTGGGTTATAAAATCAAGGGGACAGGCGTGGGGGAAGTGGGGGATGGCCATCCGGAGTTGCCCCTTGGAGCAGGGCGGCTGCCTCTCTTCCGCGGGCATCGCGGTTAATCCGGTAATGGCTGTGATGGTCATTTGAGGTGCTTGTAATCCGCATGTGCGGGGGAGGGGGCAGACAGCCAAAGCAGGTCAGTGGAGGACCAAGCAGGGCCGTGTGGGTGTCTGGGTCTACCTGACTCCAGCCCTTGTGTTCATTCCCCTGCGGGTTCCTGGTTAGCAAACGGGCCAGCTCTCTAGGAACTTCCAGCCAGGGTAGGCAGAAGGGAAGGCTTCCTTGGCTCCCGTCTTTCCTCTGCCTTTTCTTCCTCAGATCCCAGCTTGGAGGCAGGGGAGGTGGGCTGGAATGACCGCCCCCCCCCGGGGGGTGAATGGCAGCCTCCCAACCACCTACCAGGGGCTCCCCATTGCCATCTCCCCTGCCTGAATCCGGCAGTGATGTCCTTCAGCAGTTAGAGGACAGAGTGGCTTGGGGAGTGGGGGGCTGGCAGAGTGGTTGGGTGGTGGGAGGAGTGCCCAGTGTGATCACAGTTCACATCTGGATGGCCGAAACCTTATCTTGTTAGCTGGGCAGGAGCACCTCTGCACCAAGCTACTAAAACCCACAGTGAATGACATTTGAGGCTCAGAACTGCAAAGGGGACTGAGGTGCGTGCAAGTGAAATGGATCTGCCGGGTTCTCCCCTTTATTTACTGCTTAGCCACTCATTGCACTAAGCACTTTATAGGCACAATGCGGGCAAGAGTTTTGAATTGTGTTGTTACGATTTTTTTTTTCTCTCACCTTCCCTTGAATGTGCCCTTCCTGCCAAAGCATTTTTTTTTTTTTTTTTTTTGGCCTTGGTCTTGCTGCTGGAACGCAAGCTTTTACTCCAGCTCAGAGCTGAGAGCCCACAAGGTTGAAACCGGGAAGGATTTTGTAAACTTGTTGAGTTCCCAGGCCTTGTAGACAATCCCAGATGTCTTCAAACGAAGGGTACACAGACTTCTGGAGTGCACAGAGTCCTTCCAGGAATGGGGCTGGGGAAACCAGAAAATAGGTTTTACTACTTTATTGACTAATACATGGAATCTGAAAAAAAAAAACTTTTTTTTTCTTTGAAGATTATTTGAGAGAGAGAGAGCACAAGCAGGAGGAACATAGGAGGGAGAGGGAGAAGCAGACTCCCTGCTGAGCAGGGAGCCTGATGTGGGGCTGGATCCCAGGACCTGAGCCGAAAGCAGACGTTTAACCGACTGAGCCACCTAGGCGGCCCTGTTTTACCTTTTCTTTTCTTTTTTTTCTTTTTTTTTTTTTTATAAATTCGTTTTTTTTTTAAGATTTTATTTATTTATTTGACAGAGAGAGACCACAAGTAGGCAGAGAGGCAGGCAGGCAGAGAAAGCGGGGTGGGGGGGGGGAGCAGGCTCCCTGCTGAGCAGAGAGCCCGATGCGGGACTCGATCCCAGGACCCTGGGATCATGACCTGAGCCGAAGGCAGAGGCTCAACCCACTGAGCCACCCAGGCACCCCGTTTTACCTTTTCAACCTCTTCTTTTGTCCTTTTTTCTTTTTAATTGAAGTATAATTAACCTATAACATTATATGAGTTTCTGTTGTACAACATAATGAGTTGCTATTTGTCTATATTACGAAATGATTGGCACAATAAATCTAGGTAATGGCTACCACCATACACAATTAACAAACATTTTTCTTGTGATGGGGCTTTTAAGATCTACTGTCTTATTCACTTGTCCTTTTGTCTAGAAATGCATTGCTCTCGAGGGAATTGCCTAGGAGCAGAGCAAAGGTCACAGGTGGGAAACCCACGTCCCAGGAAGGCAGCTCTTGTGTTCTCAGTGCTCATCCAAAGAATTATCCTTAGTTGGGGGGGACAGGTCTCCGAACAGCAGGCACAGTGGGGGTTAGTGATTCTGAGCAGTGTGTATGGTCTCTGGGAATTCCAACCTTTTCAGGACACATTGGCTGAAACTGACATGTTATTTCCATATTTCTTTTTTTTAAAGTCTATTTATTTATTTATTTATGAATATTTAATTAACTTATTTGGCAGAGCTAGAGAGTATAAGGAGGGGGAACAGCAGGCAGAGGGAGAGGGAGAAGCAGGCTCCCTGCTGAGTAAGGAGCCCGATGTGGTGCTCGATTCCAGGTCCCTGGGATCATGATCTGAGCCGAAGGTAGATGTTTAACTGACTGAGCCACCCAGGTGCCCCTAAGTTTATTTAAGTAATCTCTATACCGAATATGGGGCCCAAACTCGCAACCCCAAGATCAATAATCGCATGGTCTTGGGGCGCGTGGGTGGCTCAGTTGGTTAAGGGACTGACTTTGGTGCAGGTCATGATCCTGGGAATCCTGGGATGAAGTGCTACATCAGGTTCCCTGCTCAGCGGGGAGTCTCAAATAAATAAAATCCTAAAAAAAAGAAGAAAAAGGCGCATGGTCTTCCAACTGAGCCAACCAAGCACCCAGTATTTCCATATTTCTTTCAGATTCTTCATGGTTTTTTTTTTTTT